>NC_139953.1:34802619-35010119 GCF_963454915.1 Gymnoscopelus microlampas
TTAATGTACTGTACCTGGTGTGAGTCGGGAGTCTTTGTAAACTTTGTTGAGGTGTGAATTTAAAGTCGTTTTAAATCTATGCGTGTGCCTGCGCGTGCTCCTGGTGACCTGGTCAAATAGGTTCCTGCACGCCGTGCAGGAACCAAGGCCGTCCCATGAGCATTGCACCCCTGTTTACAACAAAATAATGCATGTTTAATACTCAATAACAATTTCTTAAAGGGCAAGACCACTTTGGTAGAGGTTTGGGTTGCGTAGTTACCTTGCCATGATGTAACTCCAAAGGTGGACAAGAAATCAAAAATAATTGCTCCATCGATTAGAAATTGATTCAAAATATGCTCCTCATTGACATTACATTGTACGGTGAAACGTCTCTCAAAGTCACTCTTTCCGCACGTAAACAAACGAAAGCAAAGTTGATTCAGACAATATGGAACATCACCAAACCCAGTACTATTTATTTATTTTAATAAAAATGTCAACTTCCTGTTGATTTTGCTATTTGTATTAGGAAGAAAACCTGGACTGGATCCGCAGATCTGGTTACGGATCTTCAAATAGTAAAATCAACAGGAAGTAGACATTTTTATTTAAAAAATAAACAGTACTGGGTTTGGTGATGAATACGTATATAAGAATCTTCTTCCTTTTACGGAACAAACCAGGAATTGTGGGAAGTTAGAAGGAGAGTGGAAATGGTGAAACAAACGCGTATGATTGGTTGACTCTTCAGTTCACCACATCATTGGAACACTGAAAAACGTTGTTTTGTAATGTACTTCTCCCTATATGATATCATGTGTTAAATCACAACCACCACCACCACCTTGAAATAAGTGTCTCTGACTCCCTTTGCCTGATTGATCTAGAATTCCTCGACACGCGTCACACTCGTCACGCAGCGACAAATGTCGTTCGCCAGTTTGTAGCCTTGTGTCACCGGCTTCCATTGAAAATCCTTTGTCGCCGGTATGTCTGAAAGCGACATCGTGTTTTAGATGTTCTCAGCACACACGCACGAGTGAACCGATGGCGCCTCTGCATCTTGCTCAAGGACACATCGGCTGTTGATGGTCACAGCAAACGGGGCGTTGCACAGACCCAGGGCGGCGTCTGGCCGAGGCCTACGGCGAGGGTCTGCTTCGGTGCCAACATAGGCACCAAGTTATCTTTTTTTTTTCAAAGACCGACAGAAGCCGTTTTTGAAGGAACGAATTGGCCAGGGGCGAGGAGGTACAACATGCAGTGAATGTGAAAACATCCTGTATGTTGTGGTGCACGTTATTTGCATCCTTCCTGCTCATGCTATTTGACGTCACATAACACAATAGGGCTTTCATATTCAATGTTTGTCCCTTCATAGGGAGGGAAAGTCTGCGTTTGTCTCGAAATGTCAAATTGATAAAAAAAAATTAAATAAAGGAAATCTAGGAGAGGATGTTATGGGGGGATATAAATCTATTGTGTGTGTGTGTGTGTGTGTGTGTGTGTGTGTGTGTGTGTGTGTGTGTGTGTGTGTGTGTGTGTGTGTGTGTGTGTGTGTGTGTGTGTGTGTGTGTGTGTGTGCGCACGCGTGCGCGCACACCCAAATACACGTGTATCTGTGTGTATGTGGTTTAGCACATCCTTATGCGTCATAGGGCGCTCTAAATCAACTTACTACATTTGTTGACAGTTTTGTGTATGACTAATGTTATGTTGTGTATGCAACTTGTTGTGTCTTGTGTCTTCAAGTCATAGAGAGAGCGAGAAGGAATCAGGTTCAGTTTGTAATTGGCCTACATAGGACTGTGTGGTACTCTCCAACTCACTGACTCACCGTATGAGCTGCCGGGTTTACCATCTGGTCCAGCATAAGTCAGTCATTTTCTTTTTATTGAGCATATCTTGTTTTTCAAAGAAGCACAGCATTACACCACCCACCCACCCACCCACCCACGCTCATCGGACCACCCTCCCGAAGCCTCCAACCTTCGGTTTCACTTCTGTTGTGCTTCAACTCCATTTCCTTTTTGGGGCTTTTGAGCAGAATCTGTCAGTGGTGGAAGAAGTACTCAGATATTTTACTTAAGTAAAAGTAGCAATATACAATATAAAAATGCTCTGTTACAAGTAAAAGGCTTGTGTTGACTGAGTAAAAGTACAAAAGCATTGGAATCAAAATATACTTAAAGTACCAAAAGTGAAAGCACTAATGTTTGAAAATTGCAGATCAGCAATTTTCAAATAGCCTTTGTATAAAATAGGGCTAAAATGGTTAATGTATGTTTTATAACATAGTAATTTATATCTGCAAAGTAACTAGTAACTTAAGTTTTCAAATAATTGTGGTGGAGTAAAAGTACAATATTTGCCTCTGAGATGTAGTGGAGTAGAAGTAAAAGTATTGCAATTTGGAAATACTCTAGTAAAGTAAAAAAGTAACTCAAAATTGTACTTAAGTACTACTTAAGTACATGTACTTAGTTACTTTCCACCACTGCTATCTATCAACCGTTTCTTGAGAGTAGATGGTAGATGTCTAATTTTGACCTGGACTGTTCAATTCCAATCAAATTAACCACTAAAACCCTCTAGACTTAGAAAACTGGACCTGAGTTTCCGACTACATCGAATCTCTTCTGCCATTGTGAGCTTGTAGACCTTTTTTTTCTTTATTTTTTGGCAAATGTTCGCCACCGAATATGGATGCTGGTGTTTTAAGTCCTTAATTAATCAGAGCATTATCCCTGAAGGGTGAGGCGGGCTTTGGCAGGTTTAGATGGGGAATGTTAACCACTTTAAGCCTGGCGTCCCTATTTTGGGGCATGTGGGCTATTTTCGCTGTTCGTTGCACGATGATGAAGTATAAGGGCTTAAAGTGGTTAAAAGTTCAGTAAATGGATAGAGGTACTGTATGTACCAAACTAGACGTGATCCTTCTGGTTCTGAGGGCAGGGATCTGTGTCGGCAGTCCGCTGTCCTGTTGGGGTCATGGAAGCTGTTTTTATACTTAATGTTTTATGCTTAAAACTTTTTTTATTTGGTGTAATTCCACTACACTATACTGTATGTATACCCAGATTGTGCTAGTAGGCATTTGTACAGTTCGGATCTGGAATGGGATCATCAATAACTTTGTCAGAGTATGACGAGTAGCCTCATTTCAAATGGTCGGAACATTTTGGTATGAAACTTTATTTGGGTTCTTTTTTAATTAACGTTATGTATTTATTCATTCATTTATTTGTTCTTTACAAGACATTGTACAGGTCACACAGTTTTTGTTTTGAGTACATTGCTCTTTGGGAATTTGATCCATCCAAATATACTGAATGTACTGTACTTCCATCCAGAGCGAGCTGTTCAGTTCAGTCTATTTAGAATGTATTAGCAAACAAGAGAGAGCGAGAGAGAGAGAGAGAGAGAGAGAGAGAGAGAGAGAGAGAGAGAGAGAGAGAGAGAGAGAGAGAGAGAGAGAGAGAGAGAGAGAGAGAGAGAGAGAGAGAGAGAGAGAGAGAGAGAGAGAGAGAGAAAGCGTGAGAGAGAACAGAGAGACTGAGCGAGAGCAGCGAGAGAACACAGATAATAAAGAGAGAAAATAGGGCAAAGCGGGAAAGAGAGAAAGAGCAGAGAGGAAAAAGGGAAAGGCAGAGTGAAAGAAAGCAGAAATCAGGGAGAGAGAGAGAGAGAGAGAGAGAGAGAGAGTGAGAGAGTTGGGTGGACAGCCCAGAACACTCCCCATTACGCTGTTGAGAAGCTCCGGCTGATCTGTTCATCATAAAGCATTGAAGTTGGGATATGTGGTTCCTGGAACCGACAGTTCCCCCATTGCTTCCCAATCACCGGTCTGTTAAAGTGGGGGTACGGGAATGTGGGGGCGTTTTACAGTAACACACACGGCCCTCTGGCGAGCTCTGAAGCGACGCAATGCTGGAAGACCTGGCCCTTTGCTTGACTGTAGACACGCACAGCTATTCATAAATTACCGTACACACACATGCACACCCTCTCAAACCCCAAAGACGCACATTGAAACCAGTGCTGACACCGATCGGAAACACACAGACACACACACACACACACACACACACACACACACACACACACACACACACACACACACACACACACACACACACACACACACACGTATACACGCATACCCTCTCAAACCCCAAAGACGCACATGAAAACCAGCACTCACACCGATCGGAAACACACACACACACACACGCACATACACCCACTAACACGCACACACATACACACCTTCTATGACCATGGCCTCACACTGCCCTTGTCCTAACCTTGCCAGAGTCAGCCGCATCACCTAAAACCCCCAAAATAGCAGCTCATAGCTTATAGAATAGATCTGCTATTTTCAGCTCACGTTGCCATCATCATACGACGAAGTACAATTGGGGGCTTCATCCTCCTGGACTGCGATGGTTTCCACATGTGGCCAGGAGACACGCCTGGGTGATCAGCCCGCGCTCAGGGACGTCCAGCACGGGAAGCCACATGCCAAGAGTGACATTTACTAATTGTACGGTTGATCCCTTAAAAAAAACACAGCAGAACACGTAATGCCGCGTGTCTCCCTTCGTCTCCGCTATTTGGCCAGGCCGGTGACATGCCAGCACCGATTTAATATAATTGCACGGTGACCCTTTAAAAACAGGAACAGTGAAAGCCGTTGGGTTATGCAACAAAGTTATTCTTAAGTTGTACTACATCGTATGGCGGTGGTCGCTCACGGAAAATAGCGGATCTACAGGTATGCACAGACTCACGACACAGCCATTTTCGGCGCGTGGCGCCGTTATACAACAAAGTAATTGGATTTTAAGCATGCCGATGACATCCCATGCCATGAGTGAGTTTTAATTATGTCACACTGTAGCCCTCTTTAACCCATTACAACCAGGAAAGCATCTGTGTCATTTTTGTTTTAGCCATATTTTACTCTTTGGCTATTCAAAAATGAGCTTGTAGATCTGCTATGTTTGAAAAATCGTGAACATTTGTGCAAATCTTTGAATATACTGTACAAACCCACGGTGAGGCCTTTAAGGAGGGCATTTCAGGCAAGCCGCAAGTGGAGCCTGCAGTACCACCACGGCATGAAATGTTTGGAGCGGAGGAGTCTGGTGCAACGCTCAGGTCCTGGACCTGGTGAGACAAAGGAGGGGCCCGGACAGGAGGCCATCCACAGAGCCTAGTCCCTCCACGTGCCAGAGCCTCCCCCGGTCCCGGCAGAGTAGATCCGGAGAAGCGGACTGAGGGGCCCTATCTTACTCTAAGAGGACTGACCGTAGGTAGCTACTGGGACGTAAGTCGGGGCTTGATCAACCCCTGCTGGGTCACCTGGGCGAGGGTGTATGTTGCGAGACCCGAAACACCCGACCCCAGGCTACAACACTGATGATACGTCCCAGGTGCATCCACGTGATGTTTTTAAAGCGATTGAAATTAAATATATTGATATTTATTATTTATTTATACGTTTAGATGGGGGTCGGCGGCCAAATACAATTTTGGGGATCCTTGACATAAAAAGGTTTGAGCACCACTGATATAGCAACATACGTTTTTTCAGAAAACTGTTAGGATTTATAAGACATTTGTAGAATCAGGTCTTAATGGGTTAAAAAGACAAATGGAATCGGTAAAGCTTGGTAAAGGACAGACTAAAGCCACGGCCAAACTCCACCCATCCGTGCTGTTACCAGTTTATAAAGCAGGGCTTGAGTCAGAGGAGATTTGTGATTTGTTTCCAATTAGAACGAGCCGTGAGTCAGTGTCGGGAGGCACGCCAGATTAGACATAGAGGGCCATTTGAATGTTTCTCTTCAGGGATGGATGGATGGGGGCCGTGCAAAAAAATGGCACTACTTTAACGGGTCTTTCCATTAGATTTTTTACACCAACATGTTGGAGTGTTAAGGTAAATATATGTCACCCTACATCACCCTCTGGCTTCCTGTTGCCTGAGTACACAGCACCTCTCTCCACATACACACAGCACCTCTCTCCACATACACACACGAAGCCCCCACATGTTGGCACCGTGACAACGGTACGTCACTAATGACACGAGTGAGTCAAAATGTTGACTCCATTAGTCATAACCGGCATGTGGAGTAAACTAACTTCAAACACCCCTCTCTCTCTTTCTCTCTCTGGTTCTCTCTCCGTCTTGTTGCCTTTTCTTTCTCTCTTTCTGCCTTCCTTCCGCCTTTCCCTTGTTTTTTTCTATTGTTAATTCTTTTGTTCTTTCGCTCTTTCTTTCTTTGTGTCTTCACTTCTGTCTTTCTCTTTCCTAGTCTATCATTCTTGCTTTCAGGGCCTGAGATTCGACCAATTAACAAGCAGGCCACATCAGAGCTTAGCGGCAGCGACTAATCAGTGAGAGAGCAGAGAGCAGAGGAGAGGGGGAGAGGGATGGTGGCAGTCTGTCATTTACTTTACTTCTTTTTTTTTTTCTTTCCCAGGGAGCCTGTGGCTTAATCTCCCCCCGAGAACCAAAGTATAACCAAAACACACAAGAAAATCCTTTTCTTTTTCACTCCCGGCCACATCTCTCTAACCCCAGAATGAATTGAATGAGGAGCAAAACATCCCCAGTCTTGCCAGCAGCTCTTTTAGCAATATTGAATGAGGTGACCTCCTAGCTGGAGGTTAAATGGATGGCTGTTGGGAGTTCAGTCGGTTCACAAAGATGACCTATTTTCATGATTCTCTGTGGGGACCCTTCAAAAATGAAGTCTCTGGTTCCACTTGCCCTGAGGGCTTGAAGCCAGGAGGACGCGCCCCGGACTACGTCCAGAACTCCTTTATGCAATCATTTGGAAAAATTGTAATCGTGTGGATCATGGATCCACATGGGAACGGCGTAGCTCCAGTGTGGATATCGGACTTCATGTATATATCATATCTATATATCTATGATGTATGACTCAAGAGTTGTGCAAGGTTTCAACCCAACCAGAGCCCTATTGACTTTGATTATAATATATATATATATATATATATATATATATATATATATATATATATATATATATATATATATATATATATATATATATATATATATATCAAATGTTTTTTTTTCTTTTTTGTGAAAAGTGTGAAAAGAAAATTTGTTGTAAAACGTGGTGCTGATCGGTTTAGTGGTTTTCATGATTAGCAACGGACACACAGACACACAAATGCACGCACATGCTCGCGCGCGTGTACACACACACACACACACACACACACACACACACACACACACACACACACACACACACACACACACACAAGCACACACACACACACACACACACACACACGTTTATAGCCTCCTGCAGAGCCAAACCGTAAAAAAAGCATGACATCATTTAGAATTCTTTATTATTTTTATAATGTTTTATTTAGTGCCAGAGCATAGAAAGGAGCTCAGATGTTATTTCCCCATCACAGTGGTTCTCATTCATTGCTGATATCCTATACTGTGTCGTACAGTCTATCACCTTGTAAAAGCCAATTGCCCAATTCTGTAAGTCTCTGTTTAACGTCATGTATAAATGGCAGTCATGTTCAATTTGTTCTCATTCTGTTTCACTCACATACAGTTTGTAGATTCCTGAAATCGTTGGTTGTTCTCGATGGTGAGTGCTGAGCGAATTGTGAAAGTAATTTACTTTTCTGAATCTGACGCAAGTTCAAACTTAATCAAAATAGAAAAATAGAAGTAAAAAAGGCTAACCAAAATACACCTGTATAAAAACTAAGTTGTTTGGCTTCATTTACTGTAACTACATGACCCCTAGAGGCCCTATTCTGGGCATGTCCTAAGAGGCGACCATTCTATGGAAACAGAATCGGCTATATTTCCGACAAAGACATTTGGCGTAGAGGGGAAAAAGGCCTAGAATTTCGCCATTTTAGGGTCAAGGCCACTTGGCATTTGGTGTTGTCAATTCTCTGAGGGCATCTAGGTCAAATACCCAAGCAGCAAGGCCATCAAATGAAACAATCATTTTAAATCAACATAACGTTTTGTACATATTATAACTATCATTGAAATACATGACTAAAAAAGCTGTTTATTATACAAATTAACTTATTACTAGTTACAAATTACCAGTATTTGTACAAACTCTTGAGTCAAACATTCATACACACTCAACCCTAGACTAGTCAGTCACTGGACTCATTCGAAGATGGGGATGTAATGTTATGGTTATTTAAGTATTCAGAATCTCAGCAAAAGACACTGGTAAAGCTTTATCGACAGGAACGAAGAAAATGCTGAAATCAGCTGAGGCGCTTGGGCAGTGTGAGGGGGAATCAAGGCTACTGTGGGCTCATTTTTTGAAGGGCATGAGGCCACAAGTATATAGGGTTTAAATGGTTAACGTCTATGTTCCATTTCAAATTAGCTTTCAGAGTCTTCCACCTGGACCCAATGAGCTGGCCACAGTCCTGGAACGCTCACTTCCTCTACCCAGTGGGCAGGTGTAGCCACTAGGCGGTGCTGTTATCAAAACTACCAGTTCAAGTTCAATAGAGTTGATAGGAATGTGTCTTGGTAAGTTGGTACGCTCTCATATACTGTAGGCAACAAACAACAACATCAATACACAATGGTAACATAAATCAAATAGTAGAAAACACAAAATAGTGCAAATGTTTACGGGTTCCCTGCATATATCAAGTTGTATAGAGTGGTAGTAAAGATTAAGACACCTAATGGTTTGGAGGTAACTACTATTCCTGAAACATCATGTTCTGTTTTTATGTTTCTGCAACAGTGACAATTTCTATCGTTTTTGGTGGTGCCCTATATTGGTCTAAAATTAATATCTCATAACACATGTGGTTAGTGAAAAAGTCGACTCGGAGAAAGGAATTGCTTTCCAAACTTCGGTTTGTACTCGTACGCTCGCAATGATTTTGTTGCTATCTCCACAATATGGCACATTCCAGATGCAACCAGTTATGAATGGAGCTGCAGTCAAAGGGGAGAAGGAAGGGGGGGGGGGGGTGCCTGTGGGGGGGGGGGGGGGGTTTATGCTGTCATAATTGAGCTTGACACGGTTTTCATCAGCATGACAGAACCAAGCTGGAGGTATGGGTTTCTAGACCATGCAGGGGTTCCCAGACTTTTCCATATACCAAGGACCCCCAAATAGACATATCCTCTGGCTGCAGTGCATCCCCCCTATTGCTGAATTATAGTGGGGCCCCTGGCAGCCCCCCCCCACTGGGCCGCGGCCCCCACTTTGAAAACCACCAGGCCATGGGGATACATGAGAGAGAGAGAGCGAGCAAACGTTGGAAAGGGAAGGGATAAGGCCGGGGGTCTGAATGGGGTTCACTGCAGCGTAGCTGGAACCTCATCTCGTTTCCAGTTTTCAGCGCAAACCGAGCGATGGGGGGATTCTCTTCCAGCTCCTTAAGTGCTCTCTCTCTCTCTCTCTCTCTCTCTCTCTCTCTCTCTGACAGAGTGTCTCTTATGTGGCTTCCTCTCACAAGACATGCCTGGAGTGAGCCTCGGCAGGCCGCAGGCCTCAACCCTGGCGTGGCTTTGTTGTTCTCCTATAGGGACGTGGGGAGGAACTGAGGGGGCGCTGAGGCTTTTTTAGGAGGAAGGGGATCATAGGAGGTCTCTGGTGGCGGGCGGGGAGGAGGAGAGGGATGGAGGGAGGGGTCCGCAGACAGCTATCCTCCTCTAGGTTTTTGCGGGAGGGTTATTCTTTTGGAGAGGTTTGTGTGTGCAGAGAGAGGGGAACTATGAAGACAGATATCCTGGTGCTGTTGGAGATAGCCCAGGCCTGGATTCAATAACAGAGAGAATGGGGGAGAAGGACTTGGTGGTTCTCATAATGTCACCACTCCACCACAGACCCCAGACCCAAGCCAAGACCTGTCATTATGCTGTTCTGAAGAGCTGGGGAGAGAGGGGCTCTGGGACTCTGTTCTGACAAACCCCGCTGCTATGGAGATACGGTCGCACGCATATACTGTATAGGCGCGCACGCGCACTCACACACACATAGTATACATGTGTGCTCGCACTTGATCTTTCACTTTACGTATGCATAATCGTGTGCATGCACATAACTGCGTACACTAACGTCAGTGGTGTTAAAGAACTAAGTACATTCAGTACTCAAGTACTGTACTTAAGTACAATTTTGAGATATTTTTACTTTACTGGAGTATTTACAATTTTCAATGCTTTTACTTCTACATCTCAGAGGCAAATATTGTACTTTTACTCCATTACAATTATTTGAAAACTTTAGTTACTAGTTACTTTGCATAAATTATTCTATAAAACACACATTAACCACTTTAGCCCTATTTTATACATAGGCTATTTGAAAATAGCCAATTTACAAGCTCACAATGCATCGCATCGCAACGTGTTGTGAGCTTGTAGATCTGCTATTTTCAAACATTTTAGTACTTTTACTTTTGGTACTTTTGTACTTTTACTCAAGTAACATTTTGAACACAGGCCTTTTACTTGTAACAGAGTACGTTGTGGTATCGATACTTTTACTTAAGTAAAAGAAATCTGTACTTTTTCCACCACTGGTGTGCATGCACGTAAATGCGTACAATAACATACAACTGTGGTGAAAGTAAAAGTATTTTACTCCCAATATTTAAAAAAAAAGTTAAACCTTTTAAAAAATAGCATGATCTGCAAGCTCACATCGTGACACGTGTGAGCTATTTTTTAATGGTCAAGTATAAAATAGTAGTATAGTAACTATCGTAACTTAAACTGTCAAAAAAAATGTGGAGTAGGAAGTACAAAATGTGTCTCTGATATGTAGTGGAGTAGAAGTATAAATGTATAAAATCAAAGTATAAATCAAGAAATAGAAAATAAAGTAAACGTAGCTCATAATTGTAGTTAAGTACAGTACTTGACTTGAGCAAATGTACTTAGTTACTTTCCACCACTGACTCACACTAAACAAGCAAGGATTGACTAAAGTACACATGCATTGTATGCATGTGTAGTGTACACACACACACACACACACACACACACACACACACACACACACACACACACACACACACACACACACACACACACACACACACACACACACTTTGTCAATAACAAATACAATCTGAAACACTTCCGTAGTACTCGCCTTGCAGTGCTCAATTAAAATTCCATTCATTTCATAAGTCAGTTTATATCCGCACTTATGTAATAACACACAATACTTTCACTGATGTCTACCGTATATTGCGGGGCAAAGTACAACTGAGAGTAAACAAGGCAAATTGTTATCAATAAAACATTCAGGGAACGAGAGGTCAGAGAAGACGTTTCACTTACAAGTGAATTGCCTTATTGTCACTCAGGCTACTGAGACCTCTCCATTGACAGATGCAGGAAATCCCCAGAATATGTTTGCCAACAACAGCTCAGACACACACAGACACAACTGTCTGTGCTTCATTTCCATTCTGTTACACAGGATGACAATCCTACTACTGTGGATTTCTAGCTCTGGGGGAGAGTTAGTTGTCCATGTTCACAAATGCTGACCGAACTGTCCAAACACATAATCATAATCAGTTGTAGATTTTGATTATTACAAAACATACATTAACCACTTCAGCCCTATATACATTTCGGCCATTTGAAAATAGCCGATCTACAAGCTCACAATGCGTCGCATTGCGAAACATATTTTCAAAATATTTTATACATATGAAAACTCGTGAAATGGGACATTCTGCATAGTGAGTACTTTCTACTTTTGGTGCTTTAAGTACATTTAGATACCAATACTTTTGGACTTTTACTCAAGTACATTTTTACTTGTAACAGAGCTTCTATACTGCAGTATTGCAAAATTGAGTACTTTTTCCACCAGTGACTTATAGTATTAACATAGCAATCCAATATTCTGTCGCAGGACACACTGAACTGCATAGGGCAGTGAGTATCAACATGGGGCCCAGAGTACCTCTGAGGGGCCCTTGAGGGGGTTCCAGGGGGGCCCCAGTTAAGTGATTGATAGTTAGGAACCGAATTGACCCTCACACGTCTGTAAATGAGATCCGCATTCCGCAAGGGTCCAAATGGACCCGTGGTTCCATTTGTACACTCTCAGTGTTATGGAGGTGGGGTCCTTGAAAGTAAAACGTTTTAGAACCACTGGCGTATTGGCCTACCAATAGAAGAGATTTAAAACAAAGAAAACGTATCTAAAGAGCAGGTGGCATGTTGACAAGTGAAAAATATTTGACTTAAAGTAAAGACAAAAGCTTTAAGCCGAACATTCAAAGATAAGGGCCTCTCGTCATCTCTACAGTCCCAAGCCATTCGCCTTCTTCTTGTCACCGTGGCGACCTGGCTTCCCTGCTTCCAGGCCGGGAAGCGGTCAAATATTAGTCCATTTTCGGCTGGACCAGTCGGTGACTGACGGACTAACTGCTTGATTGACTTACTGACTGAGTGTGGACTGGATTTACACCATTGGTTTGGCCAATTTGTCTAACCACGAACTATAGCCAAAGGCGGAGCAATCATCATTCCAGGCTATGGGATGTAATCTTAATGCATATGATTCGCTGCCTTGGACTGTCATCAGGTGTGGTTTTAGCCACTCTGGCCTAAACTACTGTAGTTGCATTGGATGTCTGAACATAACGATAGTTGCCATGCCAAACTGGGACACATACAGAAACGAATACGTTGCTTGTCATACTTCAATCAATGTGGTTGAGGATTTTGTCACGGTTGAGACTTTATGCCACTTTGTGCCTCTGTGTCTTGTCTAGGTTTTGTAATGTTATACGTATTATGTTCCCTGTTCTGGTTTCCTTAGTTCTATGTTCCTGTCTGCCCCAGCTTTCTCTAATTTGTAATCATGTCCATATCAGTCTTTTTCTCCAGTCAGTCCTGGTTGGACTGTGTGAGTTCTAGTCTTTGTTACCTGTGTCACGTGTATTTAAACACCCATATCTTACAGGATGTGATGGGGACATTCAAAATGCAGCTGTATTCGAGTCTGTCCATGCTCATGTTACATATTAGAGGAGAACTAATTATGGAGGATATGGGTAAGTGCCCTTATTCCTTGTATCTTGATGAAATGGGAGTGTACCTACAGTATGTTACCTATATTAAACTCAAACATTAACCCCAACCCTAACCCTAACCCTGAACACCCTCCAGTGTTTCATCCATTTTGACATCTAGTCTTGTTTTTACCATGATGGTTATGGGCAGCGCTGTGGCATTTTGTGACACAATAATGTCTTCCCATAATGACAAATTAAGTGAGTTGTTGCTAAACAAGCCTGAGAAAAATGCTCCATCTACTGTACATGGGTAGAGAATAGCAGTTGTATTAGTGGTACATGGTAAGGACATTGTCCCTCGCATGTCCACTAGATGGCAGCTTTGGCTCCGGTATCAATGTATTTCTGATAGTATAACAGAGCTGTAATGGTACAGTACCATTTGTAGAGGGCTGGTGGCTAGTAGACAACATGTCATGTAGTGTCATATCTTCAAATGTTTTAGAAAAGCAGAGGAAGAGAGTGAGAGACAGAAAGTGGGAGTGTGAGAGTTAAGCAGCAGTGGTACATAGAGCGCTGGTTCTCAAACAGCAGTGGTACATAGAGCGCTGGTTCTCAAACATTTTCATGTCAAGGACCCCCAAATTGATATATATTTTTGCCACAGACATCCACCTGAAAAGAGAATATTTCTCAACCTTTGTCTTTATTTCATTTATTTATTCATTTTAATATCAGAATTATATTGTGCATTTTCAAATAGCCAAAGTATAAAATAGGGTTCAAGCAGAAAACTTTGATGCGATATTAACTAATTTAGTTGAGGACTCCCTGGAACCCTTTCCATGACCCCTGGGGGTCCCTGGAACCCATTTTGAGAACAACTGACATGGAGAAATCTGGAGAAACAGAGAGACATTGATAAACAACAACAGAACAGAGACGGGGGAATCTGAGAGAGAAAATACTTTTCATTTCAATTTGTTACGTTCTGAAATTGGGTGCTGTGCTGTTTCCCCTTTAACTTCCCAGTGTGAGTTCAACAATGTTGTGCTGTTAAAGAGCCTATAAATTGGACTGATAACACCACTACCTGTCTGTGAGGTCAGACAGGTATTTGGACTCTGACTAGTCAGAGGAGAATTTACCATGTGTTGTTTCACCACAACCTCATTGAACTGTTTGCAAACAGGTCAATACTGTGTGTTGATACTTGAATACAGGGGGTCCCCAGTAAAGGACTGATATTTAAGATAGGAACCAAGTGGACCCTTACAGGTCTGAAACTCTTGACAGGGTACAAATGGAACCAAATAGACCTGTTTGTACCCTGTTTGTAACTTGAGTTATGGGCGACTTATGGGCACTTATACATTGGAGCTATGCACAGTATTTTACCATTGCACTGTTGCGTTATATTTAGACTCTGCTTTTGTTTGCATAAAATAATCATGTACTGGACGGCTCCCAGATGTGAACGCAGGGTGACTTGCCTTAAGTTACAGTATGCATTCTGTACATCATCGTATGATTGTGTCGTGTATGAAAAATGGCCAATCTAGAAAGTCACACCACGTCAGCACGTGACACTGTCGTACGATGGGGTTAACAAAGACCACGTGTGGTCAATAAACATTCTCTGGAAGAATGTTTGTGTGAGTCGATTGGATTAAGTTGTGGGTTGTGTCGGTTGTATTATGGCAGTGAGGCACACTTGCCTAGTGTCCTTATTTGGCTTAGGTTGACTGTTATTAAGGTAAGGTGAAAAAAGAATCAAATCACGGTAGTAGTAGTAATAGTTGTATGAGTGAAGTTTCAAGTATATAAATTACAATAGGGTTTAGCTTTTTTTTCTCCCCACCCTGTAGAGATGATGTGTTTGCTGAGACATAGCAGAAAAGTGTAAAATAATGATGTTTGGTGATGCATGTGTAACGCCCGGGATTAGAACCCAGGTCTCCCGTGCAGGAAGAGATTGGAACTCAGCCTATGCCTGAAGACCAAAAGCCTCCCTGACCAATATTTCCCTGGCTAAGGCGGATTCCCCCGATGTTTGACTTTAGTGTCCCTTCCTGGGTGGAAAACCCGGATTAGAATCTCTGGCGTTACACATGGACTTGTTAAATCATGTTAGAAGACTTGACATTTCAATAAATGATACTCGCAACTAATTTAGTATACCAAATGGAGTTATTACCAGTATGAAAGCTTTCTATTTTGTCATTCTCTTGAAGTGAGTGGAACATCTGGGGGGCATTGATGATGGCAGAAGTAGAAAGCTGTTCAAGCATGCAAGCCTCTCCCATGTTGCCTATCTGTTCAAAACATTGTCACCTTCAAACTTTTTTGTCGCTCTATTTTGAATTGGCCATACCTGAGCAACATATGTGTGTACAGTAAGTGTGAAAACATGCTAACAGGTTCTCAAAGTGGGGCCCGGGGACACCCAGGGGTCCCCGAGGGGTTTCAGCTAAATGATTTATAGTTGGGAACCAAATGCACACTTGCAGGTCTCTAATTTAGTTCTATTTGTACACTCTTGAGTTATGGGAGTCCGTAGCCAAATGCATCCCAAATTGGGGGTCCATGAAATTTAAAAGTTTGAGAACCACTGTGCTAGTGTACGCCTCCCCATCTGCTTTGTAGTATGCACATCAACAATCATTTGATGCAGACGCATGTTCTTAGTTAAAGGCCAATTTATGCTTTGAGCGAGTGTCGATTGACACATCGCATAATTTTTTTCTCAACGTTCTGGGATTGGAGCATTCATACTGTCTGTGACTCATCAACATGACAGCGTTGTCACAAAATGTAAACAAGGAAGTGGATGCAGTCTCGTGCATCTTCCCAACCAATCAAAAGTATGCAACATTTTATGAAGCATCTGCAACCCTTAATGTTTTAGAGGTATGCCCAACACTGCCCAACACCTAACCCAACACTGTCGTTGGAAGGTCCTCCGTGGCAATTTCTTTTGTCGTTTTGTACACGACACAATCATACGATGATGTACAGAATGCATACTGTAACTTAAGTCAAGTCACCCTGCGTTCACATCTGGGAGCCGTCCAGTACATGATTATTTTATGCAAACAAAAGCAGAGTCTAAATATAACGCAACAGTGCAATGGTACAATACTGTGCATAGCTCCAATGTATAAGTGCCCATAAGTCGCCCATAACTCAAGTTACAAACAGGGTACAAACAGGTCTATTTGGTTCCATTTGTACCCTGTCAAGAGTTTCAGACCTGTAAGGCCACTTGGTTCCTATCCTAAATATCAGTCCTTAACTGGGGACCCCCTGAAACACTTTCATAGTGCGACAAGTCGGTCGACACTTTGTCGCTCAAAGCATAATTTGGCCTTATTACTTTCCACCACTGTGCATAGGGAAACGGACTCCTCGTTACATACAGTAAAGCCCCCATGTCTCACTCAAGTCACGCGCTGAGCTGGTAAATCTGCTGTTGTGGGGCCGCGACACCGGCCCACATCCAAGTATAAATCCTCCTTCAGGGGTTATCCGAGTGGAGACAGACTGGGAGTCGTAGACAAAAGGCCAGGCTTGAGGCTTACGTAACAGCTGTGGTGGAACTACTCCCCCCATACAGTAGGTCTGGATGGAGCTGTGTGTGTGTGTGTGTGTGTGTGTGTGTGTGTGTGTGTGTGTGTGTGTGTGTGTGTGTGTGTGTGTGTGTGTGTGTGTGTGTGTGTGTGTGTGTGTGTGTGTGTGTGTGTGTGTGTGTGTGTGTGTGTGTGTGTGTGTGTGTGTGTGTGTGTGGCAGCCAAGCCCTCATTAGTTCACGCTCAGCACTTCATCATCCTCATCTGGAAATGGAGATGTTTGGACATTCGCGGCCGTAGGAGTGGTTCCGTGTGAGTGCGCACGCACGCACGCACTCACACACACACACACACACACACACACACACACACACACACACACACACACACACACACACACACACACACACACACACACACACACACACACACACACACACACACACACACACACACACACACACACACACACACACACACACACACACACACTATGTTAGAGAGAGAGCGTGTACAGTATAGTGCCTGACAGAGTTTTTAGCAGTGTGGTGTTCATGCAGGTGAATTGTAGGCTACAGGTGAAATAGTAGTTAGTTACATAAAAGGATTATTTGCATTATGCATATATAAACATTCACACACAGCATAGTCTGGCACATGAACGTACAGTGTACACACACACACACACACACACACACACACACACACACACACACACACACACACACACACACACACACACACACACACACACACACACACACACACACACACACACACACACACACACAGTTTACATGGACACACGTATAGACTATAAACACATTTGCGTCTATGTATGCACTCCAGGCATTGAACGTGTATTTTTTCTGCCCCGCTTTCTGGCAGTTGAATAAATCATGGCCGGTAATCCCAGCACTCGACTTTTCCTTTCTTTTCAATCCACTCCTCCTGTTTCACCCTAGTCTACCTCCATGAATAGACAGAGACAGGGTGTGTGGTGGTGGTGGAGGAGGAGGTGGTGGGGTAGCTAAAGAGGGACCGTTTTTTTTGTGTGTGTGTGTGTGTGTGTGTGTGTGTGTGTGTGTGTGTGTGTGTGTGTGTGTGTGTGTGTGTGTGTGTGTGGTTGCGAGTACAAAGAGTAGAAAAGGAATGGTGGCGGAACAAAAGTGAGAGAGAAAGAGAGAGAGAGAGATCTGGTGGAGAGATTTGATGTCGATGACAAAGGGGCAGCAAGTTCATCAGGAGAGGAGAGGTTTCTTAAGGCACTGGTTCTCAAAGTGGGGTCCGGGGACCCCCAGGGGTCCTTGGAGGGGGTTCCAGGGCTCCCCAGCAAATGTAGTTCATAGCATCACAATCATTTTAAGCACTTTATCCATTTATACTTTGTGCCGCGTGCTGCGAGCTTGTACATCTGCTATTTTAGAACATTCTTTTCCAATCTTTAAAGTATTAAGAATTATTTAACACAAATCTTCTCATCTGTCACTTGAGACATTGAATGTGGTGGCTGCAGGGCCATATGGGGATATCTCTATCACGATGGTTTAGTTGGGTTCATTTGGTTGGAATGGTTTGGCTCGGTTTGGTTAAATGAAATGTATCTCCATTCCGTGATGTGTAATGTGGTTTAACGCAATTTAATATAGTTTGCTTCCTGTTCACTATGCTGCAGGCAGTGAAATGCTCATATTCCAAGCTTTCCTTCCACAGTTTGAAATAAAAAAGAGGAAAATTGAATCAAGATGTAACAAGATAAAACAACAAAAACTAGATGCGCTCAATCCTCAATGGAGCGAAATTCGGGCCAGGAGACATGCCCTAATGATAATAGCAATGTATGCAGTGAGGTTTCACCTATAGCAGTGAAAGTAAAGTGGCATGTGATTTGATTGAATACTTTATTGACGATTATCAGTTGCACATTGTCTCTACTGTCTGCCTCCCTGTCTCTCGCAAAAATAATTACACATTTCTGTAATTAGAATAGCTCTGTATTCCAAAAAGTGCAATTTATTTTATTCCTTGAAAACATATAGGCCTATGTTTGTATCACAGGTCAATCAAAGGTTGCGCTTTGAAATGTATGTATTCACTGCTCCACACTCACTTTATACAGTAGTAAGTCCTTCTCGAGAGGACATGTGTACGCTCTGTAATGTAATGTCATTGACATTACGGCTAAACAACTTAACAGTAAATTGTACATGAAACTGAACTGCATGGCATGTAGGATGAGATGTACACAGCTATATCTGAAGCGTGGCAGTACAATCTAATGTTGACTCGTGCTGCCGTCGTTGCGATTGGCCAGTTCAGCAATTGGCTAGTGCCAGTCCAGTCTGGAGGGACGATTGCTCTGCGATTATTATTGAAGGAATTGAAAAGCATTTGAGGTCCTCGGCCTGCTGTCAGCGTGCACAAGAAATGATGCTGATCTGCCTATAGTTTGCAAGATTGGCTGCTGACAGAGAAAGATACACACATACACGGGTGAATGCATGATCTCCTGGCAGACATAATAAGGGTAAAAAATAAGTCAAGTAACTGTTCATTTTAGTGTGTTTTAGTATATGCTATAATAGTATAGGCCCAGTCTAACCCTTCTATACGTGTGTGTGCGCGAGCGTGCGTGCGTGTGCTAGACTAGCAGTTAGAGAAACAGGGAGAGATTGTGATTGTGTTACTACAGTAGTCGTCCATTGTGTTTGACACACATGTAGTAGCTGGTCAGGTTCTGAGCCCCTGGCAGCATCTCTCCCGCTCGCCAAGCACAGTAGACCTCAATGGGACTATAGGATTTGATGACCAACATAACAGGTCTCGATTTCAAACGCGCTTCTTTATGATGTCACCGAGGTTTTAGTTTGAATTAGAACTGGCAGTTCAGTTTGAGTATAGGGTGTGATTGTGCTGCGATGCGTAGTAGGAGCATTGATTGTAATACGATAGCGCGTCATAACAGGAGAACTGCGGAAAATATGTTAGACTACTGTAATATGATGACGATATTGTACTACTTGTAATTTACCCTCGTTCTTTCATTCAGCTTAAGCTTTACTTCCTGTCTCCTATTTTCTCACCAACTAAGCATTTAGAGTTTACAGGAATATTTGTTACATCTATTGTCTGCACATTGTAGTTCTGACCCTGCCAACACTTAACCACTTTAAACCTGGTCAACCTATTTTGGGCATGTCTGTGTCATCATGTCATCATCCTATATTAAAATTGGGTTACGGGAAGACCGTGTCCATGTCATACATAACCATAAACAAACCCCATACGCCCATATAGGCAGGACCATGGTCCTGTCACTCTGACATAACCATAAACAAACCGATACGCCCATATATAGGCATGTCACTATGACTTAGATATAACCATAAACAACCTTATACGCCCATATATAGGCATGTCACTATGACTCAGACATAACCATTAACAAACCCATATACCTGTATATATAGGCATATATGGAGATCCGGTTGTCCGGTAATCCATGGACTCATACTACATTCCGTACAGTAGGTGGCGGTGTGCTCCTAAAAGCAATGGCTTGCAACCAACGACAAAAAAAGCAGCATCCTGGAGAAGTCACGCGGTATATTTAAGCTCTCTGATTCGATTGAAGGGCCCAGAACAGCTGTGTAGCCTCTGTTTACAGTGCTGAAAAGAAACCTTGTTGTAATATTATATTATAATAGGCCTACTGTCTTCTTGCAGGTTGCTTCCAAATTCACAAGGTAAGACTCTTTGTATAAATTGTATCTGTACGTTTTTCCACATGAATAATAAACGTAAACACACACACACACACACACACACACACACACACACACACACACACACAGTGTGTGTATTTGCCTAGACAGAGAGAAACACTTCTTAATCTTATCAGTGGTGGGAAAAGTACTCAAATGTTTTTATGTTTTAACACAAAACTTGTCTAGGGGTCCTCCTGACACAAACATATTTTGAGATGGGGGTCCGTGGCCAAATGCATATCAGTTTGGGGGTCCTTGACATGAAAAGGTCTGCTTTAGGAGACCAGAATTCGTTGAGTTTATTCATTCCAATGGGAGAAGTGAATGTGAACATGATCCATTTTTAGCCCCATGGTCTCTGAACTTGAATGTGAATATTGTTCATGAATCTATAAATGGCAGAAATTATATTTATTTCACATTCTTGATTTCTGTCAGGGCAGGGTATATGTATAATTATATTAGTACGTGGCAAAGCAAGCAGAGTAAACGTGTGAATGGCTTGGCGTTGTTTGATTCCATTTCAGTACACATAAAGCAAGGAGACAACATGAATAAAGACACAAACACAGTAACACACTACTACTACCACCACCACTACTACTACTACCACTACTACTATATGGTAGATATGTCTGATTCATTTCTGAGCTGCTTGAAGGTGGTGAAGAGATTCTTCACATAATGATGCTAAATTGCTGTGATACCTGCCACAGTCCACTCACTGCAGATAAGGTCCTTTGTAGGTTCACATGTTTGGTTGTCACACTGAGGTGTGAACTGCAGCCGCATTGTTAAACTGTTACTGGCTGTTCAAATGGGCTTTTTGATTTATTTATTGATTGATTGATTACTTGAAAAAAGCACAGGAAAGTACAGTTCAATACAAGGTCTGCTTGACTGCTAAGAGGATTATACCCTAGAACAGGGGTCTTCAACGTTTTCAGGCCAAGGACCCCCTAGCTGAGAGAGAGATGAAGCAGGGACCCCCTCTATATTGTATTGTTTTATTGTATAAAATTGTGTTTCAGATTTTAAAAAAAAAGTTCACTTGGTTTTCTCTTTTTTCCCCTCTACGCCATATACCTCTTTGCCAAAAATAGCCTGCGAGGCGTTGTGAGCTTGTAGATCTGCTCTTTTCGGCTAATGTTCCCCTCAGAATAGGAATGCGAGGATTCAAGTAGTTAATGTAAAACAAAAAAACATATCACACAAAGATTTGGCGGACCCCCTGTAGTAACTCTGAGGACCCCCTAGGGGTCCCGGACCCCCTGTTGAAGACCCATGCCCTAGAAAGCGCTACGGCTTGTTTCCATTGGGGTCCTCTGTACTCAATTCATTGAAGGGGTGTGGGTGTTTGGGGGGCTTATTTAATGCCAGTGAGGATGCTGTGTACTGTATGTGACCCCAAACAAAATCAAAGGCATGCATGATTCGATTAGACAAGAGCAAATCATATATTTCCCCACAAGAGCCTATGCATTCTCTCTACAGACAGAGACATGGCTGAACGGATTGGGATGGATGCCACTTCACCCGCCTGCCCTCTGGATGTTAACGCTGAGGAAACTAGGAAGCTACACGACCATCCCAACAAGCTCTTAGAGGGACTGAACCGTCTTCGGCTCCAGAAGGCTTTCTGTGATGTCATCGTGTGCTGTGGGGGACAGGAGTTCCCCTGCCACAGAGTTGTACTAGCCTCCACCAGCTCCTACTTTGAGGTAAATGCACACATTTATTGGCCTGGTGTTGTTAAGAGACTGAAAAACAGCTTCTAATAAGAACTGTGCGTGATGGAAAAATTCTGAATCTAGCCAAGGTGAAGCTGTTTACATTTCTGTCTAATAAAGTATTCAATAAGAATGAATGCTGCTCAAGTCTATGATGAAAACCATTGGCGTACACGAGCTGAGGACCTGACGTGAGGTTTGACAATTCATAAATAAAAGTCATAAATAATGGTCTATATATGCAATAACCCAACTTCCCAAGGCACACCTAGACATGTCTCACGGCACAGCGTATAGGTTCCTACACTGGTAAATGCATTTTTACAATTTAGGCATTTAACACACGCTCTTTATCCAGAGCGACTTACAGTAAGCAAGGTAAAAACTATTGTTGACACAATGTAAATAAACAAGTCCTAAACCAGGAACACTGCACGCCAATAGTTCAATCTTTTCAACCCACACAGGCGATGTTTACAAGTGGCATGTTGGAGTCCACACAAGAAAGGGTTAACATCGTCGATGGAGTGGAACCTGAGGTGGTTAACATGTTGGTGAGCTTTGCCTACACTTCAGAGGTGTCCATCTCCATGGCAAATGTGGAGGTAATGTATTATCATCATCACATAAACTTTATTCCTAAGTGTTTTTAAAAAGATTTTTTGGGGCTTTTAATGCCTTTTATTTAGAGAGGGATAGTGAAAGTAGGAAATGGGGAGAGAGATTGGGGGTGACACGCAGCAAAGGTCGTCGGGATCGGGAGTACCGCGACATGCTGTCAGGCTGGCATTGCAAGTTTGCGTATACAATTTTTTTTTATTGTAATAATTATTATTTAATATTTGTCCTGCCCCCATTTATACCGTAAACTCTTCATCCTACAAGCAGAGATTGATTGAAGCACTAACACTGTGTAGCCTACTTAAGATATGAAATAAAGAATACTGTAGCATACAGTTGCGCTCTCTCTCTCTGTATGTGGGAGACAGAAAGCACTTTGACTTCACTGCTCATCATTAGATACACAACACTTCATCATTCATCTAATTAAGTTTAATAATGGGATTAAATTGTGTATAAGGTAACCTTTATTTTAGCGATCCTATATGCTGTCTCCTTAAACACAACATAGCCTGCTGAGTTCTACAATATCTCTACGGATTATGTGACACGTTAATTTAACAGAATGCACGTGTTAATATAGTCAGATTAATGATGGGGTAGTGATATTCTAAGCATGTTATTTACACATTCACAAAGTAGGCGATCTTTTTGCCAGCAGTGATGCATTTGGCAGCTGCAACTGGCTTGCCTAATTGTGTTTAAATTATTCCTGTTTGTTTAATATTGTAATTATACGTTAAAGATTTGGAAGTTAACCGTTAAAACATATGTCCGTGAATTGTGTGCGCGGTTGAATTAATTTACATAATTAAAATTAGGGGTGTGCCGATATATCGTCCCGCGATATATCGCGATACGTTTTCGCGACGATATGTATCGTTTTGGAGAAAAAAAAATATCGTTTTTGAAATTTTTTTTTTTTTTTTTTTTTTTTACAATCATAATAATCAGGCATGCAAACGGCCCCGAAGTGAAAAGAGTGACAACATGTTTTTTTTTCGGGTCAGGTGTCATACTATTTGGATTCAAAATGGCTATTGTAGCTGAAAAGCTACAAGTTTGCATGTCTGAATAATGCAAAAACAGAATTATTTGTTTGCATTTTCTTTTTTTCTCCTCCATATATTTTCATAATAAAAAAAGTGCGTATCATATCGTATCGAAATCGTATCGAAGTTGTGAGCCAAATATCGTATCGTATCGTTTCGTGAAATTAGTGTATCGGCACACCCCTAATTAAAATGTATCTATAGGTCTATTAGGTCAGATTTACGAGTTGTTTTTGCCTAATAGACCTATAATAGAATATACATTTTAATGATCATATGTCGACTATAAATAATTATTATTCATCGATTGTATTTTGGTTCACTTATATTTTGGTCGGATTGCGTTCACACAAGTGACATGAACTCTGGTGCACTTAGAAGCAAATTGAGATCCACATTTGGCAGTTAGAGTCCCAAAAACAGCCCCAGTAGAGCAACAGTCTTATACAATCTTACACTATTTTGTTTATTTTTTGTAGGCCCTGCTAGAAGGAGCGAACCTCATGGATGTCACAGATGTTCAAGAAGCCTGCTGTGACTACATGAAGCGTCACATGAATATAAACAACTGCATAGCGATTCACCGCTTGGCTGACAAATACTCGTTGGAGAAGTTGGAGAAGTGCAGTGTGGATTTCATTCTGGAACATTTCAGCGTCCTCTACGAACAGGTTAGTGATTGAGGGATACGTACATGTGCCAAGTTATTACCAGTTGTCTGTTGTTTGCTTTTTCTCCAATACATTTTTGTTTGATTAATATTACTTTGTGTCTGGGTAGTTCAGTTTGTAGAGCAGTGGTTCCCAAACTTTTTAGCTCAAGACCCAAAAGAGAAATTAGCCGTTTGCCCGGGACCCAAACTGCTCACAATGCGTAACACTACTTCTTAAACGTTTAAAAAAATGTATTTATGGAAATTAGATTTATTTTATTTTATCTATAAAATACTTTTGACAAATATTTTAATTGTTTTTAATTGATGAAAAGTTGTGGCTTTTTTTTGTTTAAACTTTTGAAATATATATATATATATATATATATATATATATATATATATATATATATATATATATATATATATATATATATATATATAATATTTGTATAATATTGTATTTTTTATATTTTAATAAAAAAAAATATATTTAGGAAATGAAAAAAAGACCGCAAGGTTCTGGGTTCAAACCTGGACACCACTAACACAGCATATGAGTAGCACGTAGGTGTGGCGCTCCACGTCATCTCCTAGGGCATTGAGCCAATAACAACTATAAGCCACTCTGGCCAGAGAGACTTTTGAGGAATATTCTTTTCTTCAGGATGTATGGGATCAGGGTCTATCAGCTAATATACTGTATTTATTTCTACCAATAGGAGGAGTTCCTCTCACTCTCTGTGGATGAACTGACAGAGATCCTTGCCAGTGACCATCTCAATGTGCCATATGAGGACATGGTGTTTGAAGCTGCTATGCTGTGGTTAAACAAGCACCCTGTCGGTGGGCAGACCTTTTACAAGGTCAGTCATTTCTCAGTGGGTCACCTGATTTCCTAGAAAGACCGTGGACAATTTAAAGCAGTGTGACTAGAGTTCTAAAAACCCGACTAATTACCATCATTTTAGTTTAAAAGTAATGCATGTTAATTTTCTCAGCAGGTAATGCTGTAACTTAACGGATTACTTTTATAATTACAGTAATCCTGTGTAATGTAACAAGTTACTTTTAAAAGTAACGTTACCCTTGTGATCAAGATGTATCAGACAGATTTGACTGCCTTCCAAAGTTTGCGGGCGCTGAGTAGGCAATCTGGCCTGGCGAAGAGCTGTGCTCAGAGGACATGGATTAATCCAGTAATAGAAGGATCAACTGATTATCAATATAATTGTCATTTGCAGTCCTAGTTTATTACTGTCTAATGTTCAGTTCAACTACATGCGTGACATACGGTATCTACATGGTACTTGCTTTGAGTATGCATGGATATTGCATAGCGGTGAGCGTGTCTTGATTATTTTGAGTAAAGCTCTATAATCTGATTGTAGAATCATTACTATAGTGTTTGTTTGTTCAGTAACATTGATCAGCTCTGTAATAATCAGAAAATACATTTTCAGGTGGGTTGACAATTTAATTCCATCAGGAAATAGAACGTGTTCATCAGGTTAAATGTTATACTGTTACAATTCCAACTTTTCGGCTCATTTTTAGTTTAATCATTTCCCGTTTTAGCTCAATTTAGCCTGTATCCTGTAGGAGTTCTCTCTCCTAATTGGATGAAATTGGTATCCCAACCTGAAAATAATTTTCTGTTTACCAAAGAGCAGGAGAAGGGGGGGTTACTGAACTAACACTCTATAGCAGGGGTCTTCAACGTTTTGATTAAGCAGGGACCCCCACTACATAATGTATATAATTGTGTTGCAGATTAAACTTTTTTTATGCAGATTTCATAGATCGCTTCATAGACTTGTTTGACAGTACTATCAGTGTTGTCAAAGTTATTTTTTAATACACATTAACATGAATCACATTAATATAAAAGATAATGAGTAAACAGACTTTAAAAAAAACAAAAAACACTCAAAACATAATAAACTTGACCTTGTCTGTTCGTTTTTCCCTTTACACCAAATCTTAGCCATAAATACAGTAGCAGATTTACAAGTTCACAGCGTGTCGCTCTGCGACGCGTCCCCAGAATAGGGAGGCTAGGGTTCAAGTGGTTAATGTATAAAAAATAAAAGATCACAGAAACATTTGGTGGCCCCCCTGTTGTAACTCTGAGGACGCCTGCTGTATACTGTATAGCAATGCGTACTATCAGAGTATAGAGCTATTAACACTTATTTGAACAAAAATAAAATATAACTTACAACCCCTTTAAGGTGTTGGAGCATGTCCGGCTGGCTTTCATCAGTGCCTCCTGCCTCCCACATGTGAGAGCGTCTCTGGGTGAGGTGGAATCCAAGGAATGCCAGAGGCTCATCTTTGAGGCCAAGGAGCACAGCTTACGCCGCATGCCCACAGGTACAGTGCCCTGCCACACTTTGGAACTGATGGTGTAAAACAAATGCATCAAGGAGTTTGTAGTTGGGTTCTCCAGTGCCGACACAAATCCCTCCAATTAGCAAACATACCTGCTAGTGATGCGTGGGACAGGTTTTTTCATAAACCGCCCCGCCCCAACCCGTACTGCAAAACGATATATAAATCAACAACCCGGCCCGTCCCGCAACCTGCAAAAACTAAAAGCAGCCTACCGACCGGCTTTTCAACACACTATACGCCAAGTCCATCCATTCACGCACTTTTGAGATAGAGAGACGATAACTGTGTTTTGAAATCATAAACCGTCCGCGGGACCTACGGGTCAGCCCGCACATCACTAATACCTGCCAATAATCCTTAAACAGGGCTCCCTCTTAAAAGAGATGTATCTCAATGGGACTTTACCTGTATAAATAAAAATAAGATAAATGCGTATTATGTTTTCTTCGCCTTGGCATTTGGGGATTTTTCAACGGTTAATTTGTTATTTAGGTTTCATAATAGTTAATGCCTATCCCATGTTGATGTTTTTGTCTAATGTCTTTCCATATGGGCTTGAGATTTGCCAGGGCAGCAGCTGTTACTTTTTTGTGAAATTATGGCGAGGACCTCCTGTCTGGATCCTTCATGGATAATACGGTTGTTATACACCGTGTCAAGTGCTTGTCCAATGCCCATTGACTTTCATATCAGAGCTTTTGCCGTTTTTCATCAACTTTGTTTCTTCCGCAATGATTTCATTCCATAGCTAGCCTAATGTCATCTGCAAAAGGGAGGTTGGTGATTGTTGTGCCTCCTATGCTGACAGATCCGTCATGGTCTGCCAGGGCATCCGTCATTAATATGCGGTCCAGAAAGATGTTAAAGAGAAAAGGGGAGAGAAGGCATCCACTCCAATTGTTGTCCTGAACCAGTCTCTGATGGCTCCGTTGAGGAGAACTGAACTAGTAGTTCTGTCGTACAGGTGTTGAATGACTCTGACATGGTTTAGGCTGATGATGTAATTCCTCATGGTCGCCCACAGCACAGCATACCATACCCGGTGAAAGGCTTTCTTGAAGTCCACAAACACGTGGTAGAGGTGTTGTTGATGCTGCAGGTATCTCTCACAGATGCTTCTCAGATTGAATATGTGTTCTTTGGTGCTCCGCCCTGCCCTAACTCCAGCCTGTTCTTCAGCAATGATCAGTTCAGCTTGAGGTTTTAACCTATTCAGCATTATTTTCACAAGGGCTTTGCTGGGGTGGCTGATTCGTCTGATTCTGCGGTAGTTTTGGCTCAGTTGAAGATTGCCTTGAAATAACAATTACAAAACAAAATGTAGGAAACGAAAAATAAAGGCATATTTACTTGTGACCCATAAAAATGGGCCTGTGACCCAAGAATGGGTCCCGATCCATTATTTGGGAAACGCTGATATAGGCCTCTCACCACAGATTTCATGTGTTACACTTTGTATACAATTTTCTCCTGGATTAATTCAGGGACTGGTAATTCTTCATAACATTTGACATGCTCACACATTGCTCTACTGACTACCCGGTCTCATGCACATGCCTGGTTCTGTGTTTATCTTCTTTTCCACCGTACAGGCTTTCATGAAATGCTCCTGATGGTGAGGTTTGGTACCCTTGACAGCTTTGATCCCAGGACCAATCAATGGAAGCTTCTGTCACGTCTGCCCATCAAACTTTCAAGTGTTAATTTTGTTCTGGTTGGTTCAGGTGAGGAGGAGTACCATCATATCAACTGGAGTAGAGGATAGAGATATACCGATACCATTTTCTCCTTCCCGATACCGATCCCCATATCTTGCAGATTGGTCGATACCGAGTACCTATCCAATACCATTGTGTAATAAAAAAGAAAATCTAGGACAGTGGTTCTCAAAGTGGGATCCAGGGACGCTCAGGGTTCTTTGAGGGGGTTCCAAATGGACCAATGTGTACACTCTCAGAGTTAAAAAAAATCCATTATTAATAGTTAAAGTGCAGCTCCAAGTTGTTAAAATGATTATGTAAATTGTACAGTAAGAATCTAAAATAGTAGTGCAACATCAATTCATCACTGTTAATGAAATCTCACTATGATAAATTACATGGTATCGAAATGGCATAGACTTCCAGCATTTTAGGCAGTATTAGCAGCTTTTCAGATACTGATACCAGTATCGGAAACTCCGGTAGAGGACAGTCAACTTAGGACCTGTAATGGATACTAACACGCTACTACTTTAACTATCAAGTCATAACTTCTTTTAATTCTGCTCTCATCATAGGCTCTACATTGTATGTGGCCGGAGGCAGTTCAGTCGTTAAGGATATGTGGCGCTATGACCTGTCCCATGACTCATGGTTTAACACGGCTCCCATGAATGAGGAACGACAATATTTCAGTAAGACTGTTAAATTAGTATAAATTTTAACTTCGTCTTAGAATAGCTGCTATGGGTTGTTGCATTGGTTCTGCATATGGCCAAGATCCTCAGTTCTAATGGCTTTTATTTCTTTTCTTGCACATGGTCCATAGGACTGGTGATGCTGGACGGCTATGTGTTTGCAATGGGGGGTCAAGGGGTATGGACTGGGTCTGTGAGTGTGAAGCCAGTGGAGCGCTACAACCCAAGCACCAACACCTGGCACCTCATGGAGTCTGTCGGCAGGCCAGATTGTAACTTCTCCGCTGCGGTCGCACTAGACGGATTGATATATGCTATTGGTATGGAACAGATTTATATACCTGCAGGTTCAGCCTGCTGAGTTTCATGAGGTTGTTTTTTATGTAATACATAATGGTTTACTGAAAATGTTATTATTCCATATTCATCCTCCTCCTCCCGTTGACAGTAAATAATGTTTTGTCATATTTCCTCCTGGTCCCTTGGTCGCGCCGTCATGGAGGATGGTTCTATCGCAGCCTCCAAAAGGCATGTGTACACGTATGACCCTAAAACATCTGTATGGACAGAAGTCGCCCCTAGGCAGATAGAAGATCGTGAAGATCTCAATGCAGCTCCAGTTGCCTGTACTCTCAATGGAAAGATCTACGTTATAGGTATCATACCTGTTCTTAATAGCTCTTAGTTCCATAAGAGACTCAATAGACTTCAATTTCACTGTAGTTTGGGCACATAATGGAGCCCACTAACAGTCACTGTCCTGTTAATTCCTGTTTATGTATAGGTGTTTTGGATCAGGTGGAGAGTTATAACCCAAACACTGACCAGTGGACCATGTGTGCCCCCAAGAAAAATGGACCCTTCAAAGCTCGTGTGGCTGTGATAGATGGAACAATCTATGCAATGGGAGCGACGGTCTGGAAATGCAGGTAGGTAGATGCCATGGTGACATGTTGTGTGACTCAGCAGTGTTACTTATTTTCTTGAAATATGTAATTTTTTGTCTATGCCAGACGGCTGAAGGCCGTGGATGGGCAACCCGGGCAGGCGGAGACCTGCACTCCAATGTTTTATTTTGGGATGTTTAGGTTTTATTTTTACTATATATATAATTTCCTGTATTTTTGTTTTTATTAATTTTTTGAATTTTTTGGGGGGCTTTTCTGCCTTTATTGATAGGAAAGTAGGCTGACAGGAAATGGGGAGAGAAATGGAGGGGTGACACACAGCAAAGGTCGTCGGGATCGGGAGTCGAACCCGCGACACGCTGGATTACCAGCGTATGTGGTATGCGCCTAGACCGCTAGGCCAGTGGGCGCCCCATTCCTGTATTTTTTTAAGAAACATTTTGTATACAAATAATTTACAGAACAAGTCTGGAAAACGGTGCCTGCTTGTTCAAACCAGACATTTCTCTTATGGTTTTTGGTCTCTCTTCATGTAGGATGCTCATGGTTGTTGGTCTCTCTCTCCATGTAGGACGCTCACATTTCTCTCATGGTTGTTGGTCTCGCTCCATGTAGGATGCTCATGGTTGTTGGTCTCTCTTCATATAGGATGCTCACATTTCTCTCATGGTTGTTGGTCTCTCTCCATGTAGGATGGTCGGTTGCTTTGAAAAGTACAACGACCAGTCAGACACTTGGGAAATTGTCGGTCAGATCCCCACCTTCTATAACGACTGTGTGTCTCTCAGGATGAAGGATGGACATCCACACTTGCGCACTAAGATGTGTCTAGAATCAGAAGAAGAATCAGAAGAAGAATCAGAAGAAGAATCAGAAGAAGAATCAGAAGAAGAATCAGAAGAACTTTTTCTTCTGATCAGAAGAATCAGAGGAAGAATCAGAGGAAGAATCAGAGGAAGAATCAGGGGAAGAATCAGAAGAAGAATGATATTGTATAAGTAACTAAATAACTAAAAATATATGATTGAAACGCATCACTCAATATTGAACATGTTTAGAACTTTATCGTTCATGTGTGGATGCTCACATCGTTATAGTTATCATTTAGCATATTTATAGAACGTTATCATTAGATTTGTAATTCTTTATTTGGACAGCTGCAATCTGTAACTTTAATGCCCTATCCAAGATTGAAACCCAGGTAACCCGCCCCAAGTGCTGATAATGTTTACCACTGAGCTAATGGAGCACACCTACTTACTCAGGGAATTTTGATCTTCAGGAAGTGCCACTTGACAACCAGCAGATGTCCTATCATACCAGAGGACCTAAACGTCGAAGAGCAGGGAGACTATGGGACGAAAATCGTTATTATAGTTTTAAAAAAACACACAATAATCCTATCGTGGAGATTTTAATTTATAGTGAGATTGTCCTCCGTCACACACTAGGTAGGGTTAATTAGCTTTTGTTGAGGTGCAAATTCAGTAAATTCCACTTAAACCCTCTATACTTTATAAAACGGAGCTGTAAAGAGAGCATTTCGTACGCTCTTATTTCACTCTGCACAAATCGATTTGCCAAAAATAGCAGATCTACCAGCTCACAATGCGTTGCAGTGCAACACTTTGTGAGCTTGTAGATAGGCTATTTTTGGCGAACGTTCCCCCCAGAATAGGGATGCTGGATGTTCAAGTGGTTAACAAAAGTGCCATTTTAAGTTTTAAGTATATTTTGATAATCGCGATAATAGTTTTGTTGGTTATATTGTATTGACAGGAAAACATTTTTTAAATATATTTGTACATCTGAAAACCTCAGTGTGGACATTCCATTTCTTTTGCAGTATCTTTGTACAATCGTTGTTCGGTTCTATGTATTGAGCTGAACAAATACAACTGATTGCAATACCTAATTGCAATACCTAGTTGTTACTTTACCTGTAGTTTGCTGCCACCAACATGACTTATAGATTGGCATTTTTTCCAATGAGTCTCTTGACCTTCAGTGAGTTGGACTCACTGCTGTACACTATATAGAGTAGAACACAAGCCATGAATTGAGCATCCCAGAACAAAACAATTGGTGGATGTTCAAATGTATTTTAATCTTCACAATATTATGACTCGGCAATATCATTATGTTAACGTGTGTGCTTAAACTGTCACAAAAGGCTTGTTTCATGAAATCCACAACTGCATAATCACAGTGTCTAATGGGAAAATTATCATTTGAAAACATGTTTATGCAACCAGGAGATGCCGTAGATCCATGTATCTGCCATTATATTCTTATCCCCGCCAGGAGGCTGCAACAGCCGAAGGCGAGGGATTGTTTTCTCCACTGTGTGTCTGTCTGTGAACAGCTAAAAGTTAGTGTTTTGTTAACTCTTTTTTTTATTTTTACGTTTGATGACTTTTCTTATATATTGCATTATTCGATACTTTCACATAAACTTCAAGTTAGATAATCTTGACTTTAGAAAACGAACCCTACTGTAGCAAATCAATCAATAAAATCAAACTAAACTATAGCAAATCAAACAAACTAACTAATTCAAACTACAGTCCATTGAACTACACTAAACCTGAGCTGCTGCTCGGTCCAACATTGAGCTATAGTTTAAGGCAGAACAGTAAAACATTGGGATATTTCAGCTTGACAGTTGATGATTGGTCTTGTGGTCCTCTTACCGTTGAGCCTCCCTGACCGGTTCAGCGCCGGGTTCATGACCGTTCTCCAGCAGAGCTGTGGTCCACTGTGCAACACTGGCTGAACCCACTGAACTGGAATGAGAGTGGAGTGGAGCAGTGGTGGAAAAAGTACTAAAATTTTGTACTTAAGTAAAAGTATCAATACTGTAATGTAGAAATACTCCATTACAAGTAAAAGTCCGGAATTCAAAATGTACTTGAGTAAAAGTACCGAAGGTAGAAGTACTCATTATGCAGAATGCTCACAACGAGTCGCAACGCGTTGTGAGCTTGTACAGTAGATCTAAAAATATTTTCAAATAGCCGAAATCAAAATTGTACTTAAATACAATACTTCAGTAAATGTACTCAGTTACTTTCCACCACTGGAGTGGAGGACAGTTGATCTGGTACATAGTACATACTGATTGACTAACCAGTGGTTCTCAACCTTTTTTGAGCTCTGGAGACCACTTGCATATTTCGATCAATCCTCAAGGAACACCTCGCAGCATATTTAGTATACAGTAGAGGCCTTAATTATATACCATGGACCACTAACCAGTGGTCAGTGGATCACTAGTTGAGAAACGGTGAACTAAACTAAAACAAACGTAAACTAAAGCCAAGTCAAGGCATGCAGCAGTGAAACCCAGGGTGCTTTGCATAAAACAAATAAGCAGAATGCAAACATAAACATAAACCTAACTATAAATACAGTAGGATCAGCTGCCCCCACTGCCACCCCTGATGAACTGTACCCGTTCAAAAGTAACAGTCGCACCAAAAGCCACAGTGACCCGAAGACAATTGCCTGTCTTTTCCCTTTACACATTGAGGGGGGGGGGGTCTTCAGAGAGAGAGAGAGAGAGAGAGAGAGAGAGAGAGAGAAAAAGTTATTTGCTTGTGTATACAGTATATAACTATTTCTAACATCAAATGCACAATTTTCTTGGTTTCTGTTTCTAAGTGGCAATGTGACAGGCTCAGCTCTGTTTACACATTACTTTGTTTCCTTTTAATTTTACATACTTTTCTTAGTTTTATGTCACACTTGCTTTGGCAAAGAAAACGTGGGTTTTAAAGGGAGAGAGAGAGAGAGAGACTCCATTACATCTCAGAGGAAAATATTGTACTTTTTCTCCACTATAATTATGAGAAAACTTTAGTTACTTTGTAGATTTTGATTATTATTACCGTACAAAACACACTAACCACTTCAGCCGTATATATTTCGCCCTTTTGAAAATAGCAGATCTGCAAGCTCACAATGCGTCAGATCGGCTATTTTCAAAAGATCTTTTTACACATTTTGAACTTGTGAAATGGGACAGTCTGCACAATGAGCACTTTTACTTTTGGTATACTTTGATGCTGATACTTTTGTACTTTTACTTAAGTACATTTTGAATACGGGTTACATGTACATGTACATGTGAGTACTTCTTCCACCACTGGAGGGAGGGAGGAGGGCTGAGAGAGGCTGGGAGGTCTGGTGTCATGGCGGCCAGTGGCTGGACCTCGCCGGCGTCCTGGCAGTCGTGGTGTCTTTAGAAAAAACAATCTGTTTGTTTTGGGATATCAAGCTTCTGCTTTTCCAAGGAGGCCCAGAGTGCACGCGGTCACCATTGTGTTCCCAAACCTCTGAGTTCAGTTCATCATCCGATTCAGTGGCTATTTGCATTGTTGGCGAGCACGTCGGGGAGTGTACGCAACAACTGCTGAGAGAACAAAAAGGCTGTGATTTTCTAACACTAAACATGTCTATTGAGTTGTATCTGTTTACCACTGTGGATGTGCTGTGCAGAAGGTGAGGCGTATGCCGTGTAGGGTGACCAGACGTCCCGGTTTGTCCGGGATTGTCCCGAGTCCCAACAAATATCTCTAAAACACTAATATGTCCTGATTGTCAACATTCACTTCACTCATCGCTGTTTTCAGTGGTTGCATAGACGTTTATCATGTTCTGTCAATGTAAACATGCTCACCTAACCAATCGGAAAACATGAACAAATGCATTGCTGGTCTGAATTCAATGCTGAGGCTGATTTTTGTCAATCAGTCGTTGCCTGTATGCAACCCCTATGGTGCATACAGCACATACATGTGCGCATGAATGAATGGCCGTGCACGACTTGACTTAAGGGTCCTGGTTTGAGGGGCTGAATATTTGGTCACCCTACATAATGCATTAATTTCAAGCATTTAGGGAAAGAGAGTATTTTCTGGTCGCTTGGTGAGTGCAAGGGGAGAGGGAGCCGTTAGGGGCCAAGTGTCTTGCTTAGGGACACTTCGACGCGTACACTGAGCGAGCCGAGGCTTGGACCGGTGACCCTCTGATTCCCGGTCACTCCCTCCACTCGCAGACGGCCGCCAGATGTATCCTGAGTCATGTGCATCGAATGAAAAGTTTAGGGTTCAGCGACTTGCCCAAGGACACTTAAACAGGACCCTGCAGATCTGCAGTGGGACTGAACCTACAGTATACTGTAGTGTGTTACGTTTACATAGTAAATTAAAAAGTAATAACTTTTTGTATAGTTGTATATTGCAATAATAGCGTGTGGTTGTCACAAAATCCCAAGACGCAGCTGGACTTGTTTGGCATACATTATGTGGCGTGCATGTGAAGCTAGAGTATGAGTGATACTTTAGGTTTATTTGTGAAAGAGGTAGGCTGTGTAAACACCAGTTATTTTGGCATGAAGAAGGGCCCTACTTTCCATTCACAGAATGAGCTTGATGGCCACTCTCTCGCCCACTTAACATAGCACAGAGTAATTACATAACCACATGTAATCATTGCAGTGGAACAACATGACCCTGGACAATGTTGTACGTTGGTCAACTATGGAAGTGGAAGGAGGCCATTTTGGATTTTGTACACAATGTTCTTTATGTAATATGTCATAGTTGGTTTATTCTGTACATGTCGTGTGTACAAGTAATCATGTTTTATGCTTCTGTGATTCAGAGTGGTTGTGGGTGTATTTTTTCCAAGGTGAACTTTCTTATTTTGCCAGGAAAGCCTTAATTTAGTTTTATTGTTGCGTGTGACTGTTTTATTCTGGATGCATCATTTCACCAGGCTCCAGTGTTTTACAGCCACCCACAAAGCTTTAACCACATGAACCCCATCGTCCCTATCTCAGAATGTCATAATGAGCGCACGTTCGGCGAAAATAGGCAAATATTCTGTGAAACTAGCCGATCTGCAAGCGGTGAACTGACCATTAGGTTAGAGATGTGCATTGTGCATGGCCTGGCCATGTAGTCGTGGGTGTACAAGGAGTAGAGAAGTGGGCTCAGAACACATCCCTGAGGGGCTATGTGTTGAGAGTCAGATGGGGAAGAGGTGTTGGAGCCCATCCTCACCACCTGGGCTGGCATTGCTCCAACCGAAGGTCCAGGATTCAGCTGCACAGGCTGGGGTTGCCAAGGTACCTGAGCTTTGTGTTAAGTCTGTAGAGATTTATGGTGTTGAATGCTGAGCTCCATATGAACAGCATTCTAACATAGGGGTTCCTCTTCTCCAGGTGGGAGAGTGCGGTCAGTGGTGTGTTATGTTGTGCTACGGTATCGTCGGTATCTGTAGATCTGTTTTGACGGTAGGTTAGCTGGTGGGGGCCCAGGGGACTCCCTCTTTCATTGGTGTGTCGCCCAGGGTGCGCCTAAACCCTAACCTTTAACTTCACAAAAACTATGCCAAAACCTAGCCTTAACCCTATACCATAACCCCACAAACACTATGCCAAAACCTAACCTTAACCTTAACCCTAACCTCACAAACACCATGCCTAACCCTAACCTTAACCCTAACCTCACAGAAATTATGCCTAAACCTAACCTCAAAACCACGTCGACCTGGGTGAAACACCGGGAAAAGAGAGAGTCCGGGGGCCCAGGGTGGGTGGCAACCTGCTACAGCTCTTCGACATGCATTTTCTCACTATGGGGGTGAGTGCTACGGGACACCAGTCATTTAGCCAGTTGCCTTGGGTTTTTGTTTCGGCACTGGGATGATTGTGGCTGCTTTGAAGCAAGAGGGGACTCTACCCTCAGAGAGGCATCTAATGTAAATCTCTGTGAATACTCCTGACAGCTGCATCACCACACATGCTCTAAACACCTGAGTCTGGAACCCGTCTGGCCCTGCTGCTTTACGTGTGTTAACCTGTTGGAAAAACCTTGCCACCACTGATTCCGCAATGTGGTGACGTCACTCTCGGTACCAGTGGAGAAAAAAGTACTGAAATGTTTTACTTAAGTAAAAGTATCAATACTGCAATGTAGAAGTACTCTGCTACAAGTGAAAGTCCGAAATTCTAAATCTACTTGAGTAAAAGTACAAAAGTATTGGTATCAAAATGTACTTAAAGTATCAAAAGTAAAAGTACTAAAAATGTTTGAAAATAGGAGATCTACAAGCTCACAACGTGACGCGTTGTGAGCTTGTAAATCGGCTATTTTGAAATAGCCTAGGTTTAAAATAGGGCTAAAGTGGTTATTGTATGTTTTATAACGTAAGTTTATATCTGCAAAGTAACTCGTAACCAAAAAAATCTAATAATTGTAGTGGAGTAAAAGTACAATATTTGCCTCTGAGATGTAGCGGAGTAGAAGTAAAAGTATAGACAATTGGAAAAACTCCAGTAAAATAAAAGTATCTCAAAATTGTTCAAAAGAAAAGTACAGTACTTGAGTAAACACACTTAGTTGCTTTACACCACTGCTCAGCACCCTATCCAGCTTTTGGTTTGCTTTTTCCACTCTCTCCGAGTCCCAGAGGGTGACTTCATGCTTGTCGCGCATGCACCAATCGAATCGATCGCTGTATCAACTACTCCCGGTGTGCTGTGGTGTGGTGTGATGTCACCCTGATCTTGCCTTCGGGGATTCGCCGTGATGACAGCTCTAGGAGGCGGGGTTGTTTTTGTTTTGATCTGTTATCTCAAATCTGGCATAGAAACGGTTTAGCTCATCAGTTCCCAACCTTTTCGGGATCAGGGCCCAAGGAATAAAATCTCAAAAGTGTTTGCGCCCCGCTCCACCCATTTGACCAAGAATGATAAATTATAATAAATCAATTGATTGTGTTCAATTGATATACGATGGTATACTTTAAGTTTTTATTTATTTATCGGTATCACAATAAAAACGAATTTTTCAAACTTTTAAAGAAAAGAATACCATGATTTTTTATGACATTTTTTTTAGATATCAATGTTATATTATAATTAAAATCTTTGCATTTTGACAATTGTTTTGGGGCCCACTTGAAATATCATCACGACTCCAACAGTGGGCCCCGGCCCACAGGATGGGATTATACTGGTTTAACTTGTCTGTAAGGAGGAGAAAACGTAGAAAGTCATGTGAGGTCATGTCATGTCCTCTTGAACTTCCTGTTCTCCATGTGGCCTCCGTGCTAATGGTAAGCCAGAGTGTTGTTGATGTGATCACACAGAGAGGCTCCTGTGTTTATTGTTGTTGCTGCTTTCCATAATGAAGAGAGCGACGGTGGAACTGGACGGTGGAAGACCACAGATTCACATCACTGCCCTCCCTCTCAATGAACTGCGACCCTGCTTCCTCTCTCTCCTTATCTGAACCCCCCCCCCCCTCCCGCACCCCACCCCCTCTCTCTCTTTCACCTCTACTCCTTCCCATATCTCAGTGGTTCTCAAAGTGGTGTTATTGATAGTTTGGAATAAAATGGACTCCTGGGGGTCTGTAACTCTGAGAGTGTGCAAAATGGAACCAAATGGACCCGTTATGGGGGTCTGTGGTCTAATGCATTGCCTTCTCCCCTCTGGTCTTCCCTCGTCCCCTCTCTCCTTTCCCTCCATTCTGCCTCCAACACACCTTCATCCCGCCTCCCCTCTTTGCCCATCATCATCCCTACCACATCTGTCCCTTCTTCTCTGCCGTCAGTCTACCCCCCCCCACCACCACTCATCTCTCTCTCCCTCTGCTCTCTTCTCTCACCGACCCTCTCCCTTCTCACCCCCTCTGTGACCCCCCCCCCTTCAATCTCCCCCTCCCACCACCAACCCTCTGAGGTACTTTAATTGCTGTGAAATTACATGGCTTCTGTTTGTGGATGAGTGCAAGCCACTTAGAGCATTCACAATGATTGTACATCGTTGCTCTGCTTGCGGCGATGCCGTGGCGGAATTTGTCAGGGGGGAGGGGGGGGGGGCTTTCCAAGATCTGCGGTGGAACATCTATGTGGTCATAACAAGCAAAGCAGCTGGGGGGGCTGCACAGATCACGGATGACGGGAGAAAGAGGATTGATGAAAGTCAGAACTATAGACAGAACATAAGTATCACCCCTTTGTTTTAACCCAAGTATCCCTATTCTGGGCATAGGTGAAAAGCCAATGTACAAGCTTGCATCGCGTCGTAACACAATGCATTGTGAGCTTTTCTTTCAATTTCTTTCGCTGAAGAGATTTGATGCAGAGGGGGGGACCCCAGTCAAGGCTTTAACCCTTTAAGACCTGAGGCCGATACAACAAATGCCTTCTAAATCAGTGGTTCTGATTACAAAATAGCAGATTTACAAGCTCGCAGCGCGGCACTAAGTGACGCGCTGTGAGCTTGTATATCTGCTATTTTTGAATAGCCAACGCGAAAATATAAAATGACAGATACTTTCCCGGTTTTAGTGATGTGTGTGGCTAAGTAGCCAAATCTATTATGATAACCCACAGAAATACTGTGGTGTCCCCATCCACAATATCAATTACATGTATCTACTTATAAAACAAAAATGTTAGGCGGACACGTTTCCGTGTCGCTGTGTCCGCATCATTGCAATGCTTAAACATCTGGGCAAGGTTTCCATCCGAACTAGCCCCATCGACTTGCATTATCAAATTAAATATTTCAAAAAGTATAAAACATTTGTGGAGGTACTTCCGTGGCCTACTGGAATTGTGCACAAGACATTTGCCTCTGATCGGTCGAGTGGTTTGCGAGATTACCTCCGGGCACAGACACACTGACAGCTAGCCTCTTGCAGAGCAACGCCATGGCCTGCAAGAGTTTTGTAATCACCTGGAGGATTCCCCATATGGGAGGCCAAGCATCTAGCAAATGTAATCACATCTGGATAGAGGAGATGACAGGCTACTGGGCTTCAGACAGGACAACAGTACTATGCTATTCTTCACCCCTGTTTGACCTCCCCTACGCCCACCCCCCCCCCAGGAAATCCGATCACAGATGCATTGTCAACTTGTACATTCACATTGGCTATTTTTGGCACACGACACCATCGTACGACGACGACGTACAAACATGGATGAATAGGCTTCAGCCTGTGCGTCTGGCCTCAGTGGAAATGTATGGCATAATGGTCATTGTCTGGGAATCAGCTTGACAGGTGCTGGTGAACTCCCCAGCCTGGTCAAATGAAAAGTAGACCACATGTCCAAAAAACAGGTAATCCCTATACCTGTTCCAGCTAAATCTCATGGTGTTGACACTCAACACTGACCTATGAAGTGACAGCTTCTCTGAGCTGCAGCCATTTAAATAACAGTTTGTTTTTCAGTGCCTTAGGGCAGGCTGATGCAACATATTACGATGATATGGTATTATTTGAATTAATGACACTGATTACACAAAATCCTGACTAAAGGGGATGGCAAAATATAGAAACGGCACAGCAGCTATGTCAGATAGCCTACACAAAGGATGTGTAGTAGACACAGAGTTTAGACAAGATGTATGGTTTTTCCACACTTAAAACATAATTTATGTTAAGCAGCAACATGTTGAAAAGTCACACAGTTGTTGTGTTGTCTGGAGCTATAAAACAGATGACACATCCAGTGTTGATCAGGGAAACATTTTGAAATTACACATCTTTTCGATGAATCTAACTTTCTCGCACGTTTCAGACTCTTCTTAAATGCCAACATGCAGTTACTTAATGGCTTTTACAATGCAGTGATTTAAAGGAACACGTCACCCATTTTCAACCTATCTTCATATAATTGGTCCTCACTAATGGTCTTATGGAGACATTTCTACTCACTCTGTGTCTAAAAGGTGAGCTGTGGACAGTTTGAAAACCTGACTACCAATGATGTCATCATTTGGGATTCCAAGCTAATGGGAACTACAGCCTTTCACTTCCTGGAAAGTTAACTGCTGAAATAGATGCCATTGATCTTGCAAAAAAAGGTTTGAAATATTTTAGAAATTACCATTGATTATGTAGTAACTGCATGCCCACAGCCCACCTCTGAGATGCAGAGCAAGTAAACAGCGTCTTATATCTTATAATATGAATATAAGTTTGAAAATGGATGAAGTGCTCCTTTAATGTTGTTATTTTAAAAAGGGTCTGAAAGGGACTGACTTTACCATGACTGAAGGCCTATAACTTGTGTCCTACAGCACCATCTAGTGGATTAACTCTGCAACAATTTGGTACTGATAAGATTTTAAATCAGGTACCTACAACCAGGGCCAGATCAAGTCCATGGGTCCCTGGGCCTGAGACTGCCACCGTGGCCCCTCAGTTTGGCCTTATGACCTTTTGACCTTTTTGATTTTTTTTGGGTGAAATCCATATCGACTTTCCTGTTTATGTTTTTTAGACATAACACAAGTGTCTTTGGTTGAGATTCTGAATTCTCAAATCCCCCTTACTCCCTCCCCATGTCCATCTTCAAATGGGACCAGTGACTCTGATTAGACCAGGGCTGAGTGTGTATGAACTTTTGACTTATTGTAGTTTGTACAAATACTTGTAAATTGCAAATACCAATATATTGTAGAAAATAAACAGCTTTTCATTTGTTTATTTCACTGACAGTTATACTATGTATCACAAATAAAATCCTCCCTAAAACTTGGCCTTGCTGCCCTTGCATTTGGTCTTTGTGCCTTCAAAGATTGACACCAAATGCCAAGGTCTATTGGATTTCAACATGAAGTTGATGATAACGATTTACCACTTCCGTAACTTAGTCCTACTTCTCTCTTTTTTTATCTTTTTGTCATCGGTTAGAGTGAACGAAAACAAGAAGTGAAATAGAAGAGGGTTTCATAAGCATGTGCTGCTGTAGCCGTACAATACTATCGGTCTGGCCCATAGGCTATCATGATGGGGCCCTTTAGTTCTTTAGTTTGTATTTAGCATGACTGATCAGCTGATGTGCTTTCACTATACTTTATTTTTATGTATAAAAATGACAAATATGGGCGCCCGCTGGCCTAGCGGTCCAGGTGCATACCTTTTTTTTTCATGGTAATCCGGTTTGACAGTGTGTCGCAGGTTTGACTTCCGATCAACGGTAAAAACACTAAATACAACAAAGAGTCACTGCATACACGTACCTGTAGATGCCAAATGTTTATTGAGGACTTAGAGAACAATAAAAAACATCAACATTTTGGAAAGCAGATGCCGCCTCCTTCAGGCTTCTGTATCTTAGTCATACTTCTCTCTTTTTAATATTTAAAAAATATATATGTTTGTCATCAGTGTCCTCCCACAGAGTGAAATAAAAACAAGTAGGATCAAAATATGAGATAGTTTCATAAGCCTGTGCAGTACAATACAGTGGTTTGCAAAACAGACTATCATGCTAGGGGTCTTTATTTTGTATTTATTTGATAGACAGACTGATCTGCTGATTGATTACTTTATGACATTTTTTATACACAGTATAACAATAACACATACCCAGGCAGATTGTTGACTCCAGTCTGCCCCTGAGTGCCTTTCAGTTGGCCCAATGTTCTTGTTGGTGTTGAATGCGTACTGTGTATTTTCTCATGTATTTTTTGCCACCTTAGGATTCAACACTGTGACACATACTGTAACTGTTTATCAATGAATACAAAATAACACTTCATAAACTGTCTACACATCGTCACAGTCTGGTAGAAACTCCATGTTTTATGGCCTGTTTTGTCATATAAAGAGTCTTGTGCAAAAGTAGTTGAAATAGACAACACATGGTGAGCTTGTAGATACACTATTTGTTAATGATTTTGAAAGTAAAAGTGGTTAAGTGTGTTTCTTTAAATATATATTTAACCAATTAATTGTTTTTTTCCATTTCCTGAAAAGTAACGGTTTTGGACAAACAAAGGTTTCCAACCGACAGTGACAATATGCAGACAGACAGATTAATAGGTCAAATGCACATACTGTAGTTTTCTTCTGGTGAGTGTGGGTGCATGCCCCCAGTACTCAGTTAGGGCAGAAGAAGCAGAAGGAATCTGGAGGGATCGATGGGGATGTGGATAAAGTCTTAAACATCAACATGTCGACAGGTAGCAGAGGTGGGATTTTGTCTCCTTCTCCTCAATTGCACCTCTGCAGAGCCTCCTGCATCTTCTCCTGCACATCCTCCATCTTCTCGGCCCATTCCTCCTTCAGGCCTTCTTCATCATCTCCAATGATGGCAGCGTAGCCCATGAAGGCGATGAGGCCGATGCAGAAGAGGTACGTGAGACGGGTGCAGAGACGCTCCATGGCGGGGCGGTCGCCCTGCGAGTGCTTGAGGTACACTTCCAGGATTGGTTGGCTGAAGAGTTTACGTTTGCCTACCACACCCTCGTAGAGGGAGTGCAAGTTCTGGTCGCCGAGGTCGTTGCTGTAGCTCGCCTCAAAGTTGATCTTCTTGCGCTCCCGGTGCTCGGGCTGTGCCTCCACCATCTCCATGAACTTCCGGAATTGGTTCTGCAGGTTCCCCTCCACGTTGGAGTACTGGCCATCTACGGTTTCCTTCTTGATCTGCAACAAGGCGCCGCGGTTCTGCTGGGACAGCTCGTCCAGGGCACGGTTGACCGTGCCGAACTCGCGCTTCAGCGTGCGGATGTCTTCGTCGTCCACGTGGTGCAGCACCACCCGGATAAGAGAGCCAGCCAAACCGAAAATAGGGTTCACCACGGCTGCTGCGGAAGAGATGGTGGCCACACATTCCAGTACTTTTACCAGGCCCTGCTTCAGCTTGGCCCTATCATCATCAATGATCTCCTCTGACATGGTGGCACTAAGTCACTACGCAGCGATGTCAATATGGATGTATAAAAATTATTCTTTTGAAGATCACAAAGAAGTCTTTTGTTTTCAGAATAAGTAAGGGTTTGGTCCCGGACAAGATGATGCCTTTTAAGTGTCTCTTCACCTCCCTCTCCAAAGTCCAAATCTCGATAGACTCTTCTTCTTCCCACCAATCCCTGCTCGGAAACGAATTCAGCGACGCTTAAGCCATAATATTTCTTGACTATAATATGTGTGTGTGCCCGTTGCACCACAGTTTCCAAATGACAGCCACAAAGTGCAGAAGGTGCACACCTTTGTGGATGTGAGTGGGCTGGGGTGACTCCAGCAGAGGCTGCAGTGTGGCACTGTGCAGGAAGCACCACAGTGTAATAACATACTGACGTTGATTTGATCTAGCATTAGTCTTCTTCTCTCCCTCACCACAGATACTGCATCTGCACCGGATGTTACAGACACACAAAAATAGGTGTGAAGAGAAGTCACAACCTAAACCATGAAACGCTGCCTAAGCCATAACTGAATAAATCACTTGTACATGCATATACCGTACTTTACTTCCACAGATATATGGAAGTAGGCCTACTTTACTTGCAAATGTGCGAGTAAAGTTTGCTGATATAGATATTGGACAGTGCAGTATGTGTAAATATATTTACTTACACACACACACACACACACACACACACACACACACACACACACACACACACACACACACACACACACACACACACACACACACACACACACACACACAGACACACACACAGACACACACACAGACACACACACACACACACACACACACACACACACACACACACACACACACACACACACACACAGACACACACACAGTGTGTGTGCAGTCTTAATATGCAAAGTGTCATGTGCCAGTGTTTCAGTATTGAGGTAGGGGTGCTATGTGTGTAGATATGTGCTGTGTGGATTTGTTCCTTATTGCATTTTTTGTTGTTGACCAAATGTGGTGCCCTTACAGTAGTCCTATATGACACCTCACAGGGTGTCATAGGTGTGATGTGATGGCGTAATTTCCACTGCTCTGTTTTGCACATTCAGTTTCTATACTCATTATTATCTAATGGGAATGCACATTTGTAGCCCACACAAGCTTAATACGACAATAGGCAGTATAATGTCTGCTATAAATACGACATCCCCATATTTTGGCAAGAGTCCTGTATTCTGTAAATTGACCCCATCTGAAACATTTTATGCCAGATTTATGTTGTTATAAATTATTTGAAATGTTATGTTTCGAAAATAGCCTACAGTATCTACAGAGGGCCTGGTGTTGCCTTTTCCAGTAGTACTGATGATAGTAGAGGAGTTGGCAGTAGAGAGGGTCTACTTGTACTGGAAGTTGTCTACTATTAACAAACATTCAACAAGACATTGATAACTCATTAACACTTTGTGAATGATCTAACTAGTTATAATGTATAGTTATTCTAAAGTGGTACCAATCAAATATTTAATCCAGTGTTTTATTTTAATGATTTACACAGTTTAAATGTAAGTTTGAGGTTTTATTGTCTAATGGGGAAGTTAAGCAACAATATTATTTGCGATGAACAAAATATACAGATATCTAAGAGGACTTTAAAATGAACAGTGGAAAGTGTCTAAATGAAGGAATCAACTGGAAAATAATTGAAGAAAAAAGTAGAGAAAAGGGTACAGTAGCTGAGGAAAAATGGGAACATTTGTTTGAGACTGAATTTAAATATTTGTAAATACTTTTCATTCCTTCCTGCTTTGTTTAAGCCAGACCGGTTCCATAATAGTCCATAGTGTGTTGATGTCTCATCTAAAAAAGGACTTCAACTCTCCTTCTGTAATTAACCCATTAAAACCACCAAACCAGGAAAGCTTCTGTGTCCTTTTAGATTTTGGCTGTTCAAAAAATAGCAGATATACAAGCTCACAGCACGTCACTTCGTGCCGCGCTGCGGACTTGTACATCTGCTATTTTTGAAAAATCTTGAAAGTGTGAGAACTACTGATTTAGAAGGCATTTTGGTCTTAATGGGTTAAATCGTTATTTCTTTTTAACCCCTAGAAAGCTGTACTGGACAGAGTGGAACCATGATGCCCCGAGGATAGAGAGCTGCACTGTGCAGAGTCACAACAGAAGGGTGTTGGTGAAGGACGGTCTCGGTCTGCCCACAGGGCTGACCCTGGACACTGACAACAAGCATGTGTGCTGGGCTGATGCAGGTACAGTGTTGTCATTAATGGTGGTCATCGGTTTTGCCTTCAAATACATGCAGCACACTAAAAACTCTGATATTGTACACAAGGGGTCCATTAACACAGTTGTTCCTAAATATGTCCATGTCACATAGCCCTAGCCTGTGGCTCCCCTATTGGGAAATGTCTTAAAAAACAATTTAAAAAAGCTTAAATGGCTGACACTTTGTGAGCTTATCGATCAGCTATTTTCAAAATGTTCAAACATTATTGACAATGACATTCAATTGGGGCAAATTGGGTGCCCCCTGGCGGCCCTCACTTTGAAAACCACTGCATCAAAACTTTCATTCCACAATGGAAGTAAAGAGTTTCTTTTAAACACTACAATGAGTGTCTCAATGGGGAACATTTAACTGTTTATTTAGGCACCAGAAGAGTGGAGTGTGTTGCACCAGATGGGAGCAGGAGGAGAGAGCTTCATGTGGGCCGAGGAGGAGGAGGAGGAGGCTACCCTTTCAGCCTGGTTCTCCTTAATAGCAACATCTTCTACACAGACTGGGACAAGTAATGTCTTCACTGTTTTGTCCCCTAGTTGTTTTGGCCTGGAAAATGTAGATCTCATATGTCTTTAGATATGTCTAAATATTTTAAACCAATGTTCAGGGATATTAAGCCTTTGAGGATGTCAAATGTGTTATTACGGTAACCACTTAAACCCTCTAGTCTTATAGTGAAACAGACCCGAGTTGCAACTGTACTTGGTCTTCTCTTGTTTCCTTCTAACCCATATCTCTTCGCCAGGAATAGCGGATTTACAAGCTCACAACACGTCACGTTGTGACGTTGTGTGGACACATAACCATTTCACAGTCAACATTGCCCTTTGCTGCGCTCAAGTTGTGAAATGTCTGCCGCAACGGGAGGCATTTTGAGCTTGTAGGTCAGCTATTTCCGCCGAATGTTCCCCCCAGAATATGGATGCTGGGGTTCAAGTGGTTAATGCTGCAATCCATAACTTCAGTTACCTGGACTGGGATTCTAAGGAGGAGACCTGAGGTCTCCTGCCTCCTGCACTCGAGACCACATTTATACCACTCTTCTGAAAAGGAAAACATTAGTTTCCATTATATCAATCCAATCCATAACAAAATCGATTGAGTGATCATTAAAATAAACATGCTCTGAAAATGAACGCGGCCTACCCATCTGACCACTTAACACTAAGTGGTGAGATGGGTGGGCTGCGAACACCCCTGAGATTGTCAAGTGGGCCCTGATCCAGAAAAGGTTGAAAACCACTGGAATAAGGCATCCCCATTCACGTCAGGTGAAATACAGTATTGCGCAGTGAGATTCAGGCAGTAGTTGTCAACTGATAGCCGTCCTACCCGACACCAAAGAGTAGGGAGACCAACTCCAACCATGGAAGATTGTGCAGATTAAAATAAGTTCCAGATTGCAACTTTAAATGTCAAATTAGATGGGAGAAATTTCATCCAAGAAATTCCATCTACTAAAACGAACATGTGTGCTGGTTTTGAGAGCATGTAAACAGGCTTTTGTTTAACATTTGCACCCCTCATTAGACACTTGATCCATCTGGATTTAATATTGTGTTACAGCATGTCTCATTTTGTTATCTTTTCTTCTCTTTGTGGGTTTCTAGATCGGCTATTTAAAAAAAAAAGTTTTACACAAATCTTAAGGGCCCTAGATGGCACAAAATATTTTCAGATGGGGGTCCGTGGGGATATACATTTAGGGGTCCTTAACATGAAAATGTCTAAGAACCAAATATACTGATTTAAGTGGTTAACCCAAACTTTCTAAACAATGCCTTCTGTCATAGGGACGCCATCATTGTGCTGAACAGGAAGAGCAAAGAGGAGACAGAAGAGCATCTGCCCATGCAGAGGCGTCACCTGCTTGGACTGACTGTCATCACGTCTGCCTGTCACTAAAGGTAAATCACTTGACAAATCCTCAGTGTGACCAAGGGTACATGTCAGGGTCCATTTGGTTACATTTGTATACTCTCAAAGTTACAAATGGATAAATTAACATGATCCATTGTATTGTGTACGCTTAACAGTAACATATTTTCCTCGCATGCATTCTCTTAACATTTTCCTTAACACAGGTCAGCACTGAGGCCATGCTGGATGAATGAGGCGGCATTAGAGCTACACATGATGACACTGCCGATACAGTCCAATCCAACTAACCTCACGTCACAAGCCCTTTCCACCACGGAACGCGTGTTAGCCTAATCGCGAATGTGAATTGTTTGATGTCAGTTTGTGTGTATCATTTGTGTATCTGTGTGGTTTGTTTATTTGTTTTGAAAATGTCAATTAGAATTTAATAATCTGAATTACTGTAGCCCCAATCTGGGAACCCATTCGGTATATATTTTTTAACTGACAGGAGTTTTTGGTACCAAGTTGTTGCAGAGTTTATCCAGTAGATGGTGGTATAGGACACATTTTTATATCAGAAGTCACTACAGCTTCTCTGTTCACTCACTCTCAGGTCCAGCCCATTCACTCAACTCAACTCCGCCTCTCACCACCGGTTGGTCCTTCCCCTCATCACTCCACCAATCACCTCCATCGTCATCAGATATAAAGCACCTGTGACGGCGGCCATCTTTCTCTTTCCCCATCATGCTTCCACCAGATCCTTTGTTTGCTCCATGCACATGTCCTAACTAATTCACCTCCAGTCTCTTAAAGACTTGTTGACCTTTTTGCCAAACGTTTAGTACAGGGGGGGGGTAGTTTAGCTCTGGGGTACCCTGTACATATTGCACGTAGGTAATTCCCGTGTTTAATCCCACTAGTCTAGAGGTGAGTGCCACCCATTGTATTTTCCGTTTATTCTTGGAGTAGGAAGGATTTTTGTTTCTCTTGAGTAGCTAAGATCTTTATTTTATCTAGACAGTGAGTTTTTGTTTTACTACATTCTTTCCTTTGGCACCACCTGACCCTCCCTGTATTTGTTACTTGGCATTTATTTCTGTTCACTTTAGTTGGTTAATAAACAACTTTACTTTAACCTCATCCTATGTCTGTCTCAAGTATATAATCTGGGTATATGTTACCGTCCCTTCCTCCTGGACCACCATCTGGGACGTAACACAGATATAAATTATTACATTATAAAACATACATGAACCACTTTATACCTAGGCTATTTGAAAATAGCCGATCTACAAGCTGAATGACAATGTTACTTTAAAGCGCCTTACATTCTTACAGTCTTTCCCCCAAAGATACAGCATGTCACGGGGAAAACTTCATATCAGAATATCAGTTTCCTTTAAATTAGGACAGATTGAAAAGGACTTTATACTCGTCGTTTAACCACCTGAACCCCAGCATCCCTATTGTGGGGGCAGTGGTGTAAAGTAACTAAGTACATTTACTCAAGTACTGTACTTAAGTACACTTTTGAGGAATTTTTACTTCACTGGAGTATTTCCAATTTTCAGTACTTTTACTTCTACTCCACTACATCTCAGAGGCAAATATTGTACTTTTACTCCACAACAATTATTTGAGAACTTTAGTTACTTTTCAGACATAGATTATGATATTATGAAACATACATGAACCACTTTAGCTCTATTTTATACATAGGCTATTTGAAAATAGCCGATCTACAAGCTCACAACACGTCGCGATGCGATGCGTTGTGAGCTTGTAGATCTGCTATTTTCAAACATTCGAGTACTTTTACTTTTGGTACTTCAAGTATATTTTGATGCCAATACTTTTGTACTTTTACTCAAGTAACATTTTGAATTCCGGACTTTTACTTGTAACAGAGTACTTCTAGATTGCAGTATTGATACTTTTACTTAAGTAAAACATTTGAGTACTTTTTCCACCACTGTGTGGGGGGAACATCACGTGTTGTGAGCTTGTAGATCGGCTATTTTTAGCAAAGAGATTTGGTGTACAGTAGATGGAAAAAGAACGCAGTGAGGTGAAGTGGTTAAACTGAAGTGATATATTGATGATTTGCAAATATTATCAACGTATTCTGCGCCCACCCTGGGCCCTGGACTTGTGTCACGGCACCCTAGGGTGCAACGGGGGCCGGGGCACCTACTTTGAGAAACCCTGCCCTTGGACAGTGGTTCTCAACTTTTTCAGGCCGTGACCTTCCAAAATAATCATATTTGAACTGTGGACCCCCAAAATAATCATATTTGAACTGGGGACCCCCCACCCTGACAAGAACTTGGAAAGTAGGAGTTGAGGCGTTACATTTAGTTTGACTCCACAGATAAATATTGTGAAAATAACAGATGTAAAAGCTCACAACGCCTCACAACGCGAGGCGTTGTGAGCTTGCAGATTGGCTATTTTTTTGGGCTATTTTATATTATTTGACAATTTGGCCAATGTTTGACCAGTTTTTATAGTATTTTGTTGATGTTGGGTTTGTTGATTACTTTTGATGTAGTACTTGTGTTTTTGGTATTAAAAAGGTCTTAAAAGTCCTTTATTTGTCACTTCACTGTCAGGGAACCCCCCCCCCCCCTCAAAAAAAATCATGTGGGGTCCAGACCCACAGGTTGAGAACCACTGCTCTAGGAAGCAGGGAGGGGCGGGGCTATTAGAGTCCTTTAATTGTCAGCCCCTCCCCCTCATACCTTCCAGCAATCACAAATGTTTGTGACCCACTCATAGAGTTAAAAGGACCCACTCTGTTTGCAAAAGACATAGTGAAATAAACAACTCCTAAAGTAACGTTACTCCACATGGACGTCGAGTAGAGTTATCAGTGTTTAACAGGTTGGTGAAAAAAGCTGTTAAAACACACTGTGACCAGACTGTGAAAACATCTCCATCCAGACCACCAAACAGGTAAGTGTTCTGCAGGTGTGTGTTAGCTACTTAGCTTAGCGAATTAACTGCTTAGCATTAAGGAATTGATGGAATTGCGTGTAATTTCACTGTTATTTGACTTGGTAAAAAAGCAACAACTAGTGAGGATGAAGCATTGCTGTGTGAAGTGAATATGAACCGTCTTTGTTTTAGTCCTGAAACATGACTGACTGTCAGTCATGGATTAACTTCAACCTGGTGTTTGCAATTTCTCCATTTACGGTCCGTACATCTACATTAACGATCATATTTCAAATATAAAGTGCTTACTTCATGGCCACGGATGTTATTCTAGTGTACGGGCCCTCAGAAGTACCTATATCTTCCGTATTTTTCAATAAAAAGCATTTTAATCTGATCGGTGGCCATTTTCTCTGTCTATTCACCATATGCTTTAAATCTACGCTACCCTATCGGCTGGGAGGTGTATTGCACTATAACTCTATGAGGAAAATGGCCAACGATCGGATTTAAATACTTTTTAATGAACAATACGGAAGATGCAGGTACGTTGGAGGGCTCGTACATAATTATAACATCCGTTGCCATGAAGTAAGCACTTTATATTTGAAATTTGAATGTTTATGTAGATGTACAGGCCGTAAATGGGGAAGGTGCAAACACAAGGTTGAAGTTAATCCATGACGGTCGTGATGCTGACACCAGCTTTGCAGGCCTAGTACGGTGTAAAGTAACTAAGTACATGTACTCAAGTACTGTACTTGAGTACAATTTTGAGAAACTTTTACTTAACTGGAGATCCAATTTTCAATACATTTACTTCTACTCCACTATATCTCAGAGATAAATATTGTACTTTTACTCCACTACAATGATATGAAAACTTGAGTTAGTAGTTATTTTGTAGCTTTTGATTATTACAAAACATGGACTAACCACTTCAGCCATAAACATTAGTGTGTGTGTGTGTGTGTGTGTGTGTGTGTGTGTGTGTGAGAGATAGTAAAAATAGCAGATCTACAAGCTCGCAACGTGTTGCTTTGGTGTGAGCTTGCATTCTTGATATTTTCAAAATATTTGAATACATTTTGAAAACTTTAAGAGACATTTCTGCAGAATGAGTACTTTTACTTTGGTACTTTGAGTATATTTTTGATGCTTATACTTTTGTACTTTGACTCAAGCATGTTTTAATACAGTACTTTTACTTGTATTTCTACATTGTGGTATTGAGACTTATTCTGTTACAAGTAAAAGTCCAGAATTCAAAATATACTTATGCAAAAAGTACAAAAGTAAAGTACTCATTGTGCACAATGTCCCATTTCAAGTTCTCAAATGTATAACATATGAAAATAGCAGATCTACAAGCTCACAATTCGTAATGATGTGACACATTGTGAGCTTGTAGATGGGCTATTTTCAAATGGCCGAAATGTATATAGGGCTGAAGTGGAGGTATGTTTTGCAATAATAATAATAATCAAAATGAAAGCTAAAGTAAAGTTATACTAATGTTTTCAAATAATTGTAGGAATTGTGGAGTAAAAGTACAATATTTGCATATGAGATGTATGAAGTAAAGTACAAGTCCAGTGGTACTGGATTTGACGCTCAACAAAAGCTAATTCATCCTTATATTGCATAAACTTGTGTTGCTTTTCATTGGTTTCATGTTAATGTGTATTTTCAGACATTTAACCACTTAAACCATCAACACTAAGTAAACTTTCACTCTGTACTTTGTGTGCTCTTTTCCCCCTCTCTTTGCCGAAAATATCTACAAGCTCACAAAGCTTGTAGATCGGCTATTTTCGGCTAATGTTCCCCTCAGAATAGTGATATAATATTCAAGTGGTTAATGTACAAAAAAATAATAATCTTATCACACAAAGATTTGGCGGACCCCCTGTAGTAACTCTGAGGACCCCCTAGGGGTCCCGGACCCCCTGTTGAAGACCTCTGCTCTAATGGGTTTATAAATATGCACACATGTGTGCACCGATGGATGCCTGTTGATGCTGTTTGCCTAAACCTTGTACGGCACTTTGCACAGCTTCTGATGTTTTGAACCCATTAAGACCTGGAACGCATCTGTGTCACTTTTTCATTTGAGCTTAAAAAGCATAATTTTACACTTTGGCTTTTCAAAAATAGCAGATATACAAGCTCATAGCGTGGCACCGAGTGCCGCGCTATGAGCTTGTAGATCTGCTATTTTAGAAAAATCGTGAATATGTATGTATGTATGTATGTATGTACATGTATGTATATATTTTTCTTTTAAAGCAAACATTAACTCAAATCTTTGCTTCTGGGGGGTTCCTGGAACAAAATATTTTGAGGTGTGTGTGGGGGGGTGGTCCGCGGCCAAATTCATGTCATTTTGGGGGTCCTTCACATGAAAAGGTTTGAAAACCACTGATATAGAAACATACGTTTTTCAGAGAACCGTTGACATTTGGCAGAATCGGAACCTCAGGCTTCAATTGGTTAGATGTGCTGTGTGTAAGGGCAAGTGATGCTGGTGTTCCGTTATGCAGATTACGCATTATTTGGTGTCAGCCCTGGTACCATTTGCAGGCAGGTGTGTGCCAGGCACAGGTGTGTGTGTGTGTGTGTGTGTGTGTGACTGGCACCTGAGCATGGGTCCTGCAACTTTGACATCTGTCTTTGGTACCGTTGTGCAAATCTTGCCTGTAAATCTATGGTTCCTCAGTGAAGCAATTAAGGGGTCTTTGGTTGTTGTCTTCCTTGTTGACTTCACCAGTCTCGCAGAACTTGGTCCTAAGTTTGGAAATGACATTTACTTGTAACTTGTACATTTAGTCCATGAGCCAGAGCCCCAAAATTGAGCAATGATTATCGAAAGAGTGGGCAAAACCATACCTATATTAAATTGTTTATAGGGTCAATATAAGTAAATAAATATATGATAACCTTTCCACAGGAGCAGCTTTTTCATATTTATCACACATTTTGTTATTTTCCCCATCCGTACATGACAGGTGAAAAAATGACAACATTTAAAAAATAGTTATAATAATGAAACTTCCCCAGTTGATTACTTACATGAAGACAATGATTTATTGTCCTATAAGTTTTCTGAATTTGTATATTTAAATATGCAAATTGGGCATTTAGTCCATGACCCAGAGCCCCAAAATGTAGCCAGATATTGAATATTCCCTCGTTAAAAAAACCTTTGACTCCAACATCTTAACAAAATTAAATAAGAATGTTGACTCTGGCTTTGTCCAATGTTCCAATGTTGATTCTGGAAAGTTATGCAAATTCGGGCATATTTTCTAAATGCATAACTTGTAATACGATAAATCATTGTCTTCATGTAAGTAATCAACTGGGGAAGTTTCATTATGATAACTATGTTTTAAATGTTGACATTTTTTCACCTGTCATGTACGTATGGGGAAAATAACAAAATGTGTGATAAATATGAAAAAGCTGCTCCTGTGGAAAGGTTATCATATATGTATTTACTTATATTGACCCTATAAACAATTTATATAGGTATGGTTTTGCCCACTCTTTCGAATTAAATCTTGTCTGGCTCATGGACTAATTGCAGTATTAAGTGTGATGACATGAAGGCATGAATGCAAATTTGACTTGATTTTAGCAACGTTCCTGAGCTGGAAGAAACATGATTGTACAAACCCCTGTCACTTGACCGTTGAAGGACAAAGTGTGCAGTGGTGTAAACTAAGTACAAGCTCACAATGCACGCAGCGTGTTGTGACCTTGTAGATTGGCCATTTTTGGCGACTCGATTTGTGTAGAGTGAAAGAAGAGCATACCAAATAAAATGCAGTCTTTACAGGTCTGTGTTATCAAGTACAGAGGGTTTAAGTGGTACTGGATTTGACGCTCAACAAAAGCTAATTCATCCTTGTGTATGACGGAGGACAATTTCACAATAAATTAAAATCTCTACGATTATTGTGTGCGTTTTTAATGATAACGATTATCGCCCCATCCCTTGATTTGATTTTATTAGACGTTATACAGGAAAAAACACATGTTACATCATGTTCATCGTAGAAACGTCAAGGATACAGACGCATACAAGTATTTTCATTGTGGTCCTTGGTCTGAGACAAACAGACAGCACTGCAACAGAATACATACAGTTAGACAGTACAGTAATAAATAAAACAATCAAAAGCTACACTACCTACAGCATAAATACATATAATCGCATTGCTAACACATAGGTGACCCTACTATTCGGCAACATTTTCTAAAAGCCATGCTTTGACCCTTATCTTAAAAAGGAGATGGCTGCTGGTGCTCTTTATAGTCAGGGGTAGAGGGTTCCAGTTGACTGCTCCTCCAAATCTAAATGAGCGTCTTCCCATTTCAGTGGTGAACGTGGGCATGGTCAGGTCTGCTATGCTGGCTTTGGTTAGGTTGGAATGGGCTTCGCTACGCTTCTGAAAGAGCTTACATAGGTACACAGGGGCGCTGTTTATGTAGATGTTATGCACCAGGTTCAGCTGTAGTTGAACTGACCTGGCTGCAAGAGGGAGCCAACCCAACTGGTGGAAATTATGTTTTCCAACATGGTCCCTTGCAGACAGCCCCAAGACAAGCCTGACCAACCTATTTTGAGAAACCTGAAACTTCTCTTTTAGGGCTTTGGTTAGGCCACTGTACCATGAGCCAATAGCATAGTCGAAACAACATAAAACCAGTGCGTTTGCTAATATGTGAAGACTGGCCGAGTCCAGAAACTGCGCATTCCTGGCTAAGAATTTGGTTCTGCCATTCACCTTACTGATGGTCTTAAGAGCCATGGTTTCACCACCCAGCCTGCGATCTAGCTGACAACCAAGGTAGCTGACTGAGGGTTTAGCTGGAAAGGACAGGCCCCAAGAGTGATACTGGGTGAGGCCAGTTTGTGCAACCTGGGCTGAGAACCAAGTTGTGGCAGGATACAGTATACGTATTGCCTCACTTCACTGGCTCCCTGTAAATTTTAGAATTGATTTTAAGGTCCTTTTTATTTGCTTTTAAATCTTTAAACAGGTTAGTAGTAATAGCTCTGCTGTACCTCGCTGAGCTCCTGGAACCATTACACCCTTAGCCAGGGCTCTGAGGTCTTGCCGCTCAGTCGTTACTGGGCGTTGGCAAAGACTAGCAAAAAGACCAGGGGTGGCCGCACTATGAGCTTGTATATCTGCTGTTTTTGAATAGCCAAAGAAATCTAAAATGACACAGATGCTTTCCCGGTCTTAATGGGTGAAAACCCACCTATTATCTTTGGATTTTAATGTCACTGGATCTTCTAATGCAGGGGTCTTCAACGTTTTCAGGCCAAGGACCCCCTCTCTGAGAGAGAGGGATGGAGCAGGGACCCCCTCTATATATAGCATAAACTTGTATTGCAGATTAAAGCTTTTCATAGATGTTTCATGTTAATGTGTATTTTCAGACATTTAACAACTTAAACCATCAACACTAAGTAAACTTTCACTCTGTACTTAGTCTGCTCTTTTCCCCTCTTCCTTTGCCGAAAATAGCCGGTCTACAAGCTCACAACGCCTCGTTGTGAGCTTGGGCTATTTTCGGCTAATGTTCCCCTCAGAATAGGGTTGAAGTGGTTAATGTAAAAACAAAAATCCTATCACAAAGATTTGGCGGACCCCCTGTAGTAACTCTGAGGACCCCCCCTAGGGGTCCCGGACCCCCTGTTGAAGACCTCTGCTCTAATGTGTTTTAACTATGCACAAATGTGTGTTGATGCTGTGTTTGTCTCAACCTTGGTACGGCACTTTTCTCAGCTTCTGTTGTTTATTAAATGTGCTCTATAAATAAAGTTTGATTCCATATACTAGGCTGTGTATGTTGTGACAGGATACAATCTACCTATATATCTGGCTCTTGTCTCTCTTGAATTAATATTTGTTTCTTTCTTTCTTTCTTTCTCAGAGTGGAGACGGACTGTGCCGAGGTTGTCCTTGTGCCATAAATGCCTAGAAGACTGAGGCTCTCACCTACAGTATAACTCACCTACAGTATAACACCCTCCCAGACACCAGGAGACTGAGGTTCTCGCCTACAGTATAACCTCCCAGACACCAGAAGACTGAGGTTCTCGCCTACAGTATAACACCCTCCCAGAACATCCACCTCTAATGACTCACTATCTGGTGAAGCTACAATGTGCAGGTAAGATTTTTGTGACTACCTGAGGAAATTATGTGTGTGTGTGTGTGTGTGTGTGTGTGTGTGTGTGTGTGTGTGTGTGTGTATATGTGTATATATATATATATATATTTTTTTTTTTAAGGGTGTCACGATACGTACCGAAATTGAAAGCCGTATCGCGATTCTCACTGTCCCGCGTCCAAGGCAGTGTTGCCAAGTCTGCTTATTATAAGCTACATTGGGCTCTCTTATTTTGGACTTCTCTTTATAGACCTGGTTGCTTGTTTCTCTCACAATATCTTGCAACGCTGGTTCAAGGGAAGCCATGCGTTCGCTGTTTTTTAAGTACATTCCTCCTTCCGACGGGGCAAAGGGAAGCCTCACAGCCGGGTTGACAGAGAGAGAAACCGCGTGTTTCTTCCCATACTCTCACATAATTCGACCCACGGATCTTACTCAAGAAATAACGAAACGAGCGCAGTCTCGTGACATGCAAACCTTTTCAGTGATGGAGAACGCTGGATTTGAATATTCAAACGGTGTATCTAGAATGTTACAAAGGGCCATGGCAGCAGTTCGCATTTCAGCAAAAGTGTGTTCCCTGCGATGTATGAGAAATTAAGGCAAGAGTTACTAAAGGGCTGAGCCATGTAGAATTAATGGACTGTCTTAACTAGAATGCTCCTCCTCATAGCAGAAATCTCCGCCAGGCCGGGTTGTCTACCCAGGGCCCACAAACTTTGGAATGGGAAAAAAACTTAACTTTTCAAAGAATGTTAACTAATCTTCTTAAGGAATAATCAGAAAAGGACAGTTGATAAAACCGAAAGTTTATATTGTAACGCTGGGGGTACTATTACACACCTCCCTCCATCGAGGGAGGTGTCACTGATTTGGGTTTTGGCTACATGTGTGCGGGGGAGGGAAAAGAGTTAAGTTGGGCTGTTCTGGGGTGCTGTAAGCGGGACTGAGTGAACTGAGAGACGGCACACGTCCTCATTATTACTAGCCTTGGGCTAGCCACCCTCTTTATTGTTTTATGTTCAGTGACCCTCAACCTCGGGTTAGCTTTGTGCCGCGGCAAGGGAATAAATCTGGGCTGGCAACTTGCACATCGTCTCCTCGCTTCGTCTTTCCAGCTGCCCCGCAACGTTACAATATTATTAATATGTTAACAAATTTATTATTCTAGATTCTCATTTTGAATATCGAATCGTGAGCTTAAAATCGAATTGTGGATTAGGCGTATTGTGACAGCCCAAATAAACCCCCCTTCTAGTGTGCGAGTAGACCGTGTTTTTGCAATAAGTTTTTTCATTTATTTACTTTTTTTTAACAGTTTTGTTCTTTTTGAGAAGATTTTGTAAATACATAAAAAACAGTAATTGAAATGGAGTTTGAAGTTACAATGGGTTTATATAGGAAGGGGGTGTGTCTGTGTCTGATACAATGAATATCATTAATATCTAAATACCGAATCAAGCAATTTAAAGTGTCTGGGGTGAATCACAAAAGCAGAGTGGACGTTAAGATGAGCTCAAAGAAGTTTGTAAGTGTAATATCCCCTTACGGTTATTTGTCATGTGCAATTTGTTTTATTACGAAGCCTGAAAGCCAAACAGACATGACATTTTTTTCCATATGCAGTGGTGGGAAAAAGTACTCAAATGTTTTACTTAAGGAAAAGTATCAATACTGCAATATAGAAATAATCTGTTAGGGCGCGCTCTCACCAAAAGTTGGCTGGCCGCTGTTAAACGCAGGTTGTGCGCGGCCACAGTTTTTTGCAGCCAGCGGATTCTAGAAAAACGCTGTGACGCACCTGTCACTCACGTTCAAGACCGTCCCCGTAGCCCGCACCGCCACTAGACACTAGCCACTAGACAAAAAAATGTCTTTGCACTTTCACACTTGGGGTTCGTACATCTACATACACATTCAGATTTAAAATATAAAGTACTTACCCCATGGCCACGGATGTTACAATCGTGTACGGGCCCTCATAAGTATCCGTATCTTCCGTATTGTTCAATAAAAAGCATTTTAATCCAATCAGTGGTAATTTTCTCCGTATGCTTTCAACTGCGCGACCCTAGCGGTTAAGAGGTGTATTGCACTGTTGGTACATTATAACTCTATGGGAAAATGGCCACCAATCGGATTAAAATGCTTTTTATTGAACAATACGGAAGATACGGGTACTTCTGAGGGCCCGTACATGATTGTAAAATCCGTGGCCATGGGGTAAGCACTTTATATTTTAAATCTGAATGTGTATGTAGATGTACGAACCCCAAGTGCACAAATCATAAAGTACTGGGTGAGATGCAACAGCTACAACCAGTTGGTCCACTGAGAGCACCATGTTGCTTCCTGAGTCTTGGGACGGTCCGCCTTCGACTCACCCGATTGGACAGAGGGGGAAAATCAGCTCCTGCCTCCAGCAGTTTTATGCTTCTTCGTGTAGAGCGGATAAACGCAAGGTCTGCGCGATAAGCGGAAAAATCTGCTCTTGCGTGAATCCACGCATTTGCATTGACAAAGCATTGGCAGATTCTGCCCCAGAGGTAAAATAAAAGTGCGGTGGGAGCATGCCCTTACAAGTAAAAGTCCTGGAATTCAAAATGTACTTGAGTAAAAGTACAACAGTATTGGCATCAAAATATACTTAAAGTACCAAAAGTATAAGTACTAAAATGTTTGAAAATAGCAGGTCTACAAGCTCACTACAGCTTGTAGATCGGCTATTTTCTAAATAGCCTAGGTATAAAATATGGATAAAGCAGTTAATGTATGTGTTATGACATAATAATTTATATATGCAAAGTAACTAGTAAACTAAAGTTTTCAAATAATTGTTGTGGGGTTAAAGTACAATATTTGCCTCTGAGATGTACTGGAGTAGAAGTAAAAGTACTGAAAATTGGAAATACTCCAGTAAAGTAAAAATACCTCGCAACTGTACTTAAGTACAATACTTTTATTCTGTAAAGCACTTTGAATTGCCCTGTGTATGAAAAGTGCTATATAAATAAAGTTGCCTTGCCTACTTGAGTAAATGTACTTACTTACTTTACACCACTGTCCATATGTTCCAATGCCAAAAAACACAACAAAATGGTTAATCACATGTATTTGTATGACAGTCGTCAACTTAAATATTTTAATTGTCACAGCCCTAGGCATAGCCTACGCCAGGGGTCTTCAACGTTTTTCAGGCTGAGAGATGAAGCAGGGACCCCCACAGCAGGGACCCCCCACTACATATTGTGTTGCAGATTAAAGTTTTTCTGTAGATTTCATAGATTCATTGACTCTCAGTGTTTTGTAAATTAGTGGCAGACATATTGCCATTAAGTTAACTCTTTCAGTGCGATTCAGTGCCAGACTTATTTCTGGCTGTGTTTGCCCACTGCCAGTGATTTTTCAATTTTGTTATCGTTTCAAGTAGTCACAGAATATTTATCTCCAGTATGATCGATCCCCTGATGTTAAAACCAGGATACAGTATACGTATCCTAAATGTGGCTCTCGGTCACTTGAATAAATCTTTATTTCTTTGTTTGTTTTTCTTTCAGATACTCAAGAATACATCCTGGCAGAGGTGTTGCGGGGGGGTTTCTTCACCCTAGTTTCTTCATTATAAGCTAGAAACTAGGGTGGAGAGAGTTTTGCTGAGGTTGTTCTTGCCTGCACCCTCCTTTGAAACTACCCAGCCTGCACCCTCCAGTGAACCGACCCAGGCTGCACCCTCCTGTGAACCGACCCAGGCTGCACCCTCGTGTGAACCGACCCAGCCTGCACCCTCCTGTGAACCGACCCAGGCTGCATCCTCCTGTGAACCGACCCAGCCTACAAAGTCTTTTGAAGAGGAGCTTCTGTCTGCAAAGTCTTTTGAAGAAGAACTACTGTCTGTAGACAGAGGATCCTCTTCAAAAGACTTTGTAGACAGAGGATCCTCTTCAAAAAAGTCTTGTGAAGAGCCTCTGTCTACAGTGTAGACAGAGGCTCTTCACAAGACTTTGTAGACAGCGGCTCTTCACAAGACTTACCTTAGTGTAGACTCTACACTAAGGTAAGTCTTGTGAAGAGCCGCTGTCTACAAAGTCTTTCGAGGAGGAGCCACTGTCTACAAAGTCTTTCGAAGAGCAAAGTCTTTCGAGGAGGAGCCGCTGTCTACAAAGTCTTTCGAAGAGCCGCTGTCTACAAAATCTTTCGAGGAGGAGCCGCTGTCTACAAAGTCTTTCGAAGAGCCGCTGTCTACAAAATCTTTCGAGGAGGAGCCGCTGTCTACAAAGTCTTTCGAGGAGGAGCCGCTGTCTACAAAGTCTTGTGAAGAGCCTCTGTCTACAGTGTAGACAGAGGCTCTTCACAAGACTTTGTAGACAGTGGCTCTTCACAAGACTTACCTTAGTGTAGACTCTACACTAAGGTAAGTCTTGTGAAGAGCCGCTGTCTACAAAATCTTTCGAGGAGGAGCCGCTGTCTACAAAGTTTTTCGAGGAGGAGCCGCTGTCTACAAAGTCTTTCGAGGAGGAGCCGCTGTCTACAAAGTCTTTCGAGGAGGAGCCACTGTCTACAAAGTCTTTCGAAGAGCCGATGTCTACAAAGTCTTTCAAAGAGGAGCCGCTGTCTACAAAGTCTTTCGAGGAGGAGCTGCTGTCTACAAGTCTTGTGAAGAGTCTCTGTCTACACCTCCTGTGACTCTCTCTATCCATGGATTTAGCTGCATGGGGGTTTCCTCTGAAGACGCCTCAAGGTAGGAACCTCTTTAGGGCTGTCACGATTTTTGAATAAAACTTTGTCCGGCTTTTTTAGGCTTCGTAAACAAAAGCCGAACTACAAGCTCAAAACTACAAGCTTTGAGCGTGTAGGTCGGCTATTTCCACAGTGATTGGAAAATGTTTGAAATTGTATGAACATTTTTCAACATGGAAACGATTATGACTTATCCCCAAAAAAGTATTGCGATTATCTCAAATACTTGCGATTATGTAATAATTGTGACGGTCCTAAAGACAATGACAATTTTCCTTTTCCTTTGCTGGATGCTGCAGTTGCTTCATGCTGCAGTTTGTAATGGATGAAAATTGAATTGAATTGAATTGAATTGGATGATGCTTGTGGTGTATTTCATACTGGTTGGATGTATGAAATACGAATTGTCGGGTGTCTGTTGATGTGGTTAAAGATGTGTGCTCTTTTTTTCAGATTTCAAGGCTGACGTTGAATCTAAGACTATGTTGGTAGTGTAGTTTGTTTAGTTTGCATTCAATATTTATTTTGATGTGGCAAATCCAGGATTTGGACCTGGTGGTCCATAAGACCAAAGGTCACTTTTTGGTAGGTACCAAAAGGACACTGTTTGGTAGGTCCCAAAAGTCACTTTTTGGTCGGTACCAAAGGTCACCTTTTTCTGGCTGGGATGGGGGGGAACTGTATAAATCCGGGCCTGGACCTGGTCATCTTAAAGATCACGTTGTTCAATTTCTAACCAATGCCACTCGCCCACCCGTGGAGTGAAATCACAGCAAGGTAACTATACAATACATACACACACACACACACACACACACACACACACACACACACACACACACACACACACACACACACACACACACACACACACACACACTCTAACTCTAATAATGAGCATTTTTCTTTTTTATGTTTGGTAGCTTTCTTTCAGACGAGAAGAAGCCATTCCGGTACACTAAGGCAAAAAATAGAAGGCACATCCTTGGATGTATTCATCACACTGTGAACCGACCCAGGCTGCACCCTCCTGTGAACCGACCCAGGCTGCACCCTCCTGTGAACCGACCCAGGCTGCACCCTCCTGTGAACCGACCCAGGCTGCACCCTCCTGTGAAACTACCGCTGGCTCCGCCAAAGACCTCGGCCCGCGGGGGGTTTCCTCTGAAGACTGCTCAAAGTAGGAACCTCTTTAGGGCTGTCACGATTATGATTAACTTGACTTGAACTTTTTTCTGAATTCGTAAACAAAAGCCGAACTACAAGCTCAAAACGCATCACATGGTGATGCGTTTTGAGCGTGTAGTTTGGCTATTTCCACAATATTTTGAAAATATATCAAAATGTTTTTCAACATGGAAACGATTATGACAATTATAACTATTATCCCCAAAAAAGTATTGCGATTATCTGAAATACTTGCGATTATGTAATAATTGTGACGGTCCTAATTTTTCCTTTTCCTTTGCTGTATGCTGCAGTTGCTTCATGCTGCAGCATACAGCAAAGGATGAAGTGTTTGTGTTGGATGCTACTTGTGGCGTATGCTGTTCTAACCCTAACCCTAACCTGCTGGGGTTTTTTTCCAGGTTTTTAGACATAGGCCTTTGTAAATCCGGGCCCCTACCTGGTCATTTGAAAAGGTCCAAAAGACCTGGTCATTTGAAAAGTCACTTTTTTTGGGTGTTAAGTCGCGGTGGGGGGAACTGTCTAATTTCTTGCCCAAAGAAGAACAGGAATCACATGAAGCTGCTACATTTTATTTCTTGCCCAAAGAAGAACAAGAATCACATGAAGCTGCTACATTTTAATCAAGATGATCTACGTTTTTCCATTTAAAAGTTTTAATTTCTTGCCCGAAGAAGAACAAGATCAAGAACATCATGTCGATGTGTCCCAACATACCTGAACTGAGTCAACAAGATGTACATTTTGAATGACAAATGTCTAACCAATGGAGCAACTATTTTGTATTTCTTGCCCACCTTTGGAGTTACATCATCGCAAGGTAGCTATACAATCCAATAGCAATACAAGTGATCAGCAGTTTGCACAAGCATACTGTGCTGTCTACCAGGCCCACTTCTTCATGTATGTTTTGAAGTGTCCAACCCCAGTACGCAGTCTGTAAAGCTAGGTCAATTTCCAGCATAGCAGATCTCCCTCCTTTGATGCCGTCTCCTGGGTCCCAGATGTAGCGGCGACAACGTGTGGGCCCATGCAGAAGACTCCCACTCCTGCTTCCAGGATGCCTCCATCCATGCCTTTGTAGACAGGTCCTCAGGGATAGAACTGAGCATCTCTTGTTGTATGGGTGGCGGGACTTGAGTCTGTTTTGAAGGCAATGCTGTCATAGTGTTGTCATGCAGGATATGCCAGTCATCTTTCTGGGCTATCCTTGGGGCGAGGATGTAAGGGTAGCAGCCTCTCGTTGGAGGCCGGTTGAGGCAATTCCTGCTAGCATTGGGAAGTAGAATATACGGGTGGGATTCAGGCAACCAGTTATAATCCGGAGAACATTGTTAATGGCAGCATCAACTTTTTTGGCATGTGGGCTTCTACACCAAGCTGAGGCACAGTGTTTGGCTGCAGCAAAGACCAGGGCTTGCGTGGGGATTCGTAGTACTTTGGCAGAGGAATCTCAGGACGTACCAGCGAGACATCAGATTGGCGAGACCTTTGATGACACTTTGGCCTCTGGGTGTTGCTTAGAAGACAGTGTCCTATCCAGGTACCTTGGGGCTTGCTGGAACTCCAAGTGATTGTGGTCCATGAACACGTCCAGTTCCCGTTTTGCTTCGCTGTTGTTGACGTGATATGCTGCCAACACTGTCCTCCCAATGCTGAGCTGCAGGCGCCACCTACGAAGGTAGGCTCCTAAGATGTCCATGTGGACATGATGGAAGTCATTTGGGGTAGAGCGGCTGAGTTGGATTTTACAGACCAGGAGTGTTGGTATAGGTAGAGGCATGGCCGAAGAGCTTTGCCCATCACTCACTTCTTGCTGATGCCGAAGTCAAAACACAGTTTTTCCCTCATTGTGATAGCTCTAAGTCTGCAGTACACCTGACTGGTGGCAATAGCCTCGTTGTGATGCGTATATGTGATCAAAATTATTTAAAAAGACCACAAATGCCGCAACAAATATCTCAACTGTGGTGAGGTTTTAAAGGGTTTAAGGTTTTAAAGGGTTTAAGGTTTTAAATGTCTAAGGTTTTTAAAGGTCTAAGGTTTTTAAAGGTCTATGGTTTTTAAAGGTTTTAAAAGGTTTAAGGTTTTAAAAGGTCTAAGGTTTTTAAAGGTCTAAGGTTTTTAAAGGTCTAAGGTTTTTAAAGGTTTAAGGTTTTTTAAGGTTTTTAAAGGTTTAAGGTTTTTTTAAGGTTTTAAAAGGTTTAAGGTTTTAAAGGTTCTAAAGGTTTGAAACATGTAAAAGGTTTAAGAGGTTCTAAAGGTTTGAAACATGTAAAGGTTTGAAATGTTCAAAAGGTTTAAAAGTACAAATGATTTCAAAAATTCAAATGGTAGCCGACATGTCCTAAGTAGGCCAAACGTTGTAGAGTTGGAACAGAGTTTGTAGCTAAAATAATTAAGGGCTAGTTTGCCGTCAAAGAAACGGATGGAACGGGTGGAAAATCCCATTAATTTCAATGGGGAAATTCAAAGTGAAATATCTCTAAAAAATGCAACAACAAATTAGCTTATATCCACTGCAACGGCCAAAGAGCTTACCCTGATTGATCACATCTACGCATCACAACCAGGCAATTGCCACCAGTGAGGTGTACTGCAGACATACAGCTATCACAATGAGGTATATACTGTGTTTTGACTTCGGCATCAGCAAGAAGTGAGTGATGTGCAAAGCTCTTCAGCCATGCCTCTCCCTATACTAACACTCCTGGTCTGTAAAATCCAACTAAGCCGCTCTACCCCAATGACCTCCATCATGTCCACATGGACATCTTGGCAGCCTACTTTTGCTGGTGGCGCCTGCAGCTCAGCATTGGCAAGACGGTGTTGGCAGCATATCACCTCAACAACAGTGAAGCAGAAAGGGAACCGGATGTGTTCATGGACAACAACCAGCTGGAGTTCCAGCAAGCCCCAAGGTATCTGGATAGGACACTGTCTTTTAAGCAACACCCAGAGGCCAAAGTGTCATCAAGGGTCTCGCCAATCTGATGTCTCGCTGGTACGTCCTGAGATTCCTCTGCCAAGGTACTACAAATCCCCACGCAAGCCCTGGTCTTCGCTGCAGCCAAACACTGTGCCTCAGCCTGGTGTAGGAGCCCACATGCCAAAAAGGTTGATGCTGCCATTTAGCTACGTTCTCCGGATCATAACTGGTTGCCTGAATCCCGCCTGAATGTTCTACTTCCCAATCCTAGCAGGAATTGCCTCAACCGGACTCCAACGAGAGGCTGCTGCCCTCACATCCTCGCCCCAAGGAAAGCCCAGAAACATGATTGGCATATCCTGCATGACGCCTCTATGACAGCGTTGCCTCCAAACAGACTCAAGTCCCGCCGCCCATTCAACAAGAGATGCTCAGTTCTATCCCTGAGGACCTGTCTACAAAGGCATGGATGGGAGGCATCCTGGAAGCAGGAGTGGGGAGTCTTCTGCATGGGCCCACACGTTGTCACCGCTAGATCTGGGACCCAGGAGGCGGCATCAAAGGAGGAAGATCTGCCACGCCGGCAATTGACCTAGCTGAACCGACTGCGTACTGGGGTTCGACACTTCAAAACGTGCATGAAGATGTTGGGCCGGCAGCACAGTATGCTTTAGCAGACGGCTGATCACATAATCACCTCTCTGTGTCCTCTACAGATCACCATCGGAGGCCGGTCTCTTTGATGTGGGACCTGAGACGAGAGCGTTGCTGCACGTCATTGAGCTGGACATCTGATGATGATACACGAAAGAAGAAGACGCCCAAGTCTCATACAATTATGAAATATCTGTTTACTATGTTTGTAATAAATGTTTCATGTTGTCTCGTCCCAATTGTTGATCCCCCCCCCCCCCACTCTCGGCCTGCACCTTGTCGTGGTGAGTGGGCTTTAAACCAAGACAGGCCATTTAACCACAGTTGTAAGGTAACTAAGTACATTTACTCAAGTACTGTCCTTAAGTAAAATTGAGTTATTTTTGTTTTACTTTACTGGAGCATTTCCAATTTTCACTATTTTTTCTTCTACTCCACTACATCTCAAATGTAAATATTATATTTTTACTCCACTGCAATTATTTGAAAGCTTTAGATACTTGTTAATTTGTAAATTTTGATCATTACAAAACATACATTAACCACTTCAGCCCTATATACATTTTGGCCATTTGAAAATAGACGATCTAACACGCTCACAATATGCATTGTGAGCTTGTAGATCCACTATTTCCAAAATTATTTTATATATTTCATACATTTGAAAACTTGTGACATTCTGCATAAATATTTTCAATAATTTCTATTTTTGGTACTTTAAGTAGATTTTTATACCAATACTTTTCTACTTTTACTCAAGTAAATGTTGAATTCCGGGACTTTTACTTGTAACAGTATTTCTGCATTGCAGTATTGATACTTTTATTTCAGTAAACAATCTGAGTAATGGGCACTTAACACATCTCTTCTGGGTCTCACAACGCGTCGCGAGCTTGTAGATCAGCTATAGCCAAATAGGGCTGAAGTGGATAATGTATGTTTTGTAATGATGATCAAAATCTACAAAGTAACTAGTAACTACAAATTTTAAATGATTGCAGTGGAGTAAAAGTATAATATTTGCCTCTGAGATGTAGGGAATAGAAGTAAAAGTATTGAAAATTGGAAATACTCCACAATTAAAAAATACCTCAACATTGTAGGCCTACTTAAAGGAGGAGTTCACCCAAATAAATTACTTATTTTCTATCAATTGCACACCCCATGAAGCCTTGAATTCATGGATTTCAATCAAATTATTGGCTTAGGAATGCCACCAAAACAATCATGGGGTGTGCAATTGATAGAAAATAAGTCATTTTTGGGTGAACTACTCCTACTCCTTTAAGAGAAGTTCCACTGCTCCTCAAAAGGACAACTTTATTTTCCATCCTCGATGACGAGCCTACTATTATTATTGCATGTGGAATAACTGCAAGCCAATGTTCAGAGCCATTGTCAGTATTTGTCTTAATTTCTTGAGTTCCTATTTATTTTATTGCCAATAATTCAACTGTAAGCCAGTGTTTTTGAGACATATTGTCTTTTATTGCTATGCAATAAATAGTAAAAAGAAATTCTACATGCATAAATAATAATACAAAAGCTAATAATAAAATCAAATGAAAATAGAAAAGTTAATGTCGAGACCTGTCTTGTTTTAGTAGTGCTGATGATGTCATGAAAAACTGTATTTGGTTAGGTCAAAGCTATGCTAAATCCACCCTTGCCCACTATTAGCTAATATCCGATGACTAGGTCACTTGTGTTGCGCCATAAAAAACAAACGCAACAAACCAAAACAACACAAAAGGCACTGGTCTGGTTCTCCTGGTTTTACTAAGACAGGGTTCAAATCCCTGTGGTGCCCTGCTCATGGTTTGCGTTGCATTTCCATTTCCATGGTGGATTAGAAGCGACTATAGTCCACATAGCACTTCAAACCTATTTGAGAATAGCCGATCTGTAGATCGGCTAGCTATTTTCAAACAGCAATGCAGCTCTCCGGGGAAAAGCTCATTGTGCGTATATGAGCATGAGCGCGAGAAATGTGTTTGGATTAGGGGTTGTAATATTATTAATTTTAAATTGTATTTCCATATGCTGTATTTATTATGCAGGCAATTTAGAGTTGATTTGGTAGTGAGCATGAGCGCGAGAAATGTGTTTGGATTAGGGGTTGTAATATTATTAATTTTAAATTGTATTTCCATATGCTGTATTTATTATGCAGGCAATTTAGAGTTGATTTGGTAGTACCATTTGTAGCGACTTTTTTTGGTCCCTAACATTCATCGAGCTCTGGACTTAGTCAATTTATTTTTTCACCATTGGGTCACTACCGAAACGAAAGTTGGTCACTACCGAAACGAAAGTTAAATCCGAAAAAATCACTAAGTGTGGAGGCCAAAATCGTCCCCCCTAAAACCTGTTAGGAGTACGTTTCAGGCAATTTAGAGTTGATTGGTAGTACCATTTGTAGTGACTTTTTTTGGTCCCTAACATTCATCGAGCTCTGGACTTAGTCAATTTATTTTTTCACCATTGGGTCACTACCGAAACGAAAGTTGGTCACTACCGAAACGAAAGTTAAATCCGAAAAAATCACTAAGTGTGGAGGCCAAAATCGTCCCCCCAAAAACCTGTTAGGAGTACGTTTCAGGCAATTTAGAGTTGATTGGTAGTACCATTTGTAGTGACTTTTTTTTGGTCCCTAACATTCATCGAGCTCTGGACTTAGTCAATTTATTTTTTCACCATTGGGTCACTACCGAAACGAAAGTTGGTCACTATCGAAACGAAAGTTAAATCTGAAAAAATCACCAAGTGTGGAGGCCAAAATCGTCCCCCCAAAAACCTGTTAGGAGTACGTTTCAGGCAATTTAGAGTTGATTGGTAGTACCATTTGTAGTGACTTTTTTTGGTCCCTAGCATTCATCGAGCTCTGGACTTAGTCAATTTATTTTTTAACCATTGGGTCACTACCGAAACGAAAGTTAAATCCGAAAAAATCACTAAGTGTGGAGGCCAAAATCGTCCCCCAAAAACCTGTTAGGAGTACGTTTCAGGCAATTTAGAGTTGATTGGTAGTACCATTTGTAGTGACTTTTTTTGGTCTGTGGTCTGGTCATATGAATGACTTCTTAGTCTATTTTTAGAGGTAAGAAAAATAAAAGCACCTAATAACAACATATTAATTTTTATTAAGCAAAAAGGTAGGCAGAAGTATAATGTGTCATGACGTTAGCACGGAATAGCTGGTAACATCTTAATAGGCTTTGTTAGGTCTTATTATGCTTATTATGCTCTAGGAATTATGTTCCACTAGACCATACCCGGTGAAGGGCGCCCTTCACCATACCCGGTGAAGGGCGCGCGTCCCCTCGTATATATACAAAAAATTGCTATATAAAAGAGCAAAATAGGCTTGCTATTTTCTGTTGCCCTGCAGCAGGCTTGAGTATATTTTTGATGGCATTTTACACCACTAACAACATTAATCAGAGAATCGCACGTCTTTGTCACAACTCGTGTTTTGTCTTTTTTTAACCAACACAGTACAAAGTACTGGACACACAGATGACACACAGGTCATAGATGACTCAGGTCATAAACCTGGAAATACAGGAAAATAAACATTGTATTACCATATATTCATAGCATATATGATTCACAATTAAACAGCAGGTAATGTAGCACAGTCTATCACAGTAGAACCGAAATAGCAGAAAATGACTACAATACCCATGAGGCATTCTGAACCATGAGCCAACAACGCGTCGCCCCAGCTACCATTAAGTTAGTGTCCAAGTTACAATACACAAAATACACCAAAATAATACTTTTCAATGGACTACTTGGGTAGCACTGATAATATTAACCACAGTAAGGTTCATAAAGTGTGTTGATGAAACGTTTACATTGTTGATTAAGTCACGATGACGACGTTAGCATTAGCCGCATGCTAGCGCCAAACGTCCGTTAGCTTAGCATCACGCTAACGGCTCATAGTAACTTTGTTTGGCTAATAAACATTAATCCCAACTAACGCCAACACAGTAATGGATGTAAACATACACAGACATGCTTTGGACATTATTATCAGGTTGCATGTTGGTGGTATGGGGTTCGTTTGGTTTGGCCTCGTTTTCATAGACCTCGTTGCTTGTTTCTCTTGCGAAACCTGTGGCCATGTTTCCCATTGAACCCGGAAAAAAACCCTACGTCCGCTGCCACTACTGCTCCCGGTTTGGCTACAATGGGAAACATGGCCACAGGCTGACTAAATAAGCGATTTAAACGGGTAGTTTCGCTGGCGACCTAAAATATTATGCAGCCGACCAAACCTTAAACATCCGTGCGGTTTAGAATCTACCATTAGTTTTGGGATACGATGTATACAAAAGGGTAAACAGCGGAGCCTTGGCGGACGTTCGCCCGATCCTGGAAGAGAACGACATAGAACCGTTCTTTATGGAGCTAATGTGCATCGTGTGTGTGTTGGTTTGGCCTCGTTTTCATAGACCTCGCTGCTTGTTTCTCTCGCGAAACCTGGCACACAACGACGCATGCGCAGTTTGATCGGAGACCCAAGACCCCATCCACCCACCCACCCACCGTCAGCTTACTAGAATTATAGTAGGATAATTAGCGTATAACTGTGTTTGTTTGTTTCTGTCTAATAGCAGAGAACACCATTTCTAATAACGCCTTTTGTTACGTTTCATTCAATTTCTAATTAAAACAATTAAGGGATAATAGTGGAAAATAAGGGTATAACAACGTTTGTTTCTTTCTAATAAAAAAACATTATTGCTAATTAGAAACACATTATTTGTAATAACGGCTTATTATGTCAAATTAGTGTACCGTAAATTGTGCTGCGACCCACAAAAATAGGTGTGAAGAGAAGTCACAACCTAAACCATAAAACGCTGCCCAAGCCATAACTGAATAAATCACTTGTACATAAATATACTGTACTTTACTTGCACATACATTTACCGTAGGCCTACTTTACTTGCACATATGCTGATATAGATATTGGATAGTGCAGTATGTGTGTATAAATATATTTTTACACACACACACACACACACACACACACACACACACACACACACACACACACACACACACACACACACACACACACACACACACACACACACACACACATTATGTGTGCAGTCTTAATATGCAAAGTGTCATGTGCCAGTGTTTCAGTATTGAGGTAGGGGTGCTATGTGTGTAGATATGTGCTGTGTGGATTTGTTCCTTATTGCATTTTTTTTGTTGGCCAATTGTGGTGCCCTTACAGTAGTCCTATATGACACCTCACAAGGTGTCATGGGTGTGATGTGATGGCGTAATTTCAACTGCTCTGTTTTGCACATTCAGTTTCTATACTCATTATGATCTAATGGGAATGCACATTTTGTAGCCCACACAAGCTTAATACGACAATAGGCAGTATAATGTCTGCTATAAATACGACATCCCCATATTTTGGCAAGAGGCCGTCCCCTATGATCTGTTCAAAATAGTTTATCTCAGCCTCTGTGTCTGGCCTCAGTGGAAATGGATGGCATAATGACCAGGAATCAGCTTAACAGGTGCTGGTGAACTCCCCAGCCGGGTCAAATGAAAAGTAGACCACAGGTCAAAAACAGGTCATCCATACCTGTTCCAGCTAAATCTCAAGGTGTTGACACTCAACACTCACCTACTGTATAAAGTGACAGCTTCTCTGAGCCATTTAAATAACTGAAACGTGTAAAAGTGTATTAAATGAATGACACTTAAATGAATGACACTGATTACATAAAGTACTCACAAAAGGTAATGGCGACTAGAGTTTAGTTTTTCCAACATAATACATTTTAAGCATATGCTGTGTTGTAAAGTCACACAGTTGTGTTCTCTGTATTCTGGAACTATAAAACACAAATTGATGACATTTTAAATTGTCAAATCCTTCAATGAATCTTGCTTTGTCAAAGTGTTCTGACTCTTCTTAAATGCCAACATGCATGTGGTACTTAACAGCTTGATACAGCACAATCATTTAATGTGGTTTAAAAGAGGCCTGACTTGAGTGACTTCTGATATAAAAATGTGTCCTATACCACCATCTACTGGATAAACTCTGCAACAACTTGGTACCAAAAACTCCTGTCAGTTAATTTTTTTTAATACCAAATGGGTTCCCAGATTGGGGCTACAGTAATTCAGATTATTAGATTCTAATTGACATTTTCAAAACAAATAAACAAACCACACAGATACACAAATCATACACACAAACTGACATCAAACAATTCACATCGCAATTAGGCTAACACACGTTCCGTGGTGGAAAAGGCTTGTGACGTGAGGTTAGTTGGATTGGACTGTATCGGCAGTGTCATGTGTAGCTCTAATGCCGCCTCATTCATCCAGCATGGCCTCAGTGCTGACCTGTGTTAAGAAAAATGTTAAGAGAATGCACGCGAGGAAAATATGTTACTGTTAAGTGTACACAATACAATGGATCATGTTAATGTATCCATTTGTAACTTTGAGAGTATACAAATGTAACCAAATGGACCCTGACATGTACCCTTGGTCACACTGAGGATTTGTCAACTTACCCTTAGTGACAGGCAGACGTGATGACAGTCAGTCCAAGCAGGTGACGCCTCTGCATGGGCAGATACTCTTCTGTCACCTCTTTGCTCTTCCTGTTCAGCACAATGATGGCGTCCCTATGACAGAAGGCATTGTTTAGAAAGTTTGGGTTAACCACTTAAATCAGTATATTTGGTTATTAGACATTTTCATGTCAAGGACCCCTAAATGTATTTCCCCACGGACCCCTATCTGAAAATATTTTGTGTCATCTAGGGCCCTTAAGATTTGTGTAAAACGTTTTTTTTTTTTAAATAGCCGATCTAGAAACCCACAAAGAGAAGAAAAGATAACGAAATGAGACATGCTGGAACACAATATTAAATCCAGATGGATCAAGTGTCTAATGAGGGGTGCAAATGTTAAACAAAAGCCTGTTTACATGCTCTCAAAACCAGCACACATGTTCGTTTTAGTAGATGGAATTTCTTAGATGAAAGTTCTCCCATCTAATTTGAAATTTAAAGTTGCAATCTGGAACTTATTTTAATCTGCACAATCTTCCATGGTTGGAGTTGGTCTCCCTACTCTTTGGTGTCAGGTAGGACGGCTATCAGTTGACAACTACTGCCTGAATCTCACTGCGCAATACTGTATTTCACCTGACAAGTGGGGATGCCTTATTCCAGTGGGTTTCAACCTTTTCTGGATCAGGGCCCACTTGACAATCTCAGGGGTGTTCGCAGCCCACCCATCTCACCATCTTAAGTGGTCAGATGGGTGGGCCGTGTTCATTTTCAGAGCATGTTTATTTTAATGATCACTCAATCGATTTTGTTCCGGATTGGATTATTCCTGCCATTGACGAGATTTCTCGTTTTTCTCCGCATGGCTCAGCCAGCCATCGACGAGATTGGACGAGATTTTAGCGGCGCCTTTGATACATTTTGTCATCGATATGTGTTTATAATGTGTTTATAGCCACGTGTCACGTGAAGCTTGACCAATCACTTTGTTGACGCACCTGACCAATCAGAACGTTGACGGTGAACACGGACAAAGTCAGGTATAGAGCAGGATCCGCTCTATACCTAAAGGTATAGAGCGGCTAGCGCCGCTAAAAATAAACAGAGACAAAATTCACATTTTACTTATTTTTGCAATGTTATTCTATGGCAGGGAAGGGGGTAGATTGTGTATATACTCTGGCAGTTAAATTAATATACTTGAAGTTTCTATTTATCACAATGGAAACTCATTTTTCAAGGTTTTTGTATTAATGTTACATTATCAATCAAATGTTTGGCCAATTATTTGGGGGCCCATTTTGCTGCCTTTTCAGAAGAGTGGTATAAATGTGGTCTTGAGTGCAGGAGGCAGGAGACCTCAGGTCTCCTCCTTAGAATCCCAGTCCAGGTAACTGAAGTTATGGATTGCAGCATTAACCACTTGTACCCCAGCATCCATATTCTGGGGGGAACATTCGGCAGAAATAGCTGACCTACAAGCTCAAAATGCCTCCCGTTGCGGCAGACATTTCACAACTTGAGCCCAGCAAAGGGCAATGTTGACTGTGAAATGGTTATGTGTCCACACAACGTCACAACGTGACGTGTTGTGAGCTTGTAAATCCGCTATTCCTGGCGAAGAGATATGGGTTAGAAGGAAACAAGAGAAGACCAAGTACAGTTGCAACTCAGGTCTGTTTCACTATAAGACTAGAGGGTTTAAGTGGTTACCGTAATAACACATTTGACATCCTCAAAGCCTTAATATCCCTGAACATTGATTTAAAATATTTAGACATATCTAAAGACATTTGAGATCTAAATTTTCCAGGCCAAAACAACTAGGGGAAAAAACAGTGAAGACATTGCAGTTTGTCCCAGTCTGTGTAGAAGATGTTGTCATTAAGGAGAACCAGGCTGAGGGTCATATGGGGCTCCTCGGCCCATATGAAGCTCTCTCCTCCTGCTCCCATCTGGTGCAACACACTCCACTCTTCTGGTGCCTAAATAAACAGTTAAATGTTCCCCATTGAGACACTCATTGTAGTGTTTAAAAGAATGCAGTGGTTTTCAAAGTGAGGGCTGCCAGGGGGCGCCCAATTTGCCCCAATTGAATGTCATTGTCAATAATGTTTGAACATTTTGAAAATAGCTGATCGATAAGCTCACAATGTGTCAGCTATTTAAGCTTTTTTTAAATATTTTTTAAGACATTTCCCAATAGGGGAGCCACAGGCTAGGGCTATGTGACATGGACATATTTAGGAACAACTGTGTACAATATCAGAGTTTTTAGTGTGCTGCATGTATTTGAAGGCAAAACCAATGACCACCAGTAATGACAACACCGTACCTGCATCAGCCCAGCACACATTGTTGTCAGTGTCCAGGGCAGACCGAGACCGTCCTTCACCAACACCCTTCTGTTGTGACTCTGCACAGTGCAGCTCTCTATCCTCGGGGCATCCGGTTCCACTCTGTCCAGTACAGCTTTCTAGGGGTTAAAAATAAATAACGATTTAACCCATTAAGACCTGAGGCCGATTCTACAAAATGCCATCTAAATCAGTAGTTCTCACACTTTCAAGATTTTTAAAAAATTGTCAAAAATAGCAGATGTACAAGTCCGCAGCGCGGCACGAAGTGACACGCTGTGAGCTTGTATATCTGCTATTTTTGACAAAATCTAAAATGACACAGAAGCTTTCCTGGTTTGGTGGTTTTAATGGGTTAATTACAGAAGGACAGTTGAAGTCCTTTTATAGATGAGACATCAACACACTATGGATTATTATGGAACCGGTCTGGCTTAAACAAAGCAGGAAGGAATGAAAAGTATTTACAAATATTTAACTTCAGTCTCAAACAAATGTTCCCATTTTTCCTCAGCTACTGTACGCTTTTCTCTACTTTTTTCTTCCATTTTTTTTCAGTTGATTCCTTCATTTAGACACTTTCCACTGTTCATTTTAAAGTCCTCTTAGATATTTGTATATTTTGTTCATCGCAAATAATGTTGCTTAACTTCCCCATTAGACAATAAAACCTCAAACTTACATTTAAACTGTGTAAATCATTAAAATAAAACACTGGATTAAATATTTGATTGTTACCACTTTAGAATAACTATACATTATAACTAGTTAGATCATTCACAAAGTGTTAATGAGTTATCAATGTCTTGTTGAATGTTTGTTAATAGTAGACAACTTCCAGTACAAGAAGACCCTCTCTACTGCCAACTCCTCTACTATCATCAGTACTACTGGAAAAGGCAACACCAGGCCCTCTGTAGATACTGTAGGCTATTTTCGAAACATAACATTTCAAATACTTTATAACAACATAAATCTGGCATAAAATGTTTCAGATGGGGTCAATTTACAGAATACAGCACATTGAGGACATTACCCAGTGTCAAGAGTCCACTATGAGGGCTCTGGGGTTGACCAGGTCTGTGTCGATCAGTACCCTCCTGTCAGAACCTTTCAGACTGGACGCCTCCAGCCTGTCTGTCCCACTGTCCACCCAGAACAAGGTCCTGGACCTCACGTCCACCACCAGGCCCTCTGGGCTAGACAGACCTGGACACAATGTACCAAGTGTTGTTCATAAACATTGACTCTTTGTCAGTGGTGGAAAAAGTATTCAAATGTTTTACTTAAGTAAAAGTATCAATACTGCAAATGTAGAAATACTCTGTTACAAGTAAACGTCCAGAATTCAAAATGAACTTGAGTAAAAGTATAAAAGTATTGGCATCAAAATGTACTTAAAGTGCCAAAAGTAAAAGTATTCATTATGCAGGATGTCCCATTTCAAGTTTTCAAACGAATACAAATCTTTTAGCTGATCTACAAGCTCAGAATGCGTCGCATCACGACGCATTGTGAGCTTGTAGATCTGCTATTTTCAAATGGCCGAGATGTATAGGGCTGAAGTGGTTAATGTATGTTTTGTAATAATAATCCAAATCTCCAAGTAACTAAGGTTTTCAAATAATTATAGTGGAGTAAAATATAAGATAAGTAATAAGTATAATATTTGCCTCTGAGATGTAGTGGAGTAAAAGTACAGAAAATTGGAAATACTCCAAAAATATCTCAAAATTGTACTTAAATACAGTACTTGAGTAAATGTACTTAGTTACTTTCCACCACTGCTCTTTGTGAACAACAACAGTATATCTGTTCTTGAACATGATATCTTTCATCAAAGCCAGATGGTGCAAAATTACATTTGTGGGTTAATTTATGTTTTATTAGTTTTTTATTGAACCTTTATTTAGCCATGCAGGTGAGTCCCATTGAGATGGAAATCTCTTTTACAAGGCAGCCTTGGCCAAGAAAGCAAAGCAGCAATTACAACATAAAATAATAATAAAGAAAACACTTTAAAAATCTCTGAAATGGATGAAGTCTTAAAAGAAAATCCCCTAAAATATCTTGGTAAACATTCAGTGAAATCCAGATTGTTAATTATCTATGTGAGTTAGGGTCCATTTTTACAGTCATTGTCAAAGTAACACTCTGGATTTTGCTGTGTAGAGCAACTTCTGATGACAAGTTGTATCATAGCTCTCTGCTTTCCAGCTTTATGGAGGACAGAGAGAGTTATCTTATATTTCACGCACTCGTCTACACTATAGAGCAATAACAACTAGAAAGGGGCATATCACAGAGCGAATCTCTGCCAGGCTGGGTTGCCTAGCCAGGTTCATGTAAGTCCCGGGTTGCAGCCGTCAGGACTCGAGGAATTTGGGGGAAATAGCATTTCTATGACATATGTCATGACTCATGTATGACATCCACTATGGACAGAAGTGAAAGTGCTTTTGGAGGTGCACTCTATAGAGGCCAGAGAGTGTGAATATAACCAAATGTAACCCACATATGGTCCATTTGTGCATTCTCTGAGTTAGCGCTGGGAGGGAGTATTTACTAGTCTTACGATTCCCAGAAGCCTTCTTCAAGTATACACCCCAAGTGTATTCAAACTGTTTTATTGTTCTTATTCTTATTCTTATTAGGAATAAAGACAAAACAAGAGCATGTGATTTATTTATTTTTTTTGCGTGTAAGAGCGGCTGACCCGCTCACCCGCAGCCCGCATAATTGCCTCTGAAATCCTGACTCGACCCACCCGCGCCGCGGGTTGACCCGCGGGTCCCACGGGTTACGGGTCGGCCCGCTCATCACTAACGGCCACGTTACACTAACCATAAACAAACTCGATACAACCATATATAGGCAAGACCACGGCCATGTCACTCTGACTCAGACATAACCATAAACAAACCCGATATGCCCATATGGAGATTCGGTTGTCCAGAGCCACAGTTCCGACCGTAATGCCCATATATTGCCCAAATAATTTAAATGAATATAATGTTATTCGAATCTGTAGCTGTGTCAGAGGATGTTACGACATAACACACCTGTGGTAATTTTAGGTGGTCTCCCTGCTTTTCTGTTGAGAAATGCATATCCTTTGGTGAGGTAGGACACCAAGTGGTCAACAAGAGGTTTTGCATGAAGCTCAAAGCGTAATATCTCCCCTGCCTAAACAGTCTTAGCTCAGCAGGGGAAAGACCAGCATTCAAAACACTGTTGGCATATAAATCTAGTAGATTGTAGTTTAAAACAGGAACCATTTTGTTTTCATTTGTATCGTACACTCTTTGGAGTTAAACGAACACTACGAATTTGACTGTGTACCTTCAGGGTCAACAACACAGAGGCCTTCTTCTTGACTATCTGCGGGCCTTCCAATGGCAGAGCTCCGATCTTCTGACCCTGAGAGTACAAGATGGCTGGTCTGGGTACCGGCGATGCCACCCCAGAACCAGAACGGACCAGAGGCAGAGGGTTCATCTATGTCACGCTGGAAAGGCCTGTCAGAGAGGTTCAAATGAAAGTTGCTTCAAAACAGATGGCTGCCGTGTGAATAATGGTCTGTGCACGTCAATGAGATCATTAATCACTCACTTCCTCGTTCCCCTACAAGGTTAGTTATAGTTGTTAAAACTAACAAAACAACCAAAACTAGATGCGAGAAAATTTAAACGAGGCTTACTATAACTTACTGAAATGGTATTATTGTACTGTATTTACATAACTAACAAACAATCATAGAGAAAATATTTTCATCTTTGTCAATTTATTTTCATACATTCTTCTTGTGTTGATTCGGATCAACACAAGAAGAAGTATCCCATATTACAATTACAAAAACGAAAACTAACGTTAAAACAAATTGAAGCTGAACAGAAAATGAAAACTTAAAGTCAAAGTTCCAAAAAATGTATCAAAACAAATTTAAAAAAGCTAAATTAAATTAACCTTGCTCTCCAAGGACCTCCTAGTCACAATCCATATCATTTATAGCTTCCATTGAAACCAGGGAAGCGACATGGCTCCAATGTGAATCTCGGACGTCACGTGACCATCCTGTGACGTCAGTCATCTATGATGTACAGTATCTATGACGCATGACTCCAAATTTAGACACGGCTTCAGCACCATCATCTCCACACTGACTTCCATTAAAGAAGATAAATATTTCAAAAATCCACACTGTATAAATATACCCAAGAACTCATTTCAAGGTTTATACAATATATCCTCAGCCTTGTACAGCCCAGTCAAGATATTTTTGACATGAAAATCTCCCTCCTTAAAGCCAGACATTGAGAGCACTGATAATAAGTACTCCCAGTAGTATTAGGAAACACAAGTGCCTGGAACCCAACGGAGCGTATAGTGACCAGAGATGGAGCAGCAGTGATGAGGTCCTCTGTTTTCAGAGCTGCATGTGTCATCACCACTGGCCAAAGATCAAGTTTTGAAATGGACACTTTACTCCCACAGGGCTCTACACTAGACCCCCTCCTGTTTTCACTCTACACCACTGATTCTCAACCTTTTTCATTTCAACGACCCCAGTCTGATATGCCTTATTATCAAACACAGACCCCAATCTGATTGATTTATATATGATATTTTAATCTCTGGGAGACAAATCTACACTGTAAAATCTGTTAATTTAACTCTGAGAGTGTACAAATGGAACCAAATGGACCCGTAAGAGTCCATTTGGTTCAATTTGTACACGCTCAGAGTTACAGACCTTTAAGGTCATGTTGTGAGCTTGTAGATTGACTATTTTTGATGAATGTTTGCCCCAGAATAGAGACACTAGGGTTCAAGTGGTTACGGCAGACTCTTTGGAAGTTCAGATGGTTGTGACACCGCGGCAGTGGCCCATGATGGATGCTATAGTGCTCTCACTCAGTACATAATTATCTGAAAGATAGATGGTCTTCTTCTCGCTATCTCCAGATAAGAGCTGACAGAGGGGGGCAATATACACAATTCAATAGAGAAAAGGAGGGCTGCTGCAGCCGCTAAAGACATTTGAATAGTTAGAAGGAGCTCTTTGGCTCCAAAAGGGGAGGAAAAAAACATCCAAACAAAAACTAAGATTAGCCCAAGGCACTCTTCATGAAGTAAAAAAAAAAGGATTTAATGTCAGGCTAGTTCCTAATAGATCAGTTAAAAACACAAACAATTATTTGTGTCACTTCATTCTTGCCTGCCCCGATGAAGGCCACCTTTGTGCCAAAATATGTTAAACTGTTTTATTAAGAACGAGGCTGACATCAAAGCTGTTTGAACTTGCCTTGGACTCATCTTTGTTTTTGTTTAGAGACACATAAATCATTGGGGAACGATATGATGTGGATCAGTGATAGCAGGGCAAAGGCAAAAAGCAACAAAGAGGAAACGGCTTCGTTGGCCACCCGGAATGTCTGGGTTGTTTGTTATTATGGCATTGCTCTGAAGGGGTCAGCTGTCTAGAATTGGAGTTCCCAAACTTTTGGTGTCTCCCAAAATTACAAAAATACATTAAAAAAAATACACTGGCCAAGTGTGTGTGTGTGTGTGTGTGTGTGTGTGTGTGTGTGTGTGTGTGTGTGTGTGTGTGTGTGTGTGTGTGTGTGTGTGTGTGTGTGTGTGTGTGTGTGTGCGTGTGTGCGCGCATGTTGTATATTTTGTTGAAACCTTGAACTTTTCTTCATTCAAAAGTCCACAGAGCTCGGATAAGGCTGAAAACTTCGTTGAAACCTTTGTTACAGATATGTAATTGACAACTGATGTCTCACAGGTCCACATGGGAGCCGCAGATCTCGAGCCCCACAGGATTTTACTTTTCTTTTATATCTGTAACATTTATTGATTAAGCCCCCCTCAAGAGTAGCACAGAACATTTGCTGTCACTTACCACTGGGAGACGAATCACGTTGTCCGACGTTTCGTGTTGGTGACATCCCTGTCACTCTGTCTGCTGCTTGTCCTGTGTGGTTGCCTGTTTGGGTGAAGTTGAGAGCTTCATCAGCTGAAACATCTGAGCTCAAGTTTCAGTACATCAAGCTCACAACGTGTTGTGTTTCAACACGTTGTGAGCTTGTTGATCAGCTATTTTGGATGAATATTTGCCCCTTAATCACATGCCCAGAGTAGAGATGCTATAGGGTTCATGTGGTTAATACATTTATTTGGTTACACTTAAGCCTTATTGAATACTTTGTTGCACAACAGTGTCACACAAAAACGCAAGCATTGGCCGATCTAAAAGCTTGTGAACATTTCATTTTCACCTATAATGACAGCATGCCCAAAATATGGACACTGGATTGAAGGTGGTTAAAATCATGTGTGGTCTCACTTATTTATTATGATCACTGAGCATGGGTGTTACATATTGTTAAGACAGCCGGTTGCTTTTGACACCCAGGTTTTTATTTTTATGTCCTAACTCAGTATCAACACTCTGAATTGTTGGAAGCTGTGTCCCAGTGCTAAACTACTTCTTTGTGAACATTTAGGATGCCTTCCGTCCTCCTCAGTGGTGGAAAGTAACTAAGTACATGTTCTCAAGTGCTGTACTTCAGTATAAATATGAGGATTTTTTTACTTTACTGGAGTATTTCCAGTTTTCAATACTTTTACTTCTACGCCACTACATCTCACAGGCAAATATTGTACTTTTGCTACACTACAATTATTTGAAAACTTTATTTATTAGGTACTTTGTAGATTTAGATTATTATTACAAAACATACATTTACCACTTTGGCTTTTTGAAAATAGCAGATCTACAAGCTCACAACACGTCGTCGCATCGCAAAGATTTTTTATACATTTTAGACATTTGATAACTTGTGAAACGGGACATTCTGCATAATGAGTACTTTCACTTTTGGTACTTTAAGTATATTTTGAAACAATACTTTTGTACTTTTTACTCAAGTACCTTTTGATTATTACATCATCAATATTATAAACACTTGAACCCCAGCATCCATATTCTGGTGGGGAACATTAGCCAAAAATAGCAGATCTACAAGCTCACAACGAGCTTGTAGATCGGCTATTTTTGGCAAAGAAATTTGGTGTAGGGGGGAGAAAAGAGGTCAAAGTACAGAGCCAAATCAGGTCTGTTTTAAAATAGGACACAATACAATTTACAATAGGATGGAATAGAATATAGAATATTATTGAAACTTTGTCTTTGACACGTGAAATATTATGCCTTATATAGCATCACTTGCACTTAAAATATAATTCCAGTGCCAATAGATCAATGATTTTTTTTATTTCAAGGACCCCTAGTTTGACATGATTTCGTTTTTGTCTCTGGGACCCCAAAGTACACCGTAAAATCCTCAGTGTTAATTTAACTCTGAATTAACATTTTGTACATTATAGTCCATTTGTACACAGTGGGAGTTACAGGGCTGTAAGTGTCCATTCGATTCCTCACAATCAATCATTCAACTGGGGATCCCCCGGAACTGCCTCAAGGACCCTGTTAATAACTTTATGGTGACACTGGCGTGGCCATCTGTCATGAATTTCCTTTTTAATTATCCCATTGTGAGTAATATAATTATGAATGCTTGCAAACTTGAGTAGGCCTAGATGGCAGAACAGGAAATGACTAATGACACATTGTCAAGGACAGTTCAGAAACCTGCCTATCAATGACTCGATGGGGATTCCAAGTTATCTTGCTGGAAGGTTAGCACACTGAAATGGAAGCCATTGTTATTGCATGAATAAATAATAATAATAATAACAACAATTGAAATCCCCACAAATGTTGTCAATGGTAGGCAGGTTTCCAAACTGTCCATGTATGAACGTTTACTAAATGGTGGTGAGGTGGAGAGACATGGAGACTCCTTTTTTATATCACTACAACCCATTTAAATGTCAAATTAGATGGCATTGACTAACATCAACATGTGTGCTTGGTTTGAGTACAAATAAACAAAAGGCTTTATTTTATCATTTTACACCTCTGATTAGACACTTTATCCATCTGGTCTTAATATTGTGTTCCAACATAAAATGTTGTCGTGTCAATTCCCTGATGAGGAAACCCCTCCTATGGTACTCAAAGTAGATTAAAAGCAACGTTAATAAATACCAGCATATACAGTATGTGACTCTTCAAACACAGTAAAAAAAAAAAATAAGCTTGTAGATCTACTATTTTCACTGAATGTTTGCCTGTTTTCGCCAAATGTTCACCTATTATGACAGGCCCAGAAAAGGGACGCTAGGGTTGACTACAGCACTTTGTTTCCATCACTGGTCTATTTCACTTTCAAATAAAATAAACATTAAAAAAATATATATAAAAAATAAATGAAAAAAGTAAAGGACAAATCACGGCCCCCTCACGCATTAGAATGTCCTTCTAATTTATTTTGTATAGGTTCAGGGTTGGTTGCAGTTCCCATACCCACACATGTGTGCCAGTCAGGGTCCAGCTCAAAGCCTGGGTCACACACACAGTGGTGACTGCCAGGCATGATCACACACTGAGAGTTAGGAGGGCAGGAATCCAGCTTCTCCGCGCATTCAGCCACATCTAGGCAGGAAATTGAAAACAATACACACATTCACTAAGAGGTGGATGTAAGACGTTTAATTGTTTCCAACTTTCCATGGAGGACCACAATAGAGAGGTTTACTTGTGCAACCCTCTGGTTCCAAGGATGCATGTCCCAATCCAAACCACGTAATGTCTTATTTCCTATATTCCTAATAATATTACACCATCCCCTATATTCTTAATAATATTACATAATCCTTTTACAGTCACACAACTTCGGTTGCCGAGAATATCTTTAGCTCCTTGTGCTGTAGTGTTGGTAAAATATGAATTTAAGTGTATTCCACTGTTGTACAGTAACAGTGGTCTCGCTGTCTCTCCAGCTCTTTAGTAAACAGAAAATACGTTTTCAGGTTGGGATACCAATTTTATAAAATCAGGAGAGAGAAAGCGTACAGGATAAAAAAAAAAGTTAAATTGGAAACAATGAAACAAAAGAATTGGCAGACAAAATCTGAACTAGAACACTATAAAATTGGAGATAAACTTTCCTTATGGAGTTGCCTTTCCTGATTGGATAACATTGGTATCCTGACATGAACAATTATTTTCTGTTTACGAAAGACCCCTATTACTGAACAAACACTATATAGTGATGATTACTAATACTATCAGAATATAGAGCTTTAACCCATTAAGACCTGGAACGCATCTGTGTCACTTTTTGATTTGAGCTAAAAAGCATTATTTTACACTTTGGCCATTCAAAAATAGCAGATCTACAAGCTCATAGCGCGGCACCAAGTGCCGCGCAATGAGCTTGTAGATCTGCTATTTTTGAGAAATTGTGAAAATGTGTGCAAATCTTGGAATATATATTGTTTTAAAGCAAACATTTTTAATTCAAACCTTTGCTTCTGGGGGTCCCTGGAACAAGAGATGGGGGTCGGCGGCCAAATACATATAATTGTAGAAATGGAACCAAATGTTCCATTTGCACTCTATCTGAGATAGCACAAAGACCTTTACTCTGTAGCTCTGTCCACAGTGTACAGACATCATGTCAAAGTGATGGATACTCTACCATAGCAGTTGCTGCGTCCGTCTCCTCTGAACCCCATGGCACACTGGCAGCAGTAATGTTTTCCAACTCCTGGCACACACAGAGCCTTGGGGTCACAGTAGTGACTTCCTCCACGTCATGGGTTCACCCAGCCAGGGTCCAGGAGCCCCGCTGGAGACACAAGAGACGCCACAATGTTTGCTTTTCTGTTCAATACAGAGCTGTTGGTACTCTGGACTGGCCTGTGGGTCATGTGACGTTCTGCCGCAGCCGATAAGAGAACTGCTATAGTCCCCCGTTCTCAGACACCACAGAGTACACCCTGAGAGACGTGGAGGTCACCACTGGAAAACAGGAATGCTGTCTTATCCATGGATGTATTGAAATAATGTGCTGTATTATCAGTTAGGGCAAGAGGCACTGCAGACAACAGGAAACATGATACTATCACCTCTCCAGCCTGTACTGACCTTAAAGGTTTTTACACACCAGGATCACAACGAATAAACAATACAAACATCGCTGGCGAGTATTTCTTAAGGTATGTCAATTCAATAAAACTAACACAACTGTGGTGTTTTTTTGGCGCTCATTTTTGGCACAATTTTGGTCGGTTTGCCGGATAGGACCTGAATCTTACGAATTTCAGCTTTAAGTTATGAGGTATAGGGCATAGCAGTGGCGGCCATTTTCTGGTTCAACTTAAAAATAATCAATGCATTTTTCCCATTGACATTTCCAAAAATATTTATATCAATTAATTTAAGCCTAGAATCAAGCCATCCAGGGTCCTGGTGAATCATGACCATAAAACATTTTTTTCTGTGATTTTTTTTAAATTTTATATTTAATTATATGATATACTATATTTAATAAATACCCTTTGTTTTGCCGTTTAAAAAAAACGTTTTTTCACAGAATCAAACATTTTATGGTCATGATTCACCAGGACCCTGGATGGCTTGATTCTAGGCTTAAAATAATTTATATAAATATTTTTGGAAATGTCAATGGGAAAAATGCATTGACTATTTTGAAGTGGAACCAGAAAATTGCCACCACTGCTATGCCCTATTGTATCTGTAACATTCAGTAACTGTGTGGCCTAGTGTATATATATTTTACCTGAGTGGTTGAAGTCATATGTTTCCTTGTACGGCTCCAGTTGAACCATGGCACCGGCAGGGAGATGGGGGAGTTCTCCCTGAATAGACACCTCAACCCACAGAGCCTGCTGGTAATCCAGGCCCTTGGAGTGGACTTGTGGGTAATGTTGAGGTTTTCCTTTCCGGAGGAGAACATCAACTCTGCATGATGTGTGAACTCAGCATCTGACACACAAAGTGCATAATGAACATGCCAGCCCACGCTTAACCACTTCACCACTGACCTACAGTACTTAACCACCTAAACCCACAACTCGCTTATTTATTATGATGGTGTCAATCATAATACCCATTTTATTGCATTTTGCGAATGTCTGCACTACAGACATTCACTCATAGCTGCTGGTGTCTATTCGGTGTAATGGGTGCACATCCTAGTTTTTCTATGTTCTGTCAAACTTAAACCATTGAGACCTGAAGCCGATTCTACATGTCTCCTAAATCTCAACAGTATTCTGAAAAACGTATGTTTCTGTATCAGTGGTGTTCAATCTTTTTCATGTCAAGGACCCCCAAAATGATATGTATTTGGCCGCGGACCCCCATCAAAATATTTTGTTCCAGGGACCCCCCAGAAGCAAAGATTTGAGTTACACATGTTACAAATGTTCACCTGGGGGCGGAGACGGAGAGGTCACATGACGGGTGTATTAACCCATTAAGACCTGAGGCCGTTTCTGCAAATGCCTTCTAAACCAGTTGTTCTCACATTTCAAGATCTTTCAAACATTTTCAAAAATGGCAGATGTACAACACAGTGCAGCACAAAGTGACGTGCTGTGAGCTTGTATAAGTGCTATTTTTGAATAGCCAACGCTAAAATCTAAAATGATGCTTTCCCGGTTTTATGGGTTAAGGCACACATGGGCAACATATGGCCCGGGGGCCGGACCCGGCCCTTTGACCATTTCAATCTGGCCCGCCAAGTCATAAAAATAAATAAAACCCCCCCCCCCCCCCCCCCCAAAAAAATAAAATAAAAAAATCTATATTTTAAAAGACTGCCATATGTTACTGGTTTTGAGACAAATTAATTTCACTCCAATTAATAGTAATTAATATTTGCCATTTGAGTACATACCTGCATTCCTCCATCCGTATGTACTCAAATGTTTTATGTTTATCATGTAACAGTGAAACAGTCTGCCGATAATCCATATATGATGAATTCAATGTGAATGCAATGTGTTTTATCAGTGACCTATGGAGTGGTGCATATTAGATAAGATGAGATACCGCATTGACGTGGATTGTTTTATGTAATCTTTTCATTGTAATCTCGTACAGAGTACACCTGAGTGATACAAAAAGAAAAAGAAAGATCAACATTTTGTTGATGAACATACTTGTTGTGAAAGCAAGGACCTTATTCTAAAGTAGTCTGGCATGTCTACCAAATTCATGCAGTTTTAACATCATTCAGCACTATGTGTTTCAAGTTTAAATTCAATTGTACAATGTATGGCCCTTCACTCATTTTATCGAAGTCAGTATGGCCCTCTGGAAATAAATGCTGCCCACCCCTGGGTTAAGGTAATATGTGCACATGTGTGAGAGTGCATGCATGCATGCAGGAATACATACTGATAACAATTATGTATTAGTATTTATGTTGTATGTAAGCACATAAGTTAAACCCCACAAGTATAGGGCATAAGTAAGGGATGAATCCCTACACCAAATCTCTCCACCAAAAATAGCAGATCTACAAGCTCGCAACGCATTGCAACGTGTGTTGTGACCTTGTAAATCTGCGACAAATGTTCGTCTATCACGACACACCCAGAATCAGGACGCTAGGGTTCATATGGATAGCCAACCTAACCTTGTGACAGGCACTGTCTGTCTCCCATTCCCATAGTATCCAGATCTACAGTGGCAGCAGATTCCATGTCGGTGCTCCGTACAGAAGCTGTCCTTGGCAAGTATAATGTCAGCCTGAATCAAGAGTTACCTTCTGACTGAAAGGAGGAGGTTTCCTTCACATCTGTGACCTCAGCCATCACAGTGTTGCTGCGTCTGTTCTCCCCCAGGCTGGGGGAGAACAGTGAAAATAGCAGAACACATTGCATCGTGACACATTTCTCTCTTAAATGACAACAGCTGTATTGCAACTGGACCTAATTTTCCAAGTTGAAGTTGCAGCAGGTTCCTTATTTCAATTTATTCTTTTTGTTATGGGGTGTCTAATATACGGTGCACCTGCAAAAGAGCTTTCACTTCTGCCCTTAGGGGTCGCCACAAACATGAATACTTGCATACAAACTCTATTTCCCCCGCAGCTTCCTCGTGTCCTGACAGCTGCAACCCACAACTGACACAACCCAGTGGGTAGGCAACCGAGCCTGGCGGAGAGCTGCGCTCTGAAGAGAGCACTTTTCTTGTTAAACGATGTGAAATCATACTTCTAGCAGAGTTTTTCTTCGACAGTTATAGCTTTGTCCATGGCACTTACAACTCAGCTTTGTAGTGTTTTGCAGTGGTGTAAGTACATGTACTCAAGTACTGTACTTTACTTTACAATTTTGAAGTACTTGGACTGGAGTACTTCTAATTTTCAATACTTTTGCTTCTACTTTACATCTCAAATCCAAATATTGCACTTTTACTCCACTACATTTATTTGAAAACTTTAGTTATTAGTTACTTTGTATATTTGGATTATTATTACAAAACATAAACCACTTTATTAACCACTTCAGCCCTATTTAAACTTTGGCTATTTTAAAATAGCCGATCTACACGCATTGTGAGCTTGTAGAGCTGCTTTTTTCAAAAGGTTTTCAATAATATTTGAAAAACATGTGAAATGGGACATTCTGCATAATGAGTACTTTTACTTTTAGAACTTTTAAGTATATTTTGATGGCCAAGCTTTTGTACTTTTACTCAACTAAATTTTGAATACTGGAGTTTCACTTGTAACAGAGTATTTCTACATGATACTGTTGATTGATCTTTGCTCAAGTAAAAAAAATGTAATACTTTTTCCACCACTGGTGTTTTGTAGAATATAAAAATACATGTTTATGGGGATGTTGTACTGGTTGGTGGTGTGCAACTGATTGTGATGGGCTGATCTGTGCCAAAAATGCCAGGGCCTATTTTTCATCCCAGTCCAGCCTTGGTTCAGCTTGGATTCACTGACCTGCACTCAAGATTCAAGAGATTTATTTTCCATTTTCTCCCAAGTACATTGGAATTCTTGAGCGTAGCCCACTAAGACTGTGAGACTGCTTAAAAGTACAGAAGGTATACAGGTAAAAGGCAAGAAAATAAAAATGTAACAAGTTACAATACATCCTGAGAGAAAACAAAGTAATAAAAAAAAGTACATGAAAGTTCTTCAATAGCTAAAAGAAACATTTTATCAAAAATATGCACATTTGAAGTTCAGTTCAGTTTCAATTTCAATTAGGCCTACACTCTAGACTAAACACTATTTGGTGTGTGGAATTGTTTTCCTGTCCACAGTGACTGGGACAAACTGTTGAGACAACCTGTAGCTTAATGTGGATGGAGATGCTCTCTGGTCTGTGCTGTCTCAGGTTGTATTCTCCTTCCACATGAGTGTATAATGTTTTTTGTTTGGAAAAACCTCTAGACCTGCTTTGGACAAAGAGACAAGGGCATAATTCAAAAACATAAGAACTGTGTTTTCTTTGTGCATCAGGTTAGGGACTTATCGGTGAGAAAGTGTGTACAGTCATGTTAACCACTATAACCCCAGCATCCGTATTGTGGGGAAAGCTTTCGCTGCGACACGTTGTGAGCTTGTCGATCGGCTATTTCCAGCGAAAGAATGACTGGAAGTGATGCCCATAATTCCGTCAATGCCCCATGGGACACTGGAAACTCATGGTTTAAAGCCCTGAGGGACTCTGGTCAACCATATGGGGTTTAAGTGGTTAAGATTTAAAATTAAATTAATTTTTAAAATGTTTTAAATACCACATCATATCACAGGCTTTACTCAATAGATTACATATTTCCTTGCTCAAGTGGTGTTTGCTTGTGTTTTATGATAATGATGCTCTTCTTGATCCCATTTCCAAATATATATATATATATATATTACATTTTTGTGTCAGGATTTATCCTTGCCCTCGACATGCCCCCTATATTCCCTCTACTTTTGTCATGTAATCTATTATTAGTAGTTTTTTTTAAAAGTGTGTTATTTCCCACAATGTCTGGTGGTCTAGTGCAGGGAAACCTAAGCGAAGGGTGCCAACATTGGCACAGGGGAGGGTGATCACTGGCATAAGTGTGAGAGAGAGGTTTTTTTCTTTTAAAATGTAATATTCAAAAAAGGTTTAATCCGTTAAATTAAGTCCCCTCATATCTACAGTATAATACGAATTACATCCTGCGCATAATTCTACGTCACACAACCTCCTAACTCTGACTGGGGAGAGAGTCTGGGACTCGAGATGGTGAGGTTATGATCATCATCATTACATCCTGATGTGAAAGAATTCAAAGAAAATATTTCTAAAGAAAACAGTATAGGTTCTTATGTATCCACAAGTTTCCCAGGGCATTATGGGCATCACTTCCTGTCGATTTGATCAGGTATCAGGGATCACATCGACAGGAAGTGATGCCCATAATGCGCTAGGAAAATGTGGATACAGCCTATGAACAATCAAAATCAGATGGAAATATTACATTTTGATGTGTCATAAAAAAAACGTTATGTTGATATGGCACACTGACTGTCAAGAAAATGAAAAGTTGGCACTTCATGTCAAAAAGGTTGCCAGCCCCTGGTCTAGTGCCGTGCGTCTTGGTCTAACTCTCTGGTCTTGGTGCGCAAATACTGTACGCACGAACGAGCTTCCCGATCACTTCGTGACTCATGCGTGTGATATCATCTCATCATGTACAAGTACAACCATGCGGTCTTCCCCGGAAGCCACACTCGGCGTGTGGTGGGGGCGTGGCACCAGGCTACTTATCAGCTGTGTGCCTGTTAATCATGAAACATTTACACACGTCGCGGTTTAGAGCTATTACCAACTGAGCCAGTCCCGGAGCCCATGCGGGGGGTTTCCTTATCCTTCCCAAATAGCTACACACATGGCACTAAATTATTCTTCAGATCCCAACAAATGCAACCAGAGCCCCAATCTGGAGGACACCGTCAGCCCCATGATGTCTGCGGTCATGTTCTCTGCGGGGGCCGCGGGCAACATCATCGCTCTGGTGCTGCTGGATCTGCGGCGCCGGAGGAGAGGCTCGTCCCTGTTCCAGATCCTACTGACGGCGCTGGTGGTGACGGATCTCCTGGGCACGGTGTCGGTCAGCCCCATAGTGCTGGCCTCTTACGCCTGGAACAGGACGCTGGTGTCGATGAGTCCCGGCGGCGAGGTGTGCAAGTACTTCGGCTTCAGCATGACCTTCTTCAGCCTCTCCACGCTGTCCGTGCTGTGCGCCATGGCCATAGAGCGCTGCGTCTCCATAGGTAGGGCGGCTGTCACGATTCATTACACATTTAAGTGGATGATTAATTGTCACGCAGATAATGGCGATTTTTTAAAATAGGCTATAATCACAAATTGCGCTGGGCAGATATGACAAATAACTTAAATAATATGCAAAGAAAAACTACAAATTATTGACATATTTGATAATATACTTTCAAGAAAATTAGCAGAAATAGCTGATCTACAAGCTTACAACACTTTCTCAAATAAATGCGATTAGACCAGGGGTCTTCAACAGGGGTCCGGGACCCCTAGGGGGTCCTCAGAGGTACTACAGGAGGGCTGCCAAATCTTTGTGGGATTATTATTTTTTTGTACATTAACCACTTGAACCCTAGCATCCCTTTTCTGAGGAGAACTTTAGCCAAAAATAGCCGATCTACAAGCTCACAACGCCTAGGTGTTGTGAGCTTGTGCTTGTAGATCGGCTATATTTTAGGCAACGAGGTATAGGTGTAGAGGGAAAAAAGAGCGGACCAAGTATACAAAAAAAGTTTGATCTAAACACAATTTTAGATATTTTTCCACGATCACAACACCAGAGGAAGCTCCACGGATCATGTTCAACCCAGATTTGGCACAACAAAGGGAATGAATGAACTCATTCTCATGCTATACAACAAAAATGTGGAATGCCCTACCTAAAGGAGTGTAAAACCCTACTCACTTTCAAAACTGGCCTAAAGAGACACCTTCAGGAGGTTGCAATTCCAACCTAACCCCCTTAACCTACCCCCCCCTCTTTTCTTGTACATATTTCTTATGTTTCATACCAGTAACCTGTAAGCTGATCGTATGACATTCTGTATAGTAGTGTATATCTGTCTGTCTCTTATGTCATCATGATTTGTGTGCGTGGGAACTCATTTTAAACAAGCTTTAGTGCTTTTATGAGTTATCCAGTTTAGTAGACCTTGTATTGTGAATTGTACTTCCATGTACTGTTTCTCATGTCTTACTAAATAAAGTCAATCAATCAATCAATCAATCAATCAATCAGCTGGATTAGACGATTATGTGTAATAATTGTGACTGGCCTATCTAATCCATAGGTTCTCCCTACTTCTACGAGAGGCACTTCAACAAGAAGCACTGCGGCCACGTCGCCCTGTCGCTCATCTACGTCACCTGCTTCTTGTTCTGCGTGAGCCCCATCGCGGGCTACGGCTCCTACGTGCAGTACTGCCCCGGGACCTGGTGCTTCCTCAACATGCACCCACTGTCGGACCGCGCTGCCAAAGTGTACACGGGATTCTACGCTTCCTTCACGCTGATCATGATCTCGGGCACCGTGGGATGCAACGTGTCCGTCATCTACTGCCTGGTGAAGATGCACCGGAGGCACAACGCGCAGCGCTGCAGAGGGCGACCGCAGCAGCAGCCGGGGGTCCGCCGCAGGTCCTCCTTGTCGGAGGAAGTGGAGCATCTGTTGCTGATGAGTTTCATCACGGTGGCTTTCATCCTCTGCTCGTTCCCTATTGTGGTAAGAGCTTTTGTTTTGAGTCGAGATTTCATTTCACCTGCAGTTCCTTTAACATCCTTATCATAACCATATAGGCTAAAGATCTGCAAATCTGACTTTAATAAGCTTACCAGAGCTTTTGCAAGGCCATGCAATCAGTGTCTGACAATATATATATATATGGATATATGAAGCATCCTGAATCTTTGGAAAGGGATGTGTATTTGGATCAATTTCCAAACTGTAATATGAGTAGCCTATTAGAGTTTGGAATTATATTCATTATGTATGAATACAAACTTTATAAACAAGAGTTCAGAACATCTTACATTTCTATAGGGCTCAATTGGTCATAATAATTATATGTGTGCATGTATATAACATATAGCCTATGGATGTATGCCATTTGGTTGGTATTCCAAGTCCCGTCTTACTGTGTCTGTCTGTCTCCATGCTTATTGAACCAACCCCATAGCTCCGAGTCTACATAAACCTCGGCAGGATGGAAGATCAACACAAAGGCGATCTACACGCTCTCCGCCTGCTGTCCTTGAACTCCATCATCAATCCCTGGGTTTTCATCATCCTCAGGCCTTCCGTTCAAAGGTTCATCTGGAATAAGTTGCCCTGCAGGCGACACAAGTCCAAGCTTACCCCAGGGATAGCTCTCACTGTTCAGCCAACGGTGGCCACTAGGGGCCCACCCGCGCCTCTCCTAAATCAGGCAGGGGACAGGGGATGACACCATGTGCATCATTCTGGCCTGTCAATGACCTGTGTTACATCGCACCAAGTGGTGTCCAGGGACCACCAGAAGTGGACCATTACAGCTCTGCAACTCTGAGAGGGTACGAATGGTCCGTTCGGTTCCATTTGCACCCTCTCAGAGTTGAAGTAACACTGAGGATTTTACAGTGTAGATTGGGGTCCCAGAGACCGTGGGGGTCCATGGCATAATGCATGTCAAGCCGGGGGTCCTCGAAATTAAAAAGGTTGAGAATCAATGGTGCAGAAGATCCTGGACTCATGGTCTCAGGGTGAATCTTCACAGTGTGTAAGAGAAGGAGATACTCCTTACACTGTGAAGGTGTCCATGTTCAAGCCACGTTGGCATTTTGCTCCATTAGAACTGCTTGATGAGATTCTTTATTTAATTTACTGTTTTATTAATGGTGCTATCTTTTTTTTTTTTTACTGTGTCTATGTTTAACACTTCCATATTTCCTGTTGGTGGTTGTTTTTGCCCCGTAAAGCAACGTGTAAACCTTGTTTTAGAGGTGCTGAAGAACAGTGCAGTGAAATAAGTAATGGATAAGAAAGGACTGTTGCACAGGTGTACTACAGGGGTGGCTATAGCGGTGGAAAGTACATTTACTCAAGTACTGTACTATTTACTCAAGTACTGCACCTATTTAAACTTTGGCTATTTGAAAATAGTCAATCTACAAGCTCACAACGTGCCGCGATGCGACGCGTTGTGAGCTTCAAAAGATTTGATACATATTACATACTGTACGATACCTTGTGAAACGTAAACAAAATGTAGTACTTTTTTCACAACTGGCCGTAGCTTAGTGGTTCGACTTGCTGTCGGTCTTTGGTTTGCCCACCACGGCCTGCCCAGTATATTTGTCAACGTGTCCCTAAGCAAGACACTTAACTCACTTAGCCAGATGATCCGCCTACTGATAGTGACATCAAAATTCAATGAATGGGCTAAAACTGGGAGCAGACCATTTGTGAATTGAAAAAATAACAGCTTCACAACCAATGCAAAGACATCATGATATCCGGGTTGGTTTTCAACGCAGTGGCCGTAGATTTGTTACCGCTCGTTTTATCTGCCACCCAAGCCTATTCATTGAATTTAGATATCCCAAGACGTGTGATTGTGATGTGCAGTGACTTTCCTTGTCGGCTAGATCAGCAAAATGTGTGTAAACATTTGCAAGCTTGTTGTTGAAGCTCAGAGAAACAGCACTCCTTGCTGTTGATAGCTTATTCTGCTCATTTGTACTCAATGTATATATCACTCTGGAAAAGACCTTAAGGAAAATGTATACATTGTAAATGTGGTTTATGCATACGACACATGCTGTGTTTAGGAAGTTGTCCTGTTTGCATCCCGTTTACTTCAAGCTCTGAAGTGCTATGTCCCAGAACGTGAAATGATGCTTCATTTATATTCCGTCGTACTACAGTGTCGCTCACTGAAATAGCAGATCTACAAGCTAAGCTTGTGCATTGCTATTTTTGGAAAGTGACACATCATGCCACAAAGTAAATTAGTCAGGCTTAATTGAGTCAGTCAGAACAGTGAAAAAGGCCACAAATGCAGGACTAACTGAGAGGTTAGCTGGTCATAGGCCAATTTTAGTCAAGTGACACTGATTCATGGCATAACACAGTACATCACTTAGCATGGCTTTCCAACTTAAGGATATCCATGAAATTGTATTCATTCAGGATCCCAGAAACACATCAATCATCAGCCTGACAGATATATCGGTTGGCCTATCACAGGCATATGATGCAGAACATCATTATCATGTACAGAATATGTCCTGATCGATATGCGCTTTTGTACAGAACATAATGGTGAAAAAAATACTTGGGGTAATTCAGAAATGATTGTGTGTGTGTTTTAATTTTATTTATAGTTATTTATAAGGATTTAATTGAAGTTTACTGTTTCAGTGCACTGATATCATTTTGAACAATAAATTGTATTGTTAAACTAAAATATCCTGCCCCGGGCTCCATTACATAACTTGGTCATGGTCACAAGTGTTTATATAAAGAATATTGGACAATATATTGATTGTTTTACTCCGTAATATCAGTATTGGCATCGCCCCAAAGAATCCTATACAGTAATACATATTTTTAAGTAATATGACCTTTGTTGGTAATTCATGAGTATATTTAGCTTAAACCGTTTCACCCTTGTTCTTGCATTCAATCCAACAACAGGATGTAACAGACGTCTGTTCACAATGCACCCATTATATGGGATAGTAGGACTAGTGCCACTTCCTATGGCCTTTCACATGCAGCTGAATCCTCAGGTGGCATACTGGCTTGGAAAAAAGAAAAAGCATAGTAATTTTTACAGATGTCAGAAACTTGACAGAAAACGTATGTGATTGCACTGACATTTTAGCATGTTCTATTAAGTTACGAAACAGACAATGAAAAGCCTGTTTTGTCTACTTATTTTACCAAATGGACACTCCTATTTGGGTCAATCTCTGAGGATTTTACAATGTACTGCCAGATATTTCTGGTTTACTTAGTCTCAAATCCTTTGCCTGGGAGCATCAGATAGCAACGCCTCTGTGTCTATAAATATAGACAAAACCGCTTGGCGAGAACAGTTTTGATGTTGTAGGATCACACCATGCTCTGACAGTATACTTTGTTGACCCCCCAGGCCAGAGGTCTACTTGGGCCCCTCCTATTTTCCCACTACACCAAATCTTCTGTGTTGAAATTAGCCGATCTACAAGCTCACAATGCGTCATGTTGTGACATGTGCTTGTAGATCAACTACTTTCGCTGAATGTTCAGATGTTCTGTGGCTGCACTTGTTAATAGCTCTGAATGAGAAAATCTGTGAAATTCCTAAGACGTGAATCTAAGACTGTGACAAACTCAGTGATGGACTCACATGTTTTACTTAAGTAAAAGTATCAATAGAGTAGATTAGTAGATTTACTATGTTAGAAGTAAAATATGGATAATGTATGTTTTGAAATCATAATGAAAATCTACAAAATAACTAGTAACTAGTTTTCATATAATTGCAATGGAGTAAAAAGTACAATATTTGCCTCTGAGGTGTAGTGGAGTAGAAGTAAAAGTATTGAAACATTAAAGTAAAAATACAGTAGCCTACTTGAGTAAATGTATTTAGTTACTTTACACCAATGGACAAATTGCCCACATGGTGGGGATAACAATAGATAACTAACAAAATAAATGTCTGAGGATGAACTCCCGCTGGAGTTTTCCTTCTGCACTCCTACTCAACTTTCAACTACTGGAGGAAAAAAAGACTTACTGAAAGTTTGATATGAGACAAAGCAATTACTGCCATCGATCTATTTAAGTAACAAACAATGTTATTCTTTCTGTTATTACATTGTCACAATGAAAACAATGTAATTAGTTATATTATTGTGTGTGCCGGTAAATTGAGGCTTTGTACATAATTCCACTTCGGCCCTATACATGTTTTAGCAAAAATAGCCGATCTGCTTTTCTTTTTCACTTTTTTTTCTTTTTTTTTTAATGAAATATTGACATGCAGTGGTGTAAAGTAACTAAGTACATTTACTCAAGTACTGTACTTAAGTACAATTTTGAGGTATTTTTTTTTTTACCTATTTCCAGTTTTCAGTACTTTTCACTCCACATCTCAGAGGCAAATATTGTACTTTTACTCCACTACAATTATTTGAAAACTTTAGTCACTGGTTACTTTGTAGATTTTGATTATTATTACAAAACTTACATTAACCACTTCAGCCCTATATACATTTCGGCCATTTGAAAATAGCCGATCTACACGACAAATTGTGAGCTTGTAGATCTGCTATTTTCATAAGATTTTTTTTTTTTTTAACTTGTGAAATGGAACATTCTCATAACGAGTACTTTTACTTTTGGTACTTAAAGTACATTTTGATGCCAGTACTTTTGTACTTTTTCTCAAGTACATTTTGAATTCCAGACTTATACTTGTAACAGAGCACTTCTACATTGCAGTATCGATACTTTTACTTAAGTAAAACGTTTGATACATTTTTCCACCACTGATGACATGCCCAAAATAGGGACGCCAGATTGAAAGTGGCTACTGAGGGAGTAAGGGTTGCATAACAGTCAGCCAGTGCAAGACGGTTTGCATCATCGGGACGTCAGTTCTCTTGCTATCTTGTCTGGGTGAAGAGGCAACATCCTACTAGCTCTGTTCCCAGGCTCTCAGAGAGCACTGGAGGTTTGATGAGAACAAGGTCTTAGCCAACCCCAAGCAGCTTACTGGAGTATCAACTGATTCAAGTGTTTATGTGACGTGACACAGATGGTCTTCCTGGCAGCCCATTACTTATACTTGTGAGGAGAACATCCAAAGTGTTGTTATGGATGACCGGGGCTGTTTGTTTTAACTCATTTTCCCAGTTCCTGGGACATGGCATGCGTAGTGGTGGGGTGGGTGGTAAGATAAACAAGGTTGAGATTGAAGTTTCCTTTCGCCCACTTTGTTCGATCCACGACATTTATAATGGAACAATAACACACATGTTGAAACACAAAGTCTGTCATTCAAATTATTCTACTGACCTTCCCTCTACATTCCTCATCCCTGATGATGTCTTTTCTCCAGAAACATTGCACTTATTCATCATCAACGGAATGAAATCACCCTGTATTATCTGGCAGAGAGAGAATGGGAGAAAAGAACATTTTCCCAATGTGCTTTGTGGGTTATGTTTAGTTTCATATGGATGCTATTTTCCACCATAACACAATTGTGCTCCTAACCAAGATCGTATTGGAACTGTGTGAGTTACTACTGTGCAAGTGCTATGAATTAAATCCATGAGGAAGTGGCTCAGTCCCACTTCTCTGTTGCTTCACCTTTTATCCAGTTTCAATATGACATGTTGTGACCTTATAGATTGGCTATTTTTGCTATTTAAAAATGTTTTGGCTGAGTGGTAAACCTTGACCAATACTCACTTGTGCTAATGTGATGCCCACTAAAGTGCAATCACATTAGTGCAGATATAGGTAATTATTTTTGTTTTACTGTGTTTTGAGAGTAATTGTCATGTATTGTTTCCTTCTGTATTTCTATGGTACCCAGGGGGCAAAGGGGGGTGTGCTGCATTTGCCCTGCCATCAAAGGTTGGCCACCAGAAATAATATCTATGACCCTCTAGGATCACAATCTATATGGACAACCCGGTCAATTTTTTGCTGGAAATCCAATATGTCCGCCTCAATATTGGCCCCTATCAGAAAATAGCTTTGGCGATAACGTTTGAACCAGATGGGCTAAAAATGCAAACTTGGTGTCTATTTCATGGTTTCAGAGCATGAGAAACTCAATGGAATACTTATCTTTATGATTAGGTGTGTCTGGACCTTTACTTTGCGTATTTCCAAGATGGACGCCACCCGAAAATGAGTTTTACTATGACTTTTACAGTGACAGCTAACTGTTATGGCAAAAAGTCTGCTTTTTAAGCAATATGAACACATTTGGTCAGTTTGAGCTTTCATTTCTATGTTGTCAATATGGCTGCAGTCATAAATAATGTATGGTATTACATTTTTGCTCAGATTCTATCTATAGTTGTGGGGATGATTGCAGTGAAAAATCAGAGAAAAAGCCCACAATGTATCTTATGTATCATTTTAATAAACTAACTACAATATAAACAGACACATGCACACTCCAAGACTTGCCAAAAACTTCAACTTTAGGGCTATACAAATTAACATAGTGGTATGCATTCAAGTAACATAACAAAATATAGACTACTTAGTGACAAACAGAGTAAAAGCGGATTTGAGGTTGCCTACAAAAGGTTCATTTTGACCTCTATGGTGCTGTATTGCCTGCTTCTAAAGCCAATGATACTATGGTACAATGCTATTCACTGTCACTGTTGTCACGTGTTGCACTGATCCTGCTGCATCGTGTCTCCAGTCCCTGGCAACGGCATCCTAAGTAGCATAGAATTTCCTTCTTTGCACAGGAACAGTTTTTCTGGCAGCCTTTGATACAGCTGCATGATATTGCCTTGTTCATTGACACAGGCCAGGCTGGCTCGGTAGATGCAAGGGGGACTGCATTGCTAGCACTGAGAGACCATCCATACTCTGCGAAAGAGGGAATATCCGGCTTGGCGATGTGTGCACATTTATCTATTATGGTTGCTAGAGCAGCTCTTCTCAGGTGCAGGTCAAAGGCATTCTCTGTCGGGGGCAGCAGCTTTAAGAGGGTTGATCTATTATTGAGGAACTTGTACACTCTAAGCTTACTCAGGTCAAAATCCTCCGGGTGGTCCGCTTTGGATGTATATACAGCAATTGTGAGGTCTTGTGCCTGATTGATGACGTCATCTGAGAGGGAATCAGTGCAGGGAGATCCAGACACATGCTGGCCTTGAACCATGCCTTCTTCCCAGTGAAGAAGGGATAGCTAGTGGTATCTCTGCCACTTAAACAATGGATAAAGGGCAGGGCACGACACCGTGCGAGCCCCAGTGCTGATACCATTTGATGGATAGGAAGGTAGGAATTCTGCTCTGTTCTCACCCACAGCTCTGGAAGGCATCTGAGATGGGTTGCTTTATAGTACAGTAAAGGCACATGATGATGATGTCTGTGTCATTGGCATGGATGACAACTCTGTCAACTTTGTCATTCTGGACACTGTACAGGGTGTGGAGTATTATTCTTGTATCAGCCTCCTGTTGTGTGGATTCTAGTGCAGGGACATCTTCAATAGACCCCTCCTTGATCACCACACTCATTGTCTCTTCTTTAAACCCCCCACCCAGGTAAAGATGTGTTGGAACAAGGGCCGACTTAAGTTTCACATTTTCACACCATTCGTCACAGAGGAAACTCAATAGGTTTGCCTTGTTAGCTGACACAGCAAAAAACTCCCGAGGATCTGGAGCTGTGTAATGCATACTGACTTCATATTCTTTGGAAGGTTTTGGTCGAGCATATCTGTGTTCTTGCTCAGCTGTCTTAAGACTAGGTCCACTGTACCGGTCACAACAGAAGTGAATGATCTCTGTGCCAGCAGGCACATCATTCAACAGCAGACGTTGGTATTGTTCAGCGATTGTTCCAAATGCTTCACCTTTCAGGAACGACCAATGGCGTATGGCATACATGGCATCAATAACTACTGCTGTTTTTCTGTCTTATGTAGGCAGGTCAGGGATGAATGCAACTTTGGTCTCCTCTTTCAGGACCTTCACAAGGCTTGCCTTGGTACCTGTTTCATCCTGCCATCTTCCTGGAAGAGGGAAGGGGGGGAAGTCACTGCACTCGTGGTTGCCTATAAAGTCAACAAGGTTGAGTTCTCCACCACTGGCTATGATTTGGGTCATGCGCAGGAGGGCAGTAATTTCATTGCTCTTGCCAGGTGCTGAGGTTTTCCCCTTCGATTTTTTGGATTTTGTGTTTTGAGTGTGGAAAGTGTTAAGCTTCATTATGCTTGTCTTCTTCTGATCACTGGACAGTGATTCACACAGTGCCTTCAGACCCAGTTCTTTCACACTCATCAAGTCGTCCTTGACTGTGGAATCAGCACACTGTCCTGTAGATATGTTGATCATGGATGATGTGCTCACTGTAAATGGGTTAGTCTCCACTGCTGCCATGACCTTGACTACCATCTCTGCATCCCGGGTTACACGACTCTGACCAGACTCATGGTGTGGGTTGGAGGAGTGGAGGTGGAGCATAGACTTGAGCTCTGCAGAGACAGCTGCAGTGAGTGGTTTTGTGTAGACCCATTTTGTCCGGGCAGCAGGGCTGAGTGTAATGCCATCCAGACCGCTTGCTTCCTTGGCATCAGCATTATAGGTCTGCTCCAGTAGCATGTCAAGAGCAACACTGTTGTGGCTGCCATCTGCTCGTCTGCCAACAAATACACCTGCCATCAGTGCTTCATGTACCTCTGAAGCTGTTTCTGGTAGTTTCTTCATCTCAGCCAAATACAGAGGTAAAGATTGCTGCCCGTACTTGTAGTGGCCTGCTGCAGTGAGGTAGGGTAGCATTCTTGCTGATTCACAGAGATGTCCTGTCCAGTCACCTTCCCGATCGTAGTAGATAAACCTTTGGAGAATATCTGACATCTCCAGGAAGGTTGCCCAGAGGACTGCAGTTGGTTGCCCATTCAATGATTCCTGAAAAAGCAGCAGCTGCTCTCCTAGGACTGCCATCTCTGGACGCCTCGCCTGGATAGCAATGCAGTCCCCCTTGCATCTACCGAGCCAGCCTGGCCTGTGTCAATGAACAAGGCAATATCATGCAGCTGTATCAAAGGCTGCCAGAAAAACTGTTCCTGTGCAAAGAAGGAAATTCTATGCTACTTAGGATGCCGTTGCCAGGGACTGGAGACACGATGCAGCAGGATCAGTGCAACACGTGACAACAGTGACAGTGAATAGCATTGTACCATAGTATCATTGGCTTTAGAAGCAGGCAAGACAGCACCATAGAGGTCAAAATGAACCTTTTGTAGGCAACCTCAAATCCGCTTTTACTCTATTTGTCACTAAGTACTCTATATTTTGTTATGTTACTTGAATGCATACCACTATGTTAATTTGTATAGCCCTAAAGTTTAAGTTTTTGGCAAGTCTTGGAGTGTGCATGTGTCTGTTTATATTGTAGTTAGTTTATTAAAATGATACATAAGATACATTGTGGTCTTTTTCTCTGATTTTTCACTGCAATCATCCCCACAACTATAGATAGAATCTGAGCAAAAATGTAATACCATACATTATTTATGACTGCAGCCATATTGACAACATAGAAATGAAAGCTCAAACTGACCAAATGTGTTCATATTGCTTAAAAAGCAGACTTTTTGCCATAACAGTTAGCTGTCACTGTAAAAGTCATAGTAAAACTCATTTTCGGGTGGCGTCCATCTTGGAAATATGCAAAGTACAGGTCCAGACACACCTAATCATAAAAATAAGTATTCCATTGAGTTTCTCATGCTCTGAAACCATGAAATAGACACCAAGTTTGCATTTCTAGCCCATCTGGTTCAAAAGTTATCGCCAAAGCTATTTTCTGATAGGGGCCAATATTGAGGCGGCCATATTGGATTTCCAGCAAAAAATTGACCGGGTTGTCCATATAGGTTGTGATCCTACTGGGTCATAGATATTATTTCTGGTGGCCAACCTTTGATGGCAGGGCAAATGCAGGTTTCCAAAAAAAGGGGGGGTTTGCCCCCTGGGTATGGTGATTTATCTTGGTTTCACACCAAAAGAACAGTTTGGTCACTAGGTGGCAGTGACCATGGTTCATCCGTGATTCACCTTCTGGGACTGGTTCTCAATCTTTTCTGGATCAGGGGCCAGGGCCCTCTTGAAAACCTTGAAAGTGTTTGCGGGCCACATGCATTTTCAAAGCCTCTTTATTGTAATGATCAATCAATCGATTGTGGCCCCGGCCCACAGGTTGAGAACCATTGGTCTAGACTAGAGCGCAAGCGCCTCTCTTTTCTTCTCATAACTGAGGAGACTTGGTAAAGGAGAGCCACGTTTCCCCTCTCACATTTGTTCACATTTTAACCTGTCTTCCAGGTAACTATTCTGTAGCTGGCATTAGGTGCCTTAGCCTGGTAGGCTACTTGTAACACTAGCATACAGTAGGCTGGCTGTGTTTCTGTGCAAGTAGAATGTTTTTCCTGTAGTATTATTTCAGGCCTATTTTATCCAGAGCTTTCCAAATGAGAGCACATCATGTCCATGCTGTCACTGTTTGGCAAGTTTGACTGCGTTATGTGCAAAAGGTGGGTTAATGATCAGAGAGGTGGAAAGAAAAGGCAAGGCAAGTTTATTTGTTGCTAGCCTACACCATAGGCTATTACAAAGGCACAATAATCAGTATTTAGGTAGGTTGTAATGTAAATAAAAGACAGTGGGAAACAGTTTCTTTTTGGTTTCTTTTTACATTGGTCACCAGGTTTTGTTTGACCTCTGGGAACAGTTAGACCATGCAGTCCCACATGATCTGAGACTTCTTCAAGTGTTTTATTTCTTGTGGTTTAAAGACGGAAAAACAAGTCAGAGGTTTTAAGGCATTTCTGTCTTTTTTTGCATTGACCATGAAGTCAGGACCCAGTCCAGTATACGAAATAATACATAATAACCCCCATTAATGTCAGTTACTCTTTGTTCATGACCCTGTCCGACCAACTCATGCCCCAGTTTATTTTTTATATTTATTTATAGCATCCTGGCATATCTCAATAATGAGGAAATACTGTACCAAGGGACATGGTCAGTCCATTGGATTCTTGCAAAAATATTAATTTATTGTTGAAATGACAGTTTTGCTTCACCACTGGCTGAGTGGTTTAAATGGTGGTTACAGCAAGATAGCATGTATACTTTCCAAAACATTATGGCAGGTTTTGTTACATTGGAGTGGACATAATTGTATATCTTATGATGGTGTTCAATCATCATATAGGGTATATACTGATACCCAAATCCAACCTTTGATGCTGAGTGACAAGCAGTGCACTGGTATGACCCGGCCGGCATGGTATCAAACTCCAACCTCTTAGTCTCAGGGCGGACACTCTAACCACAAGGCTACAGAGTTACTGCTGTAAGCATACATTATTTTTTGCCATACTGTAATTCTGTGATTTTCAGAGGAAATAACATACATTTCTGGAGGTCAGTCCAGAAGTAGTAGTTGTAGTGGTGGTAATAATAATAATAATAATAATAATAATAATAATAATAATAATAATATCATTATTATTATTATTATTATTATTATTATTATTATTATTATATAGTAATAATATAAAGTCAACAATTCAGTGTGCTGTCTGAAAAGGATACACAGTGCGTTTCATATTAACATAATATCTAAAAACTATACAGACTTGATTCATCCAGGATTCATCTGACTTGACTGTCAAAATTGTAAACAGCAATGTGGGCGGAGACTTCAAGCAAAACACAATGTGACGTCACCAGCGTGCGACCCATCAGACATACAGTGCGGCGTCAACATGGCGGTGGCGGTGGCAGACAGCAGGGATAAGGGTCTTCAAGACTACAGGAAGAAACTACTGGAACATAAAGAGATAGACGGGCGGTTAAAAGAACGTAAGAAACCAACTGTGTTCCGATAAGAGAACAACTTTCAGAACTGTCTTTATTTTGTTCAGAGGACGTGCTGACTGTACGTTATAGCAGCTAGCCGAGGTAGCTATAGATAGCTTGTGCTTTGTCATGCTAGTGGGCATCTCCATAGAATGAATGGGTCAGTGATGCTAGCTTAATGCTAACGATGACAAGTGCAGCAGCGTTGGTGTGAGTGTGATAATCTTTCTTAAGCCTAAATACAGTTGTTTTCAAACGTTTTGGTTTCGGGGAGAGAATATAAATGGAATTTGGTCCATTTGTGCTACGCTCTCAGAATTACAGACCTGTAAGGGTCCATTTAGAACCCCCTCAAGTAGCCCTGAAACATGACTGTCATGTGAATCATGGCTACCCCTCAGACAAGTAGCCCTAAGTGTCCCACTTAGAGCAGTGGTTCTCAAAGTGGGGTCCGGGCCTCTTCGGGGCCCCCCCAGGGGACCTTGAGGGGGTTCCAGGGTGTCCCCAGCTAAAATGATAGTTGGGAACCAAATGGACCCTTGTTAAATGCCAAATGGGGGTCCGCTTGCTAATGTGTGTCAATTTGGGGGTCCTTGACACGAAAAGGTTCGAGAACCAGTGACTTAAAAAAACAGTGGCCTAATCATTTACCTGTCAGTGTTCTTGTCGGTAAGAGACACTGTCATATAAAATTGTTCAGTTCGTATTAAAAGGGAATAAATAAGCATTGCTTCTTCTGTGAAATTATTGGGTAATGTTGGGATGTTTTGTTGAATTATTAGTTATTGGAATGTTTTTGTTTTAGATAAATTGTATTCTTAAAATTGTAGTTAAATACAAAATAAAGCTTCAGTGTCACTTGCAGTGTCATGTTGATCAGTTCATGCAATGAGATTTTGACTGGTTTATTGGTATATGATTATGTTGCTTTTGTTTTATAGTTTTTTTTATTTTTACGTTTTTAGTATTGTGTCTTATGGTAATGTTTAATTCCCTGTATTTGATTGTTTTTTTTAGATTGTTGTTGAAAATTTGCACTTGTGCTAGAACACTCAAGCAATGCATCTGGTCTTTCCAATTCCAATGCGATTGTGAATTGAGATAAACATTTGACATTTCAATGTTGAAATTCTGTTTACAGTGCGAGAACAGCTCAGAGAACAGAACAAGCTGTATGAGAAGTCAGAGAATGACCTGAAAGCTCTTCAAAGTGTTGGACAGGTAAGCCTCCCTATGAAGAGCTAAAATAAGAAAGATATACTAACTCATATTTGATCTCTGTACCGTCTCTGACATTGTCCTCTGTCTTATAGATTGTTGGAGAAGTGCTCAAACAACTGACTGAGGAGAAATGTAAGCTTTTGCAACCTTTTTAAAGATGAATGTGTTTGGCTTTGGGTTCACTTAGTCCCATCTGTGACCTCAACTTGAACAGCGTTATGATCCAGGAGTTGGGCTGCTGGTGGTATAGAGGTTTTTTTATACCTATTTTCCAACATATCGAAAATTGGAGGTGGTGACATCATGACAGGGTTTTTTACAGCCTGTGCAGATGCAGAATTTCCAATAAAAAAACTGCTGCTGTTAAATTCTGCATAGCCCAATTGAAAAAGCTGTTTCATATCCTATCGTAATATCATTTTACTGACCAATTGTTGTTACTACAGACATCAGTAGGACTGTGTCGGTACATTAAAATTTGGAATATGACGTTGAAAAATAGGTTAGAAATACCTCTGTTTGCTCCCGGCACCCCAAGAACTGGAGGCTAATGCTAATGTGACCGAGTCCCGAGCTACAGCAATGGGTGAGGCCACGGATGGGGCTAGGGTTCACTGTGCTCTCTTGTACTGTATATACTGCAGATTGAAACTGAAGGTAAATTGAGTGGAAGATGTTGTTTAACCAATGGTTCTCCTTACAGTCATTGTCAAGGCTACAAATGGACCTCGGTATGTGGTTGGATGTCGCAGACAGGTGCGTAGATTAATGGAAGGTGTTAGTTCTAAAGTGTTCCTGTTTCTGTACTCAAGGTATTTGTACATTTTCAATGATGCTGTATTTGATCTGATATACTCTTCTTCACAGCTGGATAAGTCACAGCTCAAGCCAGGCACCAGAGTGGCACTGGATATGACTACACTGACTATAATGAGGTAGGTGGGGGGAGGGCAACGATAATGTGACCCGTTTCTACTAACTCTTGCTCATTGGGAACCTGTACAATTGCTTTGAATTGTCATTATGAGCCACAAAGTGATGTGCAAGACTATTGTAGTGTTCTTATTTGATTGCTTTAGGATGGTGTACTCTGCTGTTCTGTACTAGACTCGCTGTGCATTACAGTTAAGATGGTTTCAAATTGACAACAATAACAACAGTGAACATTCCTACCCAACTTCCGTTCTGTCTTTTACATATGAAGTAATTTAAAAAGATTGTTATAATGTCCATCAGTAGTTAATTAGTGAGAAAAAGATGATACTGGAAGAAATGGTCTTGTGTGCTTCTCCCTTCCCGACCCTTTCCATTGTTGTCTAACATTATGTTAAAGTGGTTGATGATAGCATTCTCTCTTGATAAGATGACCTTAACCACTTAAGCTCTCTATACTTTGTTGTATGATGAATAGCAAAAATAGCGTGTCGCATCATGGTGCGTTTTGTGCTTGTAGATCTGCTGTTTTTGGATGATTGGATGAAACTCTCATTTACTATTTGTGATGGCTGTGTTCATGTAAAATGTGTACCCTCATCTTTCCCCAGGTACCTGCCCAGAGAGGTCGACCCCCTGGTCTACAACATGTCTCATGAGGACCCTGGCTGCGTCTCGTACTCGGAGATCGGAGGCTTGTCTGAACAGATCCGTGAGCTCAGAGAGGTATGTCATCAAGTAGTAATGAGTTTAGAGCAGGGGTCTTCAATGTTTTTTCAGGCCAAGGACCCCTTAGCTGAGACCGAGATGAAGCAGGGAGTGGACCCCCCACTATATATTGTATAAAATTGTTATAAAACTTTTTCATAGATGGCTCCCTAGACTTGTTTGACAGCACTGTCAATGTGTAGCGTTGTGTTGGATTCATGTTAATATGTATTTTCAGACCGTAACTACTTTAAAAACATGTATTTGGTCTGCTCTTTCCCCTCTATACCAAACCTCTTTGCCGAAAATAGCGGATCTACAAGCTCACAACGGCGTGGTAAGCTTGTAGATCTGCTATTTTTGTCTAATGTTCCCCTCAGAATAGGGATGCCAGGGTTCAAGTGGTTAATGTAAAAAAGAAAGTTCCTATGACACACAAAGATTTGGCGGCCCCCCTGTAGTTAATCTGTGGTTGAAGACTCCTGGTTTTGAGATTTGCCCGAAGCTGAGCCAAATAGACAACTGGATATTGGGTCAAGTTGTACTGTATATCTAAGAGAACTTGTCCTTCCAAACATGGTGTTTACAACAATCTTAATTTCCATGTTAGGTGATTGAACTGCCTCTAACCAATCCTGAGCTGTTCCTGAGAGTGGGAATCATCCCTCCAAAGGGCTGTTTGCTCTACGGACCTCCAGGTGAGATGATGCATGCCAGCCAGTTATAGACGTGCGTAGCTCAAATAAGAAGAGTAAACCCTAGTACTGCATGCATTATAGGTTTCATTCTCTCCAGTGGGTTTAGTGTAGCACAGTAAAAGTAAAATGCCTTCGGAAACAACAGTAAGCACAGATGATATTGAAAGGTATTTTGTATATGTGTCCACTAAATGATATATGAGTCATAAGCTAATTAGATATGGGTCCCTACAGCTGTCTCCAGCTGGTGCAGAATGCGGCTGCTAGACTTTTAAGTCATGCATATAGAAGGTCACATACAGTATCACACCTGTGCTTGCTGCATTGCATTGGCTGCCAATTGACTGCAGTAATGTTTTTTAAATTATTTTAATCACATATAAAGCTCTCCACGGGCTGGCCCCAAATTATTTAACCGAACTACTGCGCCCCAAGGTCAATGTGAGATTACTTGGACAAAGGCCTTCTCAATGTCCCTACAACGAGGCTGAAAACAAAAGGGCAGTGAAATGACTTACCACTGTCCTTAAGAAATGCAGAGTCAGTCGATGTCTTGAAAAAGCTGCTAAAAACATTTTTCAATTAACCTTACCTTACCTTATCTTATAGTGTACTGTATCTATTACCTCTTCTGTGTCTTTCTCTATGATTGATCTCTTATGTTATCAAACAATGCTTTCCATAGGCACTGGGAAGACTCTTCTAGCCAGAGCTGTGGCCAGTCAACTGGACTGCAATTTCCTGAAGGTGAAGAGCATCACCATATTCATATTTACATATATTAGTATAATCCGAGTTACTTTGGAGCTAGGCTGCACCAGCGCTCCTGTTTTCCGACCTAAAGGGGCGGGTTTAACATCTCCGGCGAGAGAATGCGTGTGATCCCATTGGTTCACCGATCTGTCCGTCAGCACCCGCCCCATCAACACAACATTACGAGCAACGCCCACTGCACTCTGGTTGGTTGGGGAAATGAAACACTTCCTATATCGGGTACACCAACGCCCTGGTCCAGGCTTTTATTTTTTAGCAAAACTAAACAATGAAAGCCTGGAGATCGAGGCTACTTTGAAGCACAGAATTGTTTTTCTTTGTACTCTACTTGCATGAGCATTTACCCTGTGATTTGTTGACTAGGGTTCATGATGTTGTTTACTCTTGCACTTTGTAAATTGCTCTGGATAAGAGCGCCTGCTAAATGCCTGAATTTTAAATTGAATAATGTATTGAAATGAACAGAAATGCCCGAGATATCCACAATGACTGCAGACCAAAAATAATCAAAATTAATATTCAGCAATAGCACACTTTACTTATATTGGCTCCTGACCTCACGGACAACGCAAAAATCAAGTCCTGTTGTTAAAGTTTTTGAAAACCACTGCCCTGCCATATGCGAGCAGCGATGTCTAAATATGAACCTCAGACTATGTTGTATTGTTTTTGATGATATATTGTTTACATCAGTGGTACTCAAAATGGGGGCTGGGGACCCCCAGGGGTCAGTGTTCCATTTGTACACTCTCTTTACAATATAGATTGGGGTCCCAGAGATAGAAAATGGTATCAAATAGGGGTTTGTGACCTAATGCATATCAAACTGGGGGTCCTTGAAATTAAAAGGTTTGAGAATCATTGGTGTACACAGCGGTCATTGTGGTTGTTTGTGTGTGTGTGTGTGTGTGTGTGTGTGTGTTACAGGTTGTGTCCAGCTCCATTGTGGATAAGTACATTGGTGAGAGTGCACGGTTGATCAGAGAGATGTTCAACTACGCCAGAGACCACCAGCCCTGCATCATCTTCATGGATGAGATCGATGCCATTGGTGAGTTAGTTCACTTAGACCGCTTTGAGGTCGGGATGTTTTAGAAGGCTCATTTCTTTCATTCGTATCACCAGTAGAAATGAGTAATTGTTTCTTTCTCCGTTCATGTGTTTTTGGTTGATTATTGTATCACTGTGAAACAACAATTAAACAAACCATGGATGTGTTATTTATTTATTTGCTTTTTGCAAGACATTCCATTTAATGTTCCTGCTCCCACAGTTCTATGTACTGCTTTTTTTTTAATCCCTCTACGGCGACAGCCGTGGCCTGAGGCATTATGTTTTCGGGTTGTCCGTCCCACCGTCCTTTTTTGTCCACCTTGAGGGAATGTCATTACCTCTGGCACAAACATCCACTTGGATTCAAGGATGAACTGATTAGAATTTGGTGGTCAAGGTCACTGTGACAACATTTCACACAAATGTCTTAATTGAATAAAATGATGAAGTGAAGATTTTGGTGGTCAACATCACTGTGACCTCGCATTCACCCCATTCATGAATGCGTTATCTCAGGAACGCCTGGAGGGAAATCTAATTTGGCACCCGGATGAACTAATTTACAGGTCAAGGTTACTGTGAGTCAATGACCTCACCCAACATGTCAAAATAGTGATAGTTGGCCCGTACCGCTGGCGTAGTGGTCCGGGCACCTAGGCGCCAAAGTTGCTGCATGTCACTCCCCATCTCTCTCCCCATTTCCTGTCAACCTACTATCGAATCAATAAAGGCATAAAAAAGGCCCCAAAAAATCTAAAGAAAATACAATAGTGATAGCCAACATTTTTCTACAAAATATATAACACCCTTTATTAAATTCCTTCAGTCTTCAATATTATTTGAATGTAGACACGCATGGATGTCAACTGCAATTGGTTGGTAGAGGCATACAAACTGCAATGCAGTGTTTCTAAAGTTTTTTTTTTTTTTTTTTTTTACAAAGTTCAGTGAATGATCACCATCACTCTTTGCTCCTCTGTCAGTCTTTGTGAAATCAATCCTTCAGTTTCCCTCCTCAATAGTTATTTCTCTTTTTTTCACTTGGATTTATTTCATCTTCTAGTATCATTTTACATTCAGGTCCACTGGCTCTTTCCTTGATTGATCTCACAGCTGTTTGCTTGTAGAATTGAAGTTTATTTTATGGTTTCAGTTCTGCTCTGCTGAATGGTAAAGCTTCATCTCTTGAAGGTCAAATGAATGTGTGATCATGATTAATGTGTTTCTTCCTTCATGTCTTTCAGGTGGCCGTCGTTTCTCAGAGGGAACTTCAGCAGACAGAGAGATTCAGAGAACTCTTATGGAGGTACTGTCTGTGTCTCACTTCCATTTCCTATTAAGGTTTAGAAGACCGCTTGAGGGAGAACAGGTTTTAGTCATCGGTAACCACTTTGGCATTCCTATTTTGGGCATGTCACTTTATTGTCAAAACATTTCCAAACATTTTCAAAAATAGCAAACATTGCCGATATATACAAGTGTGTAGATCTACTATTTTTGATACTTTTGCGCCACACTGGGCATACAATAAGGTATAAACTAGGAGGACATTGATGAAAAAACAAAAAAGATGAAATATGGAGGTTACAAGGTTTTTGCCCGACAGCGAAGATATGTAACAGTCATGCAGCCCTAACAATAAACATGTATTCCACATCACTCATTTGAATCCTCTGTGCGATACTCAGCTGCTGAACCAGATGGACGGTTTTGACACCCTGCACAGAGTAAAGATGATCATGGCCACTAACAGACCTGACACTTTGGATCCCGCTCTGCTGCGTCCTGGCAGGCTGGACCGCAAAATACGTAAGCTCACCGCTTCTCACTAGACCTGTCACAATTGTTACATAATCACATGATCGCAATTATTTTTGCATAATCGTGTCCATGCTGAAAGATGTTCATACATTTCCCAGAAATAGTGTAAATGGCAGACCTACATATATATGGGTCGGGTTCATGCTATGCCTATCTGATTTTACTGTAGTTGTTGGTCGTCGTTTTCTTGCATTTTGTCTTTTCTGCTTCTAGGTGTGATCTTAATATGAACACTCATTGTACCGCTGTGTTTTCATGAAGGTGGACTAAAAAAACGTTTTTATATTTTTTCTGTTTGTACAGATATCGAGCTGCCCAATGAGCAGGCTCGTCTAGACATTCTGAAGATCCACGCGAGTCCAATCACCAAACATGGAGAAATAGGTTTGTTAAAACGCTGCATGACTTATCTCTCTCCACAATGAGACATTGTTGTATCTTTACGTACCTCAGTGTTGCCTGTCAAAATTAACGCTATATCGCAATTGTTGGAGCTACAGTAATCACAATTATTTTACATATCTCTAGAATCATTTTCATTCATCTGTATAAAAAGCTGGATGAAATTAACAGAAATGTCATATTCCCATCTTTATTGCTACGTCATTGCCCATGCCCTTTAGCCACTTGGAACCTGGCACCACTATTGCTGAGTGGAAAGCTTTTGTGGAAAGTTTTGGAAAGCATAAGGCTGTATTAAGAATACAGCCTGTTTTGACCATGGTACATTATTTATTTTGATGATTAGTACTAGGGATGGCCAAATGGAGACATTTTGTTAACCGATTACCGTTAACCGATTGCCTTAACGACTAATTAATCGATAACCGTTAACACATTCCCTGCCAGAGTTTATTCATAAGGTACTCACCCACTGCCAGCGTTTTTGAGTTTTATAGCCTTTTGAACCGTTCACAAAAAAATTATATCCATTAAAATCCGCGATCGGATGGTGTTTATAAACAGCAACGACGGACGTACGAGCCCTCATAATGTTTACACTTTTTTTTTCTTTTTCTTCTTCTGTGGTATCAGCGGCCAAAAGAGGCTGCAAACGTCATATCCGTTTGGCTGTGACGTGGCTGTGACGTTTCCCCACCGGCCATCTTAGATTAGCTTAGCCTCCGATCGGCTATCAGATCGTTTTTAAACACAAACAGGATAACCGTTCGTCGATCAAAGAAAAGAAAATACAACCGGAGCTTACCATTCGTTTTTTAAACCGTGTGAAAACCATGATCTTTAGCCAAAACCAGGGAAAAACTGTTTTTTCAAGATAAAAAACGAACCGGAAACGGTTGTCGGAAATTTTCTCATATGATGGGTCGGAAGCGTCATGGGGAAAAAAAAAAAATCAAGGATGGTACCCAAACATTTTTTTTTCGTTATCAAACCACATAAAAAGACGATCCCGAGATATCTCGGGATACGCAGGTAATGGGTGGATTTAATGTCCCGAGATATCTCGGGATTGGCAGTATATGTGTTAAGAAAAAAAATGAGTTTTTTTATTTATTTTTTTATGGCCAAAATACATTTTATTTCAAAGGGCCAAGTCTACACAGTTTGTTTTGTGTCTCCAGCAGAGTTTCTAGTGTCTCTATCTCTCTCTGGAAGAGGTTGCACATGAACTCTGCAGCCGCACTGAGGCGCTCCAACACAAACAATACAAAGACGAGGAAGAAGAAGAATAAAGTGGAAGTTACGTGTGGTTGCAGGTGTAGACTTGGCCAAAAAACAATTACCGGTAAAAACATTTTTGGCCCTTTTTTCATTTTTTTTTAACGGTTAATTTTAATCGTTAGTATTAATCGGTTGGCGATTTAACGGCGGTTAACGGTTATCGGTTGGCCATCCCTAATTAGTACTGGTCATTGTTGATTTGTATATTTCAGAAATAGGCTTTGTATGTTTAAGTTATTTGTCATATCTACCCTTTGCAAGTTTTGTTTACAAAACCTAAAAGGCCAATAGAAATATATATTTTTATTTATATATTCCATATGTTGTACAATGCCAAAAAAACTATTAAATCATGAATTGCTATTATGTTTATGTTAATCAGCAACTAAAATGATCATGACTGCCCTACTCAGCGGGGGCAAATATTTCTCCATTAGTCTACTTTAAACACATTGTTCATTATTACTGTCTCACCAGATTATGAAGCCATCGTGAAGCTGTCGGATGGATTCAATGGAGCCGATCTAAGGAATGTGTGCACAGAAGCAGGTAGGGTTGGGATTGTTTTTCAAAACTAATCTGAATCCATTATTAAATCTGTCAGCTTATTGAATCCAAGAGAGAATCTCTTAGATAAATAAACAAAATAGTTTGTAATGCACTCAGTGCAGCAGCAAAATGACTTTTGCCCGAGATGGTGTAATAAACATGATTTGCAGATATGCTGCTTTTATTCATCATTAGGGTCAACTATATAAATTGCAGCCTTTGTAAATTGCTGCCTTAACTACATCAGTGTTTTAATTAACCAAATGGCCTAGCCCTAGATCCTCTCTACATAAAGTTTAAAAAAAATATGGCACTCTTACTTCTATATGATTCTGCATGTGACATGTTTAAACACATTTACTCTGACCCTGTCGTATCACGAATACTGCATTTCCCCAGTAGTTTGTTCATGTGTGCCACACTAATTACAACATTTGCAAAAATGTATAAAATAGAGAGGATTAAGAGAATCTGTTAGACTGAGCTGAACAAATCATACTTATTTAATCATAGTTTATACTGTGTGATCATATATTGTGATTGGATCGGTAGGTGCAGATTTTATATTGGCTGCCAACACCAGACTAGCATTTGAGTTATTTTCATTTAGAATATAATTTGTGGTTGAATAGTCGAGGTGTTTTCATTTACAAAAGCATAAAGTGCAATAGTATTCCCCAAATCATCAGTTAATAGTGATCACAATATATCTTAACAAAATAATTATTACTAAATGAATCAGCTACATATCCCTAACCATAGGGAATTTGACTATATTTACCTCATCAACAATATATCCACAGATGCAGGGCTGTCGATTATTTTCTCTGTATTTATTCAATTGATTACTTTTTTTGATTAATCAAGTTCAACAAATTGACAATTTAAAAAAAAAAAATCAACTAAATCTAGTAGTCGATTAATCATTTACACGCTGTTTTATACTTCGTCATACAACAGTGCCACCAAATATAGCCGATCTACAAGCTCGATTAGGCATGTTGAGCTTGTACATCTGCAATTTTTTGCTATTGTTCACTATTCTGTCATCCATGACCCCAAAATCAAATATCTTATTAAAATATTTGTTTTTCTATTTGTTCCATTAACTGTTGACCTCTACACAGATGTCTCTTAATTTATGTTGACTTTGTGTTTGTCTGTAGGTTTGTTTGCCATCCGTGCGGACCGTGAGTACGTCACTCAGGAGGACTTTATGAAAGCTGTGCGCAAGGTGGCAGATTCCAAGAAACTGGAGTCCAAGTTGGACTATAAGCCTTTATAAGCCTGTATAAATGCTTCTCTGTGTCGGTTTTTATTTTCTTTAACCACGTGAACCCTAGTGTCCCTATTGTGTGGTGGATAGCAGATCTACAAGCTCACAACGCATCACAATATGACCGTTGTGAGCTTGTAGATTGGGGGGAAAGGATAGATCCCGGAGGGACTGAATTATATAGGGTTTAGGTGGTTAAGTTGCAAGTTTTTAAGGTGGGATATGCCTTTTGCTGTGTTGTATCTATCCCATATCAAGGCCAGAAAAAGAAAACAATTTGTTACTTATTTTGTATGTTTGTGGAAAGCGACATTATTATAGTACCATTTCTTTACAGTTGCCAACAAAGTGACCTCAAGTAGTACATTCACATACATAATATACAATATACATTTACTTCATGCTCTAAGTCTCAAGTCTGACTTTCCTGTTATGTATCTGAGATACTGGCATTCATCATTACATTTGTATAAAATATAATAAAATTAAGCCCTACATTATAACACCATTGTTGTCTTATTTTGTTTCAGTAGATATGGCTGTTAATCACCTTGGAGCTTTTTAACATTTATCAAACATAAGCTGGGGCCTATTACACGAAAGGAGAATTAAATAAGACTGGATTTAAGTCAAATCCAGGTTTGACAAATTCTGGTCCGTACAGCCTGGGGCCTGTTCCTCAAAAGGGAATTAGAGCTTAGCCTGGCTTTAACACCTATCCTGGCTTAATTTAGCCAGGATTAGGGCTGAATCGGTTCCTCAAAAGCTGAATTAGCTTGAAGATTAGTTTAGCCAGTTCATCCTGGCTAAGTTTAGCCATGACCCGATTCCTCAAAAGAGAATTGAAGCAATCCTACCTTAGTTACCATGGCAATTTAGCTGTGAAGTTAGCCTGGTCAGGAGCAGGCTAACAGCCAAGCTTACTTAATCCAGTGCCTTGTTCTTCAAGTTTTTCCACAGTTAATTCAACACATGTGTTTGAATATGGACTCATTTTAATGACCTTGCATTCAAATAAAATGAAATAAATACAATAAGATATAATCAAATTAATGATATTACTGAAATAGTGTGACCATGAATCATAATTGTTTCACAATGACTCGTGATATGTCATTGTCACTCTGTTAATACTATAGTATATATTGTTGTTAGATGTTTGATAATATATTACAGATTTTTTTTAATATAAAAAAAAAATGTCTATATATTTATATATATATATATATATATATATATATATATATATATATAATTATTTTTTTACGGGTTTAAAAGAGCCTCTTCACTGAATGTAAGTCAATGAGGAGCATATTTTAAATTATCAATTTCTAGTCAATGGAGAAATTATTTTTTATTTCTTGTCCACCTTTGGAGTTACATCATGAACTACACAACCCAAACCTCTACCAAAGTGGTCTTGCAAATGTGGGGTTATTGCGTGTCCCAATCCTTTTTGGGGGGACGATTTTGGCCTCCACACTTAGTGTTTTTTTCGGATTTAACTTTCGTTTCTGTAAAATAAATTTTACCGAAACGAAAATAACCAATCAACTCTAAATTGCCTGAAACGTACTCCTAACAGGTTTTTGTGGGGAGTATTTTGGCCTCCACACTTAGTGATTTTTTCGGATTTAACTTTCGTTTCGGTAGTGACAAACTTTCGTTTCGGTAGTGACACAATGGTGAAAAAATAAATTTACTAAGTCCAGAGCTCGATGAATGTTAGGGACCAAAAAAAGTCACTACAAAGTACTACCAATCAACTCTAAATTGCCTGAAACGTACTCCTAACAGGTTTTTGGGGGGACGATTTTGGCCTCCACACTTAGTGATTTTTTCGGATTTAACTTTCGTTTCGGTGGTGACCAACTTTCGTTTCGGTAGTTTGATTACAAAATGTAAGTTGTGTAAAAAATAATCTGACTATACTGAGTTGTTATTTGTTTGTTTAAGTCAGGCTATACTCTACTCAGAGTCATAAGTTTACAAAATGTACTAAAGTACAGTGAACATCTGTGCGGTTTGTCTTCATCACTGAAAATAACGTACATGTAAACTGATATAAAACTGCAGTCATGTGCAGTTGGGGTGAAGAAACACAACCATTTCACTCCTAATAACACCTATTTGATTTGACATCCTGACTTGCTGCTGTGGCTGAGGCTTGAACCTGTTACCTGCAGCTCACTAGTCAGTGACTCTATCCATTCACCTACAGCTGTTTCCTTGGAATCTGTGGTTCTGAAACGTTTTGTTGTCAACCCCCCAAATTGACATGTATTTGGGCAGTGGACCCCAATGTGAAAAGATGTAGTGTCAGGGCCCCCCATGAAAAAGATTTATATTTATGCTGTAACACATTTTTTTAAAGTTATTTGTCTTGTTTGTTGTTCAAGTCAAAGCACCAGGAAGGCTGTACTTGTCAGCCATCTGTTAGCTCAATGGGTTGAGACGCAGTATTCATGATCCAGAGGCCATGAGTTCAAATCCCATTGATGTCTTTCCTATGATTCTTTCCTTTGCAGACTGGCTTCCAGAAGATCAACTGAAAACTACCAGGAAGGCTGTATTTGTCAGCCATCTGTTAGCTCAATGGGTTGAGACGCAGTATACATGATCCAGAGGCCATGAGTTCAAATCCCGCTGGTGTCTTTATTGTGATGCTTTCCTTTGCAGACTAACTTCTAGAAAAACAAGTTAAAACCACCAGGAAACCTGTAACTCTCAGCCAACAGCTTAGCTCAACTGGTAGAGCGTCTGTCCAATAACATGACTTGACTGGGTTCGATTCCCACTCTGAGTCATGTGTCCCCGGTAAATTGGGGCAACGGATAAATTGACTGATATCCTTCGTGATGCTTCCCTTTGCAGAATAACTTCTTGAAAAACAAGTTAAAAGCACCAGGAAACCTGTAACACTCAGCCTACAGCATAGCTCAACTGGTAGAGCGTCTGTCCAATAACATGACTTGACTTGACTTGAGTGGGTTTGATTCCCACTCGAGTTAAGTGTCCCCGGTATCTTGGGGCAACGGATAAATTGACTGATATCCTTAGTGATGCTTCCCTTTGCAGACTAACTTCTAGAAAACAAGTTAAAACCACCAGGAAACCTGTAACTCTCAGCCAACAGCATAGCTCGACTGGTAGAGCGTCTGTCCAATAACATGACTTGACTTGACTTGAGTGGGTTCGATTCCCACTCGAGTCAAGTGTCCCAGGTAACTTGGGGCAACGGATAAATTGACTGATATCCGTAAAATAACTTGTAGGAGTGTGCTGGTTCAAATCCAGTCACCACCTTAGTAACTGAATTTATCCGCTGCCCCAATTTACCGGGGACTTGACGTTAGTGGGAATCGAACCCTCTCAAGTCAAGTCAAGTCATGTTATTGGACAGACGCTCCACCAGTCGAGCTCAAGTGTCGAGTCAAGTGTCCCAGGTAACTTGGGGCAACGGATAAATTGACTGATATCCGTAGAATAACTTGTAGGAGTGTGCTGGTTCAAATCCAGTCACCACCTTAGTAACTGAATTTATCCGCTGCCCCAATTTACCGGGGACTTGACGTTAGTGGGAATCGAACCCTCTCAAGTCAAGTCAAGTCATGTTATTGGACAGACGCTCCACCAGTCGAGCTATGCTATTGGCTGAGAGTTACAGGTTTCCTGGTGGTTTTAACTTGTTTTCTAGAAGTTAGTCTGCAAAGGGAAGCATCACTAAGGATATCAGTCAATTTATCCGTTGCCCCAAGATACCGGTGACACTTAACTCGAGTGGGAATCAAACCCACTCAAGTCAAGTCAAGTCAAGTCATGTTATTGGACAGACGCTCTACCAGTTGAGCTAAGCTGTTGGCTGAGAGTTACAGGTTTCCTGGTGGTTTTAACTTGTTTTTCTAGAAGTTAGTCTGCAAAGGAAAGCATCACAATAAAGACACCAGTGGGATTTGAACTCATGGCCTCTGGATCATGTATACTGCGTCTCAACCCATTGAGCTAACAGATGGCTGACAAATACAGCCTTCCTGGTAGTTTTCAGTTGATCTTCTGGAAGCCAGTCTGCAAAGGAAAGAATCATAGGAAAGACATCAATGGGATTTGAACTCATGGCCTCTGGATCATGAATACTGCGTCTCAACCCATTGAGCTAACAGATGGCTGACAAGTACAGCCTTCCTGGTAGTTTTCAATTGATCTTCTGGAAGCCAGTCTGCAAAGGAAAGAATCATAGGAAAGACATCAACGGGATTTGAACTCATGGCCTCTGGATCATGTATACTGCGTCTCAACCCATTGAGCTAACAGTTGGATGACAAATATAGCCTTCCTGGTAGTTTTCACTTGATCTTCTGGAAGCCAGTCTGCAAAGGAAAGAATCATAGGAAAGACATCAATGGGATTTGAACTCATGGCCTCTGGATCATGAATACTGGGTCTCAACCCATTGAGCTAACAGATGGCTGACAAGTACAGCCTTCCTGGTAGTTTTCACTTGATCTTCTGGAAGCCAGTCTGCAAAGGAAAGAATCATAGGAAAGACATCAATGGGATTTGAACTCATGGCCTCTGGATCATAAATACTGCGTCTCAACCCATTGAGCTAACAGATGGCTGACAAATACAGCCTTCCTGGTAGTTTTCAGTTGATCTTCTGGAAGCCAGTCTGCAAAGGAAAGAATCATAGGAAAGACATCAATGGGATTTGAACTCATGGCCTCTGGATCATGAATACTGCGTCTCAACCCATTGAGCTAACAGATGGCTGACAAGTACAGCCTTCCTGGTAGTTTTCAATTGATCTTCTGGAAGCCAGTCTGCAAAGGAAAGAATCATAGGAAAGACATCAACGGGATTTGAACTCATGGCCTCTGGATCATGTATACTGCGTCTCAACCCATTGAGCTAACAGTTGGATGACAAATATAGCCTTCCTGGTAGTTTTCACTTGATCTTCTGGAAGCCAGTCTGCAAAGGAAAGAATCATAGGAAAGACATCAATGGGATTTGAACTCATGGCCTCTGGATCATGAATACTGGGTCTCAACCCATTGAGCTAACAGATGGCTGACAAGTACAGCCTTCCTGGTAGTTTTCACTTGATCTTCTGGAAGCCAGTCTGCAAAGGAAAGAATCATAGGAAAGACATCAATGGGATTTGAACTCATGGCCTCTGGATCATGAATACTGCGTCTCAACCCATTGAGCTAACAGATGGCTGACAAGTACAGCCTTCCTGGTAGTTTTCAATTGATCTTCTGGAAGCCAGTCTGCAAAGGAAAGAATCATAGGAAAGACATCAACGGGATTTGAACTCATGGCCTCTGGATCATGTATACTGCGTCTCAACCCATTGAGCTAACAGTTGGATGACAAATATAGCCTTCCTGGTAGTTTTCACTTGATCTTCTGGAAGCCAGTCTGCAAAGGAAAGAATCATAGGAAAGACATCAATGGGATTTGAACTCATGGCCTCTGGATCATGAATACTGGGTCTCAACCCATTGAGCTAACAGATGGCTGACAAGTACAGCCTTCCTGGTAGTTTTCACTTGATCTTCTGGAAGCCAGTCTGCAAAGGAAAGAATCATAGGAAAGACATCAATGGGATTTGAACTCATGGCCTCTGGATCATGAATACTGCGTCTCAACCCATTGAGCTAACAGATGGCTGACAAGTATAGCCTTCCTGGTGCTTTGACTTGAACAACAAACAAGACAAATAACTTTAAAAAAATGTGTTACAGCATAAATATAAATCTTTTTCATGGGGGGCCCTGACACTACATCTTTTCAGATTGGGGTCCACTGCCCAAATACATGTCAATTTGGGGGGTTGACAACAAAACGTTTCAGAACCACAGATTCCAAGGAAACAGCTGTAGGTGAATGGATAGAGTCACTGACTAGTGAGCCGCACGTAACAGGTACAAGCCTCAGCTACAGCAGCAAGTCAGGATGTCAAATCAAATAGGTGTTATTAGGAGTGAAATGGTTGTGTTTCTTCACCCCAACTGCACATGACAGCAGTTTTATATCAGTTTACATGTACGTTATTTTCAGTGATGAAGACAAACCGCACAGACGTTCACTGTACTTTAGTACATTTTGTAAACTTATGACTCTGAGTACAGTATAGCCTGACTTAAACAAACAAATAACAACTCAGTATAGTCAGATTATTTTTTACACAACTTACATTTTGTAATCAAACTACCGAAACGTTTTTGTGTCACTACCGAAACGAAAGTTAAATCCGAAAAAATCACTAAGTGTGGAGGCCAAAATCGTCCCCCCAAAAACCTGTTAGGAGTACGTTTCAGGCAATTTAGAGTTGATTGGTAGTACTTTGTAGTGGAGTACATTTTTTTTTTCACCATTGTGTCACTACCGAAACGTTTTTGTGTCACTACCGAAACAAAAGTTAAATCCGAAAAAATCACTAAGTGTGGAGGCCAAAAAAAAAATGTTCCCCCAAAAACCTGTTAGGAGTACGTTTCAGACAATTTAAAGTTGATTGGTAGTGACTTTTTTTTTGGTCCCTAACATTCATCGAGCTCTGGACTTAGTAATTTTTTTTCGTTTCGGTAGTGACACCATTGTGTCACTACCGAAACGAAGTTAAATCCGAAAAAATCACTAAGTGTGGAGGCCAAAAAAAAAATGTGTTCCCCGAAAAACCTGTTAGGAGTACGTTTCAGGCAATTTAAAATTGATTCGTAGTGACTTTTTTTTTGGTCCCTAACATTCATCGAGCTCTGGACTTAGTATTTTTTTTTCCGTTTCGGTAGTGACACCATTGTGTCACTACCGAAACGAAGTTAAATCCGAAAAAATCACTAAGTGTGGAGGCCAAAAAAAAAATGGTTCCCCCAAAAACCTGTTAGGAGTACGTTTCAGGCAATTTCAAGTTGATTGGTAGTGACTTTTTTTTTGGTCCCTAACATTCATCGAGCTCTGGACTTAGTTTTTTTTTTCTTCGTTTCGGTAGTGACTCCATTGTGTCACTACCGAAACGAAGTTGAATCCGAAAAAATCACAAAGTGTGGAGGCCAAAAAAAGAATTGTTCCCCCAAAAACCTGTTAGGAGTACGTTTCAGGCAATTTAAAGTTGATTGGTAGTGACTTTTTTTTTGGTCCCTAACATTCATCGAGCTCTGGACTTAGTATTTTTTTTTTTCGTTTCGGTAGTGACACCATTGTGTCACTACCGAAAAAATACTAAGTCCAGAGCTCGATGAATGTTAGGGACCAAAAAAAAGTCACTACCAATCAACTTTAAATTGCCTGAAACGTACTCCTAACAGGTTTTTGGGGGAACATTTTTTTTTTCCGTTTCGGTAGTGACACCATTGTGTCACTACCGAAACAGAAAAAAAATCACAAAGTCCAGAGCTCGATGAATGTTAGGGACCAAAAAAAAAGTCACTACCAATCAACTTTAAATTGCCTGAAACGTACTCCTAACAGGTTTTTGGGGGAACAAATTTTTTTTTGGCCTCCACACTTTGTGATTTTTTCGCCGAAACGAAAAAAAAATGACTAAGTCCAGAGCTCGATGAATGTTAGGGACCAAAAAAAAAAGTCACTACCAATCAACTTTAAATTGCCTGAAACGTACTCCTAACAGGTTTTTGGGGGAACAATTTTTTTTTTGGCCTCCACACTTTGTGATTTTTTCGGATTTAACTTCGTTTCGGTAGTGACACAATGGTGTCACTACCGAAACGAAAAAAAAATACTAAGTCCAGACCTCGATGAATGTTAGGGACCAAAAAAAAAGTCACTACCAATCAACTTTAAATCGCCTGAAACGTACTCCTAACAGGTTTTTGGGGGAACAATTCTTTTTTTGGCCTCCACACTTTGTGATTTTTTCGGATTTAACTTCGTTTCGGTAGTGACACAATGGAGTCACTACCGAAACGAAAAAAAAAAAAACTAAGTCCAGAGCTCGATGAATGTTAGGGACCAAAAAAAAAGTCACTACCAATCAACTTGAAATTGCCTGAAACGTACTCCTAACAGGTTTTTGGGGGAACCATTTTTTTTTTGGCCTCCACACTTTGTGATTTTTTCGGATTTAACTTCGTTTCGGTAGTGACACAATGGTGTCACTACCGAAACGAAAAAAAAAATACTAAGTCCAGAGCTCGATGAATGTTAGGGACCAAAAAAAAAGTCATTACGAATCAATTTTAAATTGCCTGAAACGTACTCCTAACAGGTTTTTCGGGGAACACATTTTTTTTTTGGCCTCCACACTTAGTGATTTTTTCGGATTTAACTTCGTTTTGGTAGTGACACAATGGTGTCACTACCGAAACGAAAAAAAATTACTAAGTCCAGAGCTCGATGAATGTTAGGGACAAAAAAAAAAGTCACTACCAATCAACTTTAAATTGTCTGAAACGTACTCCTAACAGGTTTTTGGGGGAACATTTTTTTTTTGGGCTCCACACTTAGTGATTTTTTCGGATTTAACTTTTGTTTCGGTAGTGACACAAAAACGTTTCGGTAGTGACACAATGGTGAAAAAAAAATGTACTCCACTACAAAGTACTACCAATCAACTCTAAATTGCCTGAAACGTACTCCTAACAGGTTTTTGGGGGGACGATTTTGGCCTCCACACTTAGTGATTTTTTCGGATTTAACTTTCGTTTCGGTAGTGACACAAAAACGTTTCGGTAGTTTGATTACAAAATGTAAATGGTGTCACTACCGAAACGAAAAAAAAAATGTTCCCCCAAAAACCTGTTAGGAGTACGTTTCAGGCAATTTAAAGTTGATTGGTAGTGACTTTTTTTTTGGTCCCTAACATTCATCGAGCTCTGGACTTTGTAATTTTTTTCCCGTTTCGGTAGTGACACAATGGTGTCACTACCGAAACGGAAAAAAAAATTGTTCCCCCAAAAACATGTTAGGAGTACGTTTCAGGCAATTTAAAGTTGATTGGTAGTGACTTTTTTTTTGGTCCCTAACATTCATCGAGCTCTGGACTCTGTAATTTTTTTCCCGTTTCGGTAGTGACACAATGGTGTCACTACCGAAACGAAAAAAAAATTGTTCCCCCAAAAACATGTTAGGAGTACGTTTCAGGCAATTTAAAGTTGATTGGTAGTGACTTTTTTTTCGGTCCCTAACATTCATCGAGCTCTGGACTTTGTAATTTTTTTCCCGTTTCGGTAGTGACACAATGGTGTCACTGTAAAAACAGTACATTTACACTGTACACTGCCATACAGAAAAGTGCAGCCTTGAGTAATTTCACAGTTCTTCTCAATTGCTTGGGTGCATTTCCTGAATCTCTAAACTCATTCCCAAATCTCTGAGCCAAATTCCCAAAACAGTTAAATCGTTTCTCATAACAATAGACCATCTGTGCTAAAGAAAATCTAATGATTAAAATGATAACCACATGTGTTAAAATGTACTATGTCAGTGAATTGCTAGATCAATTTTACCAAATGTATAGTGCCATATGATCATTCTGTAAATCCTGACACAGAAAATGCAAACTTTGCATGTAAAGGATTGTGTGCATGATAGTGTTGCTGTAAGTAGAAATTTCACAGCATGCCAAGTTTACAGTGATGCAGAGCTGTAATGTGCATTAGTGTGTTATTAGAATATTTTTCTATAAAGTCACTTTAATATGTTTTTTTGGGGCTTGTTTCTAAAGTGTAGTTGCTTATCTTTATTGGGCTTTTTTCCTAATGTTGTTTAAACCAGTGGTTCTCAAAATGTCCATGACCCCCCAACTTAACATGTATTTGTCCAACAAAATGCCCAACAAAATGCTGGTGACGAAAAATGCTGGTGACGAAAAATGACGAAAAATGCTGGTGACGAAAAATGACGAAAAATGCTGGTGACGAAAAAATGCTGGTGACGAAAAATGACAAAAAATGCTGGTGGCGAAAAATGACGAAAGATGCTGGTGACGAAAAAATGCTGGTGACGAAAAATGACGAAAAATGCTGGTGACGAAAAATGACAAAAAATGCTGGTGACGAAAAAATGCTGGTGACGAAAAATGACGAAAAATGCTGGTGACGAAAAAATGCTGGTGACGAAAAAATGCTGGTGACGAAAAATGACAAAAAATGCTGGTGACGAAAAAATGCTGGTGACGAAAAATGCTGGTGACGAAAAAAATGCTGGTGACGAAAAATGACGAAAAATGCTGGTGACGAAAAAAGGCTGGTGACGAAAAAAAGACGAAAACTGCTGGTGACGAAAAAATGCTGGTGACGAAAAATGACGAAAAATGCTGGTGACGAAAAATTGCTGGTGACGAAAAATGCTGGTGACGAAAAATGCTGGTGACGAAAAATGACGAAAAAATGCTGGTGACGAAAAAATGCTGGTGACGAAAAATGACAAAAAATGCTGGTGACGAAAAAATGCTGGTGACGAAAAAATGCTGGTGACGAAAAATGACAAAAAATGCTGGTGACGAAAAATGACGAAAAATGCTGGTGACGAAAAATGACGAAAAAATGCTGGTGACGAAAAAATGCTGGTGACGAAAAATGCTGGTGACGAAAAAATGCTGGTGACGAAAAATGACGAAAAAATGCTGGTGACGAAAAAATGCTGGTGACGAAAAATGACAAAAAATGCTGGTGACGAAAAATGCTGGTGACGAAACAATGCTGGTGACGAAAAATGACAAAAAATGCTGGTGACGAAAAATGCTGGTGACGAAAAATTACGAAAAAATGCTGGTGACGAAAAATGACAAAAAGTGCTGGTGACGAAAAATGCTGGTGACGAAAAATGACGGAAAATGCTGGTGACGAAAAAATGCTGGTGACGAAAAATGACAAAAAATGCTGGTGACGAAAAATGACGAAAAATGCTGGTGACGAAAAATGACAAAAAATGCTGGTGACGAAAAAATGCTGGTGACGAAAAATGACAAAAAATGCTGGTGACGAAGAAATGCTGGTGACGAAAAATGACGAAAAATGCTGGTGACGAAAAAACGCTGGTGACGAAAAATGACGAAAACTGCTGGTGACGAAAAAATGCTGGTGACGAAAAATGACGAAAAATGCTGGTGACAAAAAATGACGAAAAATGCTGGTGACGAAAAAATGCTGGTGACGAAAAATGACAAAAAATGCTGGTGACGAAAAAATGCTGGTGACGAAAAATGACGAAAAATGCTGGTGACGAAAAAATGCTGGTGACGAAAAAATGCTGGTGACGAAAAATGCTGGTGACGAAAAATGACAAAAAATGCTGGTGACGAAAAAATGCTGGTGACGAAACAATGCTGGTGACGAAAAATGACAAAAAATGCTGGTGACGAAAAATGACGAAAAATGCTGGTGACGAAAAAATGCTGGTGACGAAAAATGACAAAAAATGCTGGTGACGAAAAAATGCTGGTGACGAAAAATGACGAAAAATGCTGGTGACGAAAAATGACAAAAAATGCTGGTGACGAAAAATGACGAAAAATGCTGGTGACGAAAAAACGCTGGTGACGAAAAATGACGAAAACTGCTGGTGACGAAAAAATGCTGGTGACGAAAAATGACGAAAGATGCTGGTGACAAAAAATGACGAAAAATGCTGGTGACGAAAAAATGCTGGTGACGAAAAATGACAAAAAATGCTGGTGACGAAAAAATGCTGGTGACGAAAAATGACGAAAAATGCTGGTGACGAAAAAATGCTGGTGACGAAAAAATGCTGGTGACGAAAAATGCTGGTGACGAAAAATGACAAAAAATGCTGGTGACGAAAAAATGCTGGTGACGAAACAATGCTGGTGACGAAAAATGACAAAAAATGCTGGTGACGAAAAATGACGAAAAATGCTGGTGACGAAAAAATGCTGGTGACGAAAAATGACAAAAAATGCTGGTGACGAAAAAATGCTGGTGACGAAAAATGACGAAAAATGTTGGTGACGAAAAATGACAAAAAATGCTGGTGACGAAAAATGACGAAAAATGCTGGTGACGAAAAAATGCTGGTGACGAAAAATGACAAAAAATGCTGGTGACGAAAAAATGCTGGTGACGAAAAATGACGAAAAATGCTGGTGACGAAAAAATGCTGGTGACGAAAAAATGCTGGTGACGAAAAATGCTGGTGACGAAAAATGACAAAAAATGCTGGTGACGAAAAAATGCTGGTGACGAAACAATGCTGGTGACGAAAAATGACAAAAAATGCTGGTGACGAAAAAATGCTGGTGACGAAAAATGACGAAAAATGCTGGTGACGAAAAATTACGAAAAAATGCTGGTGACGAAAAATGACAAAAAGTGCTGGTGACGAAAAAATGCTGGTGACGAAAAAATGCTGGTGACGAAAAATGCTGGTGACGAAAAATGCTGGTGACGAAAAATGACGAAAAATGCTGGTGACGAAAAAATGCTGGTGACGAAAAATGACGAAGAAATGCTGGTGACGAAAAATGCTGGTGACGAAAAAACGCTGGTGACGAAAAATGACGAAAACTGCTGGTGACGAAAAAATGCTGGTGACGAAAAATGACGAAAAATGCTGGTGACGAAAGAATGCTGGTGACGAAAAATGACGAAAAATGCTGGTGACGAAAAAAATGCTGGTGACGAAAAATGACGAAAAATGCTGGTGACGAAAAAATGCTGGTGACGAAAAATGACGAAAAAATGCTGGTGACGAAAAAACGCTGGTGACGAAAAATGACGAAAAATGCTGGTGACGAAAAAATGCTGGTGACGAAAAAATGCTGGTGACGAAAAATGACAAAAAATGCTGGTGACGAAAAAATGCTGGTGACGAAAAATGACGAAAAAATGCTGGTGACGAAAAATGACGAAATAATGCTGGTGACGAAACTGGTGACGAAAAATGACAAAAAATGCTGGTGACGAAAAAATGCTGGTGACGAAAAATGACAAAAAATGCTGGTGACGAAAAAATGCTGGTGACGAAAAATGACGAAAAATGCTGGTGACGAAAAATGCTGGTGACGAAAAAATGCTGGTGACGAAAAATGACAAAAAATGCTGATGACAAAAAAATGCTGGTGACGAAAAATGACGAAAAATGCTGGTGACGAAAAAATGCTGGTGACGAAAAAATGCTGGTGACGAAAAATGCTGGTGACGAAAAATGACGAAAAATGCTGGTGACGAAAAATTACGAAAAATGCTGGTGACAAAAAATGACGAAAAATGCTGGTGACGAAAAAATGCTGGTGACGAAAAATGACAAAAAATGCTGGTGACGAAAAAATGCTGGTGACGAAAAATGACGAAAAATGCTGGTGACGAAAAAATGCTGGTGACGAAAAAATGCTGGTGACGAAAAATGCTGGTGACGAAAAATGACAAAAAATGCTGGTGACGAAAAAATGCTGGTGACGAAACAATGCTGGTGACGAAAAATGACAAAAAATGCTGGTGACGAAAAATGACGAAAAATGCTGGTGACGAAAAAATGCTGGTGACGAAAAATGACAAAAAATGCTGGTGACGAAAAAATGCTGGTGACGAAAAATGACGAAAAATGCTGGTGACGAAAAATGACAAAAAATGCTGGTGACGAAAAATGACGAAAAATGCTGGTGACGAAAAAATGCTGGTGACGAAAAATGCTGGTGACGAAAAATGACAAAAAATGCTGGTGACGAAAAAATGCTGGTGACGAAAAAATGCTGGTGACGAAAAATGCTGGTGACGAAAAATGACAAAAAATGCTGGTGACGAAAAAATGCTGGTGACGAAACAATGCTGGTGACGAAAAATGACAAAAAATGCTGGTGACGAAAAAATGCTGGTGACGAAAAATGACGAAAAATGCTGGTGACGAAAAATTACGAAAAAATGCTGGTGACGAAAAATGACAAAAAGTGCTGGTGACGAAAAAATGCTGGTGACGAAAAAATGCTGGTGACGAAAAATGCTGGTGACGAAAAATGCTGGTGACGAAAAATGACGAAAAATGCTGGTGACGAAAAAATGCTGGTGACGAAAAATGACAAAAAATGCTGGTGACGAAAAATGACGAAAAATGCTGGTGACGAAAAAATGCTGGTGACGAAAATTGACAAAAAATGCTGATGACAAAAAAATGCTGGTGACGAAAAATGACGAAAAATGCTGGTGACGAAAAAATGCTGGTGACGAAAAAATGCTGGTGACGAAAAAATGCTGGTGACGAAAAATGCTGGTGACGAAAAATGACGAAAAATGCTGGTGACGAAAAATGACGAAAAATGCTGGTGACGAAAAAATGCTGGTGACGAAAAATGACAAAAAATGCTGGTGACGAAAAAATGCTGGTGACGAAAAATGACGAAAAATGCTGGTGACGAAAAAATGCTGGTGACGAAAAATGCTGGTGACGAAAAATGCTGGTGACGAAAAATGACAAAAAATGCTGGTGACGAAAAAATGCTGGTGACGAAACAATGCTGGTGACGAAAAATGACAAAAAATGCTGGTGACGAAAAATGACAAAAAATGCTGGTGACGAAAAAATGCTGGTGACGAAAAAATGCTGGTGACGAAAAATGCTGGTGACGAAAAATGCTGGTGACGAAAAATGACGAAAACTGCTTGTGACGAAAAAATGCTGGTGACGAAAAATGACAAAAAATGCTGGTGACGAAAGAATGCTGGTGACGAAAAATGACGAAAAATGCTGGTGACGAAAAAAATGCTGGTGACGAAAAATGACGAAAAATGCTGGTGACGAAAAAATGCTGGTGACGAAAAATGACGAAAAATGCTGGTGACGAAAAATGACGAAAAATGCTGGTGACGAAAAATGACAAAAAATGCTGGTGACGAAAAAATGCTGGTGACGAAAAAATGCTGGTGACGAAAAATGCTGGTGACGAAAAATGACAAAAAATGATGGTGACTAAAAAATGCTGGTGACGAAAAAATGCTGGTGACGAAAAATGACAAAAAATGCTGGTGACGAAAAAATGCTGGTGATGAAAAAATGCCGGTGACCAAACCAAGCTGGTGACGAAAAATGACAAAAAATGCTGGTGACGAAAAAATGCTGGTGACGAAAAATGACGAAAAATGCTGGTGACGAAAAATTACGAAAAAATGCTGGTGACGAAAAATGACAAAAAATGCTGGTGACGAAAAAATGCTGGTGACGAAAAAATGCTGGTGACGAAAAATGCTGGTGACGAAAAATGCTGGTGACGAAAAATGACCAAAAATGCTGGTGACGAAAAAATGCTGGTGACGAAAAATGACAAAAAATGCTGGTGACGAAATAATGCTGGTGACGAAAAAACGCTGGTGACGAAAAATGACGAAAACTGCTTGTGACGAAAAAATGCTGGTGACGAAAAATGACAAAAAATGCTGGTGACGAAAAATTACGAAAAATGCTGGTGACGAAAAAAATGCTGGTGACGAAAAATGACGAAAAATGCTGGTGACGAAAAAATGCTGGTGACGAAAAATGACGAAAAATGCTGGTGACGAAAAATGACGAAAAATGCTGGTGACGAAAAATGACAAAAAATGCTGGTGACGAAAAAATGCTGGTGACGAAAAAATGCTGGTGACGAAAAATGCTGGTGACGAAAAATGACAAAAAATGATGGTGACTAAAAAATGCTGGTGACGAAAAAATGCTGGTGACGAAAAATGACAAAAAATGCTGGTGACGAAAAAATGCTGGTGATGAAAAAATGCTGGTGACGAAACAATGCTGGTGACGAAAAATGACAAAAAATGCTGGTGACGAAAAAATGCTGGTGACGAAAAATGACGAAAAATGCTGGTGACGAAAAATTACGAAAAAATGCTGGTGACGAAAAATGACAAAAAATGCTGGTGACGAAAAAATGCTGGTGACGAAAAAATGCTGGTGACGAAAAATGCTGGTGACGAAAAATGCTGGTGACGAAAAATGACCAAAAATGCTGGTGACGAAAAAATGCTGGTGACGAAAAATGACAAAAAATGCTGGTGACGAAATAATGCTGGTGACGAAAAAACGCTGGTGACGAAAAATGACGAAAACTGCTTGTGACGAAAAAATGCTGGTGACGAAAAATGACAAAAAATGCTGGTGACGAAAAATTACGAAAAATGCTGGTGACGAAAAAAATGCTGGTGACGAAAAATGACGAAAAATGCTGGTGACGAAAAAATGCTGGTGACGAAAAATGACGAAAAATGCTGGTGACGAAAAATGACGAAAAATGCTGGTGACGAAAAATGACAAAAAATGCTGGTGACGAAAAAATGCTGGTGACGAAAAAATGCTGGTGACGAAAAATGCTGGTGACGAAAAATGACAAAAAATGATGGTGACGAAAAAATGCTGGTGACGAAAAAATGCTGGTGACGAAAAATGCTGGTGACGAAAAATGACGAAAAATGCTGGTGACGAAAAAACGCTGGTGACGAAAAATGACGAAAACTGCTGGTGACGAAAAAATGCTGGTGACGAAAAATGCTGGTGACGAAAAATGACAAAAAATGCTGGTGACGAAAAAAATGCTGGTGACGAAAAAATGCTGGTGATGAAAAATGACGAAAAATGCTGGTGACGAAAAAATGCTGGTGACGAAAAATGAAGAAAAAATGCTGGTGACGAAAAAACGCTGGTGACGAAAAATGACGAAAACTGCTGGTGACGAAAAAATGCTGGTGACAAAAATGACAAAAAATGCTGGTGACGAAAGAATGCTGGTGACGAAAAATGACGAAAAATGCTGGTGACGAAAAAAATGCTGGTGACGAAAAATGACGAAAAATGCTGGTGACGAAAAAATGCTGGTGACGAAAAATGACGAAAAATGCTGGTGACGAAAAAATGCTGGTGACGAAAAATGACGAAAAAATGCTGGTGACGAAAAAATGCTGGTGACGAAAAATGACGAAAAATGCTGGTGACGAAAAATGACGAAAAATGCTGGTGACGAAAAAATGCTGGTGACGAAAAATGACAAAAAATGCTGGTGACGAAAAAATGCTGGTGACGAAAAATGACGAAAAATGCTGGTGACGAAAAATGCTGGTGACGAAAAAACGCTGGTGACGAAAAATGACGAAAACCGCTGGTGACGAAAAAAATGCTGGTGACGAAAAATGACGAAAAATGCTGGTGACGAAAAATGACGAAAAATGCTGGTGACGAAAAATGACGAAAAATGCTGGTGACGAAAAATGACAAAAAATGCTGGTGACGAAAAAATGCTGGTGACGAAAAATGACAAAAAATGCTGGTGACGAAAAAATGCTGGTGACGAAAAATGACAAAAAATGCTGGTGACGAAAAAATGCTGGTGACGAAAAAATGCTGGTGACGAAACAATGCTGGTGACGAAAAATGACAAAAAATGCTGGTGACGAAAAAATGCTGGTGACGAAAAATGACAAAAAATAATGGTGACGAAAAATTACGAAAAAATGCTGGTGACGAAAATGACAAAAAATGCTGGTGACGAAAAAATGCTGGTGACGAAAAAATGCTGGTGACGAAAAAATGCTGGTGACGAAAAATGCTGGTGACGAAAAATGCTGGTGACGAAAAATGACGAAAAATGCTGGTGACGAAAAAATGACAAAAAATGCTGGTGACGAAAAAATGCTGGTGACGAAAAAACGCTGGTGACGAAAAATGACGAAAACTGCTTGTGACGAAAAAATGCTGGTGACGAAAAATGACAAAAAATGCTGGTGACGAAAGAATGCTGGTGACGAAAAATGACGAAAAATGCTGGTGACGAAAAAAATGCTGGTGACGAAAAATGACGAAAAATGCTGGTGACGAAAAAATGCTGGTGACGAAAAATGACGAAAAATGCTGGTGATGAAAAATGACGAAAAATGCTGGTGACGAAAAATGACGAAAAATGCTGGTGACGAAAAATGACAAAAAATGCTGGTGACGAAAAAATGCTGGTGACGAAAAAATGCTGGTGACGAAAAATGACGAAAAATGCTGGTGACGAAAAATGACGAAAAATGCTGGTGACGAAAAATGACAAAAAATGCTGGTGACGAAAAAATGCTGGTGACGAAAAAATGCTGGTGACGAAAAATGCTGGTGACGAAAAATGACAAAAAATGATGGTGACGAAAAAATGCTGGTGACGAAAAATGCTGGTGACGAAAAATGACGAAAAATGCTGGTGACGAAAAAACGCTGGTGACGAAAAATGACGAAAACTGCTGGTGACGAAAAAATGCTGGTGACGAAAAATGACAAAAAATGCTGGTGACGAAAGAATGCTGGTGACGAAAAATGACGAAAAATGCTGGTGACGAAAAAAATGCTGGTGACGAAAAAATGCTGGTGACGAAAAATGACGAAAAATGCTGGTGACGAAAAAATGCTGGTGACGAAAAATGACGAAAAAATGCTGGTGACGAAAAAACGCTGGTGACGAAAAATGACGAAAACTGCTGGTGACGAAAAAATGCTGGTGACAAAAATGACAAAAAATGCTGGTGATGAAAGAATGCTGGTGACGAAAAATGACGAAAAATGCTGGTGACGAAAAAAATGCTGGTGACGAAAAATGACGAAAAATGCTGGTGACGAAAAAATGCTGGTGACGAAAAATGACGAAAAATGCTGGTGACGAAAAAATGCTGGTGACGAAAAATGACGAAAAAATGCTGGTGACGAAAAAATGCTGGTGACGAAAAAATGCTGGTGACGAAAAATGACGAAAAATGCTGGTGACGAAAAATGACGAAAAATGCTGGTGACGAAAAAATGCTGGTGACGAAAAATGACAAAAAATGCTGGTGACGAAAAAATGCTGGTGACGAAAAATGACGAAAAATGCTGGTGACGAAAAATGCTGGTGACGAAAAAACGCTGGTGACGAAAAATGACGAAAACTGCTTGTGACGAAAAAATGCTGGTGACGAAAAATGACAAAAAAATGCTGGTGACGAAAGAATGCTGGTGACGAAAAATTACGAAAAATGCTGGTGACGAAAAAATGCTGGTGACGAAAAATGACAAAAAATGCTGGTGACGAAAGAATGCTGGTGACGAAAAATGACGAAAAATGCTGGTGACGAAAAAAATGCTGGTGACGAAAAATGACGAAAAATGCTGGTGACGAAAAAATGCTGGTGACGAAAAATGACGAAAAATGCTGGTGACGAAAAATTACGAAAAATGCTGGTGACGAAAAATGACAAAAAATGCTGGTGACGAAAAAATGCTGGTGACGAAAAATGACGAAAAATGCTGGTGACGAAAAAATGCTGGTGACGAAAAATGACGAAAAAATGCTGGTGACGAAAAATGCTGGTGACGAAAAATGACGAAAAATGCTGGTGACGAAAAAAATGCTGGTGACGAAAAATGACGAAAAATGCTGGTGACGAAAAATGACAAAAAAATGCTGGTGACGAAAAAATGCTGGTGACGAAAAATGACGAAAAATGCTGGTGACGAAAAAATGCTGGTGACGAAAAATGACGAAAAAATGCTGGTGACGAAAAATGACGAAAAATGCTGGTGACGAAAAAATGCTGGTGACGAAAAATGACGAAAAATGCTGGTGACGAAAAAATGCTGGTGACGAAAAATGACAAAAAATGCTGGTGACGAAAAAATGCTGGTGACGAAAAATGACGAAAGATGCTGGTGACGAAAAATGTGCTGGTGACGAAAAAATGCTGGTGACGAAAAATGACAAAAAATGCTGGTGACGAAAAAATGCTGGTGACGAAAAAATGCTGGTGACGAAAAATGCTGGTGACGAAAAAATGCTGGTGACGAAAAATGACCAAAAATGCTGGTGACGAAAAAATGCTGGTGACGAAAAATGACAAAAAATGCTGGTGACGAAAAAATGCTGGTGACGAAAAATGACGAAAAATGTTGGTGACGAAAAAAATGCTGGTGACGAAAAAATGCTGGTGACGAAAAATGACGAAAAAATGCTGGTGACGAAAAATGACAAAAAATGCTGGTGACGAAAAACTTGCTGGTGACTTACATGCACTTACAATACAGCTGACAACATGAAAATATCGTAATTAGAGCCTTAACGACAACACACGCGCACGCACGCGCGCACGCGCGCACGCACACACACACACACACACACACACACACCTATCACAAGATAATCACAAGATAATGAATCAAAGTTCATTTCAGGGGCGGACTGGCCATTTGGCGTACCGGGCAAATGCCCGGTGGGCCGCTGGGCCAGTGGGCCACTGGGCCTGTATACATCAACCGTTTGAAAATAGCAGATCTACAAGATCAGCAATTGACATGATCTGTAGATCTTTTAGAAAGTTTTTCAAAACCATTTCAGATGGGTGGCCAAATATACACTACATGATTGATTGATTTTTCTTTGTTAAAGTGTCATCCTTCCAAGGAAGCCCCGCCCATACGGACTTACAGGACACTTTTACATTTGACATGAACCAACATAACTCACAAACAATGAGCAAAGGAATGAATATTAACTTGACTTGAAAACGTTTTACAACCACTGCTGTAGCACACATGAACATGTATTCACATCAACAGATCTCTATCAGTCCAAAGCCTTAACTCTGTCTGTATATCTATATATTACACTAGTTGGCAGCATAATATGAACACATTATGCCCAATCATCAAGAACATGCCCTGAAGAAGGCCATAAAGGCCGAAACATGTTGGCTTTTATTGCTCAAAGATGAGCTACCCTTTATATGAAAGCTTTTTAAACTTTGAAGGCTAACCAAAGAGCACCTTCCTACCATGTATCTTACACAGACTTTAAGAACACTGCAGCCCTCTTAAGCTTTTTTCTTAGATTTCTGTCCGTCTCTATTGGTCCAAACTAAGCCTAAACTCTGTCTGTAGATATTAGTCGCCCAATCATGTACGCTAGACATAATAGAAAATATCAAATAAAGTAGTGTGGTTAGAATCAACATATCTGCTATATTGTCTATTGTATAAAATGGCCAATTATGTCCCTGCATGTATCTGTCAAGTCCCCAACAACTGAAATGAAATAATGCAATAACATCAAACTTACCATAAGGAAGCAAACTGCCTATTAGACTAGTGACACATTAAAGATCTCCTTACCGGGGGTAGTAGAACCAACAAACACAAGGTTATTTTTTATCTCTTACCCATACATGAAATGGATTCTTGTATAAAAATAATGAATGAAAAATATGTGAAATTGGTGTATATTGTTATACACTCCCAAACTAAACAACGCTAAAATAAATACATAAAGCCAAACTCATGTAGATTCACAATGTCAGCTCTGAGAGGTTTAAAAAATATTATCATCCCTCTCTATGTTAGAAATAAATCACACCCAGTGTGAAGAGAGTGGTGCCTTTGAACTACTAGTGATTTATCTGGCCTGGCTGAGGGAAACCAATGTTATGCTCATATATATAACAAGTCAATCCACCATAAGAAGTGTCCATGGCACAGTCACTACAAAGTGAAGGAGAACATTCTACATAGATATTCACATTTTACACTTCATGTTCCCTTTATTGTAGGCAGTAGTGGAAAAAGTACTCAATACTGCAATGTGGAAGTACTCTGTTACAAGTAAAATGTATCTATAAAATGTATCAAAATGTACTTAAAGGGTTAGTTCAGATTTTTTGAGTATTTTCTGTAGGAAATACTTACCATTAATGTAGTGGTTGCAAAGGTATTAATTGATTGCCCGAGTCCCGTGGTCAGAGTTATGGTCCGTTTCTGATAAATATGAATGTAGTTCCGGTAGATTAGTAGATTTGGTGGGGGCCGCTCATTAAAAATAAATAAATTTAAAAAACTAGCGTCATTTGTATTGTTGACCTATTTCTACCATATAGAGCAGGTTTCGTTCAATTTCGACCCCTCTGTCACATGGTACTATTTTTTGTGTCATATATTTTGTGCGTGACTAGGCTGCCGCGGCGTAGTGATTCTGGACACAAACATTAGTACCATGTGACAGAGGGGTCGAAATTGAACGAAACCTGCTCTATATGGTAGAAATAGGTCAACAATACAAATGACGTTATTTTTTTAAATTAATTTATTTTTAATGAGCGGCCCCCACCAAATCTACGAATCTACCGGAACTACTTCATATTTATCAGAAACGGACCATAACTCTGACCACGGGACTCGGGCAATCAATTAATACCTTTGCAACCACTACATTAATGGTAAGTATTTCCTACAGAATATACTAAAAAAATCTGAACTAACCCTTTAAAGTACCAAAAGTAAAAGTACTACAATGTTTGAAAATAGCAGATCTACAAGCTCACAACGCGTCTCGATTGTGAGCTTGTAGCTTATAGCTTGTAGCCTATGTGTGTGTACGGTGTTCACTCTCCATTCCGACATCTCACCACTCCGACTAGTGGCTTCCGCGTGCGGTTAGGGTTAGGGTTAGGGTTAGGTATAGGGTTCGTCAACGTCGGAAAGGCGACATGTCGGAAAGGAGAAATGCACCCTGTGTGTACACAGGCAGGTAGCATAGTTAGCATTCTCAAACCAATCTAAAGGCAATTTCCAAATGGTAAAATATAAAAGAGCAATAACATCATCAAGAGAACAAGATAATAATAACACAGCACACAGTTAGTAGAAGTAACTTTACCTTTACAAATAATAGGTTGTTGGCTTGTGTCTGATGAGCTGTATGTAACAAGGTTAAACCAGGAGACCTGGTTGTGTCTAATTCTGAAGTCTTTGTGTCTTACGTTATATACCAACCGTATTTATACTTGTGACATAATAGTGATGACACGACTAGTCTGTGCCTATTTATTCATGCATAAGAAACGGATTGCCCCGCCCCCAGCTATCATTTCAATGAATGTGCTCACTGGCGTTTTGAAGCACCCGGAAGCCTGCCGGAAGTAGAATTATTGGTTCGATTTTGACCACACACAGAGTTATGAGCATGCGCACTAGTGTTATTTTTGCCTCTTAAAATAAAACCGTAATATATTATCAAACATCTAACAACAATATGAAATATAGTGTTAACAGAGTGACAATGACATATCACATGAGTCATTGTGAAATAATTATGATTCATGGTCACACTCGAGGAACAGAAACTTCAGAAAATCAATTTATTCACAGGCTTTTTGAGGAAACAAATGTGACTTCCAATGTGTGATAAGAATCACCATCACTGGTAAGTTAACCATTGTTGCATATGACAAAGCCCTTCATTACTTTGCTCACTTGAATTGCTTGAAATAGGTCCTAGCATGAGTGAGATTGCATCATCTCTTGAAATACTGGCCCTCATTTATCAACGCGGTGCAGCCCAAATAATGGCCGTACGGCGAGATCACCGCACCTTTCGGCATTTATCAATATATCCTGACATGGGCTTCATCCTATGGTACGCTGAGATCTCACGTCTGGTCGAGACCAGTTGTTGACGTTGGCTGCACCCGTTTATTCCATTCTAGACCTGTGGAGCAACATTGTCTGACTGTCTGACAGGCATCTGGACACATACTCCACTCATAAATGTATATCTACACTAATAAATAATCCCTGTGAAAATATAACATTTTATAAAGTAATTTAAACAAACTGCTTTAACAGTCATTCAGATAAGATTGTAGATCTGGCTGCATTGAAAATAGCAAATCTACAAGCTCACAAGCCAGCGTCGCATCACGACGCGTAGTGAGCTTGTAGATCTGCTATTTTCAAAATCTACGAGCGCTTTTGCGTCGGGAGTCCCGCGGTCGGGTCCATCTTTTCATGGATAGTGAGGTCTACAAACTTACAGTAGCTTGTCTTATGGTATGGAGTTATGTCATAGAGAGTTATATAGGCTACCTGGCTGGGTTAAGGATATAAACCTGACGCTCCAATCTCTTATAACGTGGGTGGCGGCGCGGGATCACTGCAGTCTGCAGACCGCCCGAGTCTCATGGGGAATATAGCCTGACTGCTTTAGTGTAACTTGAACGCTCGGTATCGGGTAAATAAATATACAAACGTATTACATTCATGGCGATGTAATTGGTATCATAATGTCATTCATGTAGGCTACAAGCCTACGTGACAAAAATTATACCGTAACGGATTATGAAAGACACAGTTGGGCGCGATTGAGCGAGCGAGAGAGGCGTGTGCATGTGTGCGTGCGTGCCTGTGTGTGTGTGTGTGTGTGTGTGTGTGTTTGTTTGTGTGTGTGACTTGACAGGCAGCGAGGCGAGCCGGCTGAACTCTTTCTTTGGTCGTATTCTGGTTCTTCATGTCGTAAAATCAGGGTGTTTCGAGAATATTTAAGGGCGTGTTATTTAAATGACGCTCGTTTTCAGACGTGAGATTTATCAAGGCTGGGAACAAATGTACGCTCGGATCGGCTGTGTAGGATTCGTTGATAAATGTGACTTCGACGTTGGTGTACGGCCGAATATATGGAAAAATATACGCCGGTTTATACGCTGCGTTGATAAATGAGGGCCACTGTGACTACATTCAGAGTGATTGACAAGTGTTGAGAAATGCAATCAAAAAGCATTTTTAAGCGACGAGTACGAATGTACGCATCACTTTGTGCATTGCATTCACATTCCAAAGACAAAGTTCCATTTAGAATTCGTTATTAAAAACCTTCACTTCAACTGGAGTTTGTTATAAACATGAATCCAATACTCGGCTACATATTCTGAAAGAAATTACACTTAACTCCATGGAATAAATATGTACATAACATAAAACAATATATACATAGAATATTCTGTTATTTGGTCTAAACTAATAATAATCCAGTGTTAATAAATAATATTAACTTGTTAAATACAGCTCATGGACTCATTCCTCCTCGAATAAAACCGGCCCGTGTAACAGAGCAAAGGACTCCAGTACGAAGGCTCTGCATATGGGACAGTGCTGAAAGCGCGACACACAACTATCACACACACATGCATGTCTGCACGGCAGCAGCACGCGGTTCACGGGCGCGTTCTGGCAAACAACGCAGTCTTTGCCTTTTTTCTCCTCACAGCAGTCGTCTTCGTTATCGTCCTCTAGTTCGGGTTGGTCCGGGGCCTCACTGGGCTCCGTGTCGCTGTGCTGTGGCTCCTCTGGGTGCTCTGTGCTTTGGTCCGCGTCTGATGGTACAGATGACTCACCATCCTCTGCTGACATGAACAGAGGCTGTGGGAAATGAGAGACATCACGCTGGTGTCATTGTTTTGTTATAAAAGCCAGTAAAAATCCATTCATCCACTTAATTGGCAGCAACTATCGATTATTTTCTTGGCGATTACTCTATCAATTAACTGAATAATCAAGAAGCATTTTTTATATACTGTAAATATATTTTTAATATATCAACGTGTTTATCCCCAAGGCACTTCTGGTGAAGCACATTGAGTGAAATGTACACTGCAAGTGAAGTTGTTTATTACTTTTCTCACTTGAATTGCTTGAAATAGGTCCTACCATGAGCGAGATTGCATCATCTCTTGAAATACTGTGACTACATTCAGGGTGATTGACACAAAGCATTTTTAAGCGACAAGTACTTGACGGACCTATCCAACAAGCAAAGTTTTCAGAAAATGAAGGAATATTTCCGAAAACGGTGGAAACTCTGCATAAACCCGGCAGTGGTTACACCCCCCACATGCCATACCTTTAGCTCGTACATGTTCCCCTGTGAGGTGAGAAGGTATTGAAACAGGATGCGTGCAGAAAGGCCATATTTGTCATCAGGTACATGGACGACTGTCACACTGGCCACCTGGACAGGAGAGCAAGTAACAGAAGCATGAATATACTGTAGCAACAAAAAACAGCGGTACAAGAGTCACAAACAGGCTTTCACACACTTCAACTGATCATATTAACCCACCATATTCACATGGTGGGCATTTAGCTCTTATGTAATACTCCCCCGAGTATGACCAAAGACAGTATGATGAAACCAAGACACTGCAACTTTGATTTCCTGTATCTGTGCCAGAAGCATATTTTAATTCCAATGGAGAAGTGACTTTTTTTTTAATGTCGCCTACAATGCCACGCCCAAAATAAGGCCACCAGGTTTTAAGTGGTTAAGGTGCAGCGGTAGGTAGGTAGTGTCATGCTCATTGCTGGGACTCACAATGTTGTACGCCTCCCTGGCTTCTGGCTCTGCCAGAGTCAACACCGCCACTAGAGGGTAGCGATCTCTTGGCAATGGGCCAAAGTCTGTGATTCCCATGTCAGCTGGTATGACCATGCAAACCTCTTCTTCAGCTTCACTGCCAATTCTGAGTGGTTGGTGAAGGGATTTATCACATACTTTGACATGGACTTATTGGATACAACTATAACACAGATTCCCAAATATTAGAAAGATATGAATAACATGGATAATTAGATATTTTTTGGTTAAAACTAAATGTTTTTTGTTAGAAGTTTAAAGCACTATATTCTGATAGCAATCATTGCTATAGAGTTTTTGTTCAGTCACATGGGTCTCCATGTCTCTCCAGCTCTTTAATAAACAGAAAATAAATGTTCAGGTAGGTGACAAAATGTCAGCCAATCAGGAGAGAGTACCCATTTATCAGCTTCATTCTTATAGAGTCTCAGTTCCAATTGTGTCTGCTCATTTCTTTGTCATCACTTCCAATTTCATTTGTTTAATCTGTATCCTGTCTGAGTTCTCTATCCTGATTGGATAAAATTGGTATTCTGAACTGAAAATACATTTTCTGTTTAATAAAGAGCTGGAGAGACGTGGAGACTCATGTTACTGAACAAACACTCTATAGCAATGATTACTATCAGAATATAGAGCTATTTAACACTTATTTTAACCAAAGAAAATCACTTACCCTACCTTTAAATAATTCAAATATCTGTATGTGTCTCTCTCTCCAAGAACACTTTATCTCTTCCAAATACTCCAGTGGTTGTCAAAGTGGGATCCAGGGACCCTCGGGGTTCCAGGGGGTTCTAAATGGACCCTTACAAGTCCGTAACCCTTACACTCTCAGACTTATGGGGGTCCGACTCCTTGAAATTAAAAATGTTTGAGAACCACTGCTCTACTCTCTGTACCGAGTCACAAAGGATACTGGAAGCTGTGGCCATACTGGTATTGGAGGGTGTGCTGGAACTGCTGTGGGGTGCTGAGTCTGTGGCCATATTGGTGCGCCTGGAGAGCCCCCTGGAGGGCATGGACCCCACAACCCCAGAAACAGGTCAACACGCATGGTTCCAGGCAGCAAGGTCTCAGAGATACACCCTCTAGAAGGAATGGAGATGTATTATGTGTTAGGTGTGGTGAGCAGAGGAACCAAAGCCACATGTTTGTTTATTTCTAGGTGTGAGTCTTTGGAATTTACCAAACAGATAGATTTATTTATTTTATTTTAGATTTATATTACATAGACCTCTTTGGAGTCTCACTCATTCCCCTTCAATAGCAGATATTAACCACATATTATTATTATTATTATTATTAACCCCTGTACTTCATCATACGACGATTAGCAGATATAGCCAATCTACAAGCGGAAGAACAGCTATTTTACGTGTGTATATATACTGCATATTTCACCTATAATGACACCCCCAAAATTACTTTTTCCTATCAATTACTCACCATCTGAAGCCTTGAAATTGTCAATTTCTGTTTGTGTTTCACCTTTAAAGTGAATGAAGAGTCTAAAAATGAACAAAATATGGGACCAGGAGTCCAGGACCAGGATTAACAACATTAAAACATATATAGAAAATCTGTTCATAAACTACAACACAGCTCTCACAGTATAATCCAAGTGTCCTGTATCCTGTCTGTGTCCTCATTACTTCCAAAGCAAAGTATTTTCGCTCTACTTTACTATTTAACACTTCAGGGATAAACAGTCTGTGTTTGTTCACATGCACTCACTCACCCAGAAGCATTCCTCCTTCGAGCATGTGAACTCAGCTCGCGTTGAACCTCACGTTCATGCATGAGACTGATTACACCAGAAGTGTTTAAATAGTTCAAGTTTGAGGGAAAATTGGTGTTTTGGAAGTAATGAGGACACAGACTGGATACAGGACACTTGGATTATACTCAGAGCTGTGTTGGAGTTTATAAACTGATTTATATAGCAGCTTTGCTGTTGTTAATCCTGCCCTCAGCTTTCGTCAATTCATCAAGTATTCTCTTCGTTTTTGGATTCTTCATTCACCGCGAAGGAATGCGACGCAAACTAAAATGATCCATGATGAAGTTTTACTTAAAGTAGTAGTTCACCCAACAATGTACTAATTTTCTATCAGTTACACACCCCATGAAGCCTTGATTTATTTATTTTTTGTCGCATCCCTGAGCCAATAATTTGATGACCAGCGGAGTCTCCTATTGACCGATGACCCGTCATCAAATTATTGGCTCAGGAGTGTGACAAAAACAAAACAATTTCCATGAATTCAAGGTTTCATGGGGTGTGTAATTCTTTGGGTGAACTACTCCTTTAAGAGGAGATAAAAACTGACAACTGAAAACATTACTGGTGGCACAATGCACATCACTGGTTCACTGGCCTGCACAGATTCTCACGTCAATATTTAACCACTTGAACCCTAGCATCCATATTCTGGGGGAGCATTTACCCCAAAATAGCGGCACAATACAACGTGCTGTGTGCTCTGATCGGCTATTTTTGTCAAAGACATTTGGTCAACTACTGTAAGCATTTGTTTAGTAGCTGAAGCACCATCATCCCTTCATCAACAAGCTGGTCCCATTTGAATTAGGCGTGAAAAAAACCTCAGTGAAACCTGGGTACTTAAGTATCAGAGGTGAGTGAATGTCTTCTTACCAGTAATGGAGGCCGGCCCAGAGCCCACCTCCAGGGCAAAGGGATTGGTCACCTGAACCATCCTCTTCTCTGGTACTGGTAACACCGATTCCGACTCATCAGAACTCCGTAGGATCACTGGCACATCAAAGCCAAACCTATGGAGCAATGAATGAGAAGTCTAGGACAGTGTGCTCAAAAAACAGGGCATCCTGGCTAATCTCACAAAAACACAACACCGGCGAAGTCAATACCTGAATATTTTTCAAATTGTTCAAAGACAACTATGCTATTTTTGTTAATAAACTCAGTTCCAACATCTCTGCAGTAGGGATGGGACAATAATCGTTATTATTGTTTATCGTGATAAGAAATGCTAACAATAATCGTATTGCAGAGGTTTTAATTTATCGTGAAATTGTCCTCCGTCACACACTAGGATGAATTGTCTTTTGTTGAGCTGCAAATTCAGGACCACTTAAATCCTCTATGCTTGATAAAACATTTGGTACAAATCGATTCGTCAAAAATAGCCGATCTACAAGCTTGTTGCAACGTGTTGTGAGCTTGTAAATCGGCATTTTTTGGCAAAAGTTCCCCCCAGAATAGGGGATGCTGGGGGTTCAAGTGGCAACAAAAGTGGCATTTTAAGTTTGAATCATATTTTGATTATCGCGATAATATCGTTAATCACAATTATTTTTGCCACAATAATCGTGACTTGTCATTTTCATATCGTCCCATCCTTACTCTGCAGGCTGTGGCCAGTCTGGAGCTATACTTGGAGGCCAGTTTGTACTGTATGACTGTCCCCAAGTCCCTTAGGGCTGATGTCATCAGTATGAAGACAGAGCAGACCATTATTATTAGACCCCGTCTTTTTTTTCTTTCTTTTTTATGGGCTTGCTGGCAGCAATGCCAAAGAAAGCCATGATGTACTTGCCAAAAACTGATTTAATTTATTGCCTACATTAATTGACAATCACGGAAAAAATATGTATAAACTTAAAGTGCACAGAACACTGAATTCACGCCAAGCCAACAACAGTAATTCCCTGGCATGATGCGGACAATAATTATAGCCCTGTCACCCACATAGATTAAAAGCCTAATTTATACTCTGTAGTACGGCGGTGTCGCTTGCCAAAGAAAAGAAGGGAAAAAAGAACTGATCTGCAGCTCTTTTTGGCAAGCGACACCGATGCAGCAGTGTCTTTGTTGTGACATCATTTTGGCTATTTTGGTCAAAATGTAAAATCATTTTATATTTGAAAAATCACCCTGTGTACATAATATGATGTGAACATGCACAGTAAATCATTATCAGACTTAATTTTATCCTTCAACTTTAGTTTATGCCCCAAAATGACTGGATATACAGGTTTTGCAGCAATTTGTAGCAATTGTAGAAATATTAGACCTTAATTGTTGAATTTTTAAGCATGTTCTAATCAGGTTTCTCTGCTGCTGAGAGCTCCAAGAAGCTCCAGTGCAAGCCAGATGTTTGTTAGTGTTGTCGCAGCACAGCAGACCCACCTGCTCTGCTGTGCTGCGCAATCTTATGTATCGATTTATTGATTGATTGATTGGATACTTTACTAACAGTTTGCAAACGCAAGCACAGGGAAGTACAGTTCAACACAAGGTCTGTTAAGAGGATTTTAAACCCAAGAAAGCACTATGGCTTGTTTCCATTGGGGTCTTTTGTACTCAATTCATCAAAATATTCAAACATCGATGACAAACAAATATACACTACTATGCAAAAACATCATATAAACGGGTAGAAATCTAAAATAAAAATATGTACAGTAAACAGTTTGGGGGGGGGCTTTGATTTTTTACAGGGGCCAGTTCCAAATTGCAGCCACCTGTAAGTGCTCCTTTAGAGCGTAAGGAGAGTAACTAAGGATTCACATGTTTTTATAACTCATGGTAGGGAATTCCACATTTTTGTGGCATAGTAGTAGAACGAATGTAATCCCTTGTTAGAGCCAAATCTGGGTTGAACGTGATTAGTGGAGCTCCCTCTGGTGTGATTGTGGACGTCATTGACGTTCTTGAAGTAGTTTGACAGGTACATATGGGTGTCTTTGTGGTGTAGTGTATATCTTGTAGACCAGGCCTAGCCGTAGATTACGACTCTCGTAGATGTATTTTATCGATTCTGACATTTTCAATCTTGAAACTGTCAGAATCGATAAAATACATCTATGAGGGTCGTAATCTATGGCTAGACCAGGCCCATTGCAAGTTGCTGTACTCTGTCCTCTACCCTGAGTCATCCCACCCTTGAGTGAGCAGCGGTTAAATGAGTTGTAGATGTGAGGCCAAGCAGTAGGCTGACCAGTTTATTTTGGGATGTCTGGAACCTTGTTTTTAAGGCCTTTGTGGTGCTATGGTACCATGAGGTGCATGCATAGTCGAAGTGACATTGGATGAGTGCTCCTGCTAGAGTCCTCAATGTATTATTGACCAGAGAGGACAACTTGTACAAAACTGTTGTTCTTTGGTTGACTTCTGACTAAGACTTCTGGTGATTAGTAGTTTTCTTGTGATAACATTGTCACACACTTTTACTGTGAAGGCGTTGGCCTCGCAGAGGTTTGTTTTGGACCCAAAGAGAATAGATTCAGTTTTACCCGCCCAGGTGTATGATAGTTTGTTATCAGCGAGCCAGGTGCAGATTCTACCTAGTTCAGAGCTAAGGGCTTTTTCAGCCTGCAATTTGTCCCTGTCTGAGATCAGCAGAGCTAGCATCTGAGTCAGTAAATGACATCATTGCTGTCATAACTAAACCTATTACGTAGTTCTGTCAGGTTCTCCTCTAGACTGTGGCACCATTGGCGAACTTGCCTGTATGTTCGAAAAAACTGAACAGTTTTTTTTTATTGTATATTTTATTCTTATTTGATGTTATTTTTTATGTGTTATTGTGTTGTGTGTTTATCGTGATATGGATATCCCTTGGGTCTGAAATAAAGATTGAATTGAATTGAATGTATAATGTACTTATATTTTTTAAGTCTCCAAATATTGTATTTAGCATTTTGGGGAAAATAGCCAATTTAACACCGAGGTGCCCACTCTTCCTTGGTGCCCTGTCTGCCCACCTGTCCTGTTACCCACGTGGTGACAAGGCACTAAATATTAGATGCATTATAGCCTTGGATCAAGACTATCATATGTTGTATTTTATAAAATACATATATAATAGTCTTGATCCCAGGCTAGATGCATTACAAATATAATGCTGATCCTAAAACGAGGCGGTATGGTATGTAACCTTAAAGTGTATTTAATTAACATTACAACACCACATTGTTGTTGACAAATGACAACATTTACCACATCATTGTAGTTGTTGTTATTATTATTATTATGTGACGCAACAGTAACTCACCAGCCCAGGACCATGGCGGCGGTGACAAGGAAACATAACGACACGACGCTAATGTAAAACAACGGGGAGTATTCATACAACGTCACTAGAAACACGGCGACCATCTCATATGGATACTAAGCCGATTTTTGTCCTAAAATCCAAGGATAAACAACAACATCCATCGACTGACATCATCATCAACATCAACAACTCACACACACTTCCGCAATCCGGACTCGGACGGTGGCCCGTGAGCGGTGTTGCCATATCTTGTGAGAGACATAAGCAGCCAAGGTCTATTAAAAACAAGGCCAAAAGAAGCCACTCTGACACTGTCACTTTCAACCTAAATACATCGGCTTTTTGAAAATAGCAGATCTACAAGATCTACAATGCGACGCGTTGTGAGCTTGTAGATCTGCTATTTTCTAAAACATTCTTGAAAAAAAAGTGACAACAACCAGGGCAGGAATTTCAGGGCTTTGTGCCCCTCAAAAAAATGCCATGCCCTGAGGAGTAGCCTTAATGCCCCATACCAGCTGACTGTACTACTTTCTCCTCTGTCTCTTTCTTGTCAATATGTAGACACCAGTGTCTCTTTCTTGTGAGTGTCTCTTTCTTTCCAGTGTCTTTTGTTGAGATTCTGAATTCTTAACTCCTGAGTCCCCATCTTTAAACCAATCTAGTAACTTTGATTGGTGCAGGACTGAGCATGGATCAGATTTTAAATACCATACATTTTTTATTTCATTGCAGATATTCTACAATGTAGACTATCTGCAATGAAATTTAAAAAATGGCAGACTCTACATATTACATTTTAAATCATCCCCTTTACCCTTAAATTCAATTAATTCTTTCAATGGACTTAAATCATGTTTAATTTGATGGCCTTCCTGCCCTGGCATTTGGCCTTTGTGCCCTAAAAAAATGGACAACACCAAAGGCCAAGTGGCCTTGCCCCTAAAATGAAAACACAAATCTTGCACGGGGTCCCATGGCGCAAACATATTTTCAGATGCGGGTCCAAGGACAAATTCATAATAATTTGGGGTCCTTGAGATGAAAAGAAACAACATTTAAACAACATTAGTTAACAAGCCTAAATAAGCAACTACACTTTAGAAACAAGCCCAAAAAACCGCAACTCACAACTATATTTGTATTCATATTTATACAAGAAACTTCACAGGAAACAAGGCGAAAGTCGCTTAAAATAAGCAGACATGGCAACACTGATCCGTACTCGGACGGTGGCCCGTGAGGGGGGGGTCACGGTTATGCATTCGGGGCGAAAGTAGCCGATCTACAAGCTCATAGCGCGGCACGAAGTGACGCGCTATGAGCTTGTAGATCGGCCACTTTCTAGCATAAATCGCGCTTGTACCATTGATGCGTATTTTACACGCATTTTGGGAGGAGCACGTACATAGCTTCTATCATCCACTGAGCGCTCTAGTAAAATGCAGTGTTTTGTAGGCTATTATTATTATTAATAATAATCAAATAGAACACATCATCAAAGGGCAAATGGAACGTTTAATCGTATTAAGGTTAATAACGGTTATTTGAAGAGCTTTGTGATGTTGAGCATTACGTGCGTTACTTGGCGCACAGATGGTGCCAGATGCTGAGGCAGGGAAAGTGCTTATAATAAACCCCCCTGTAACGGTTTATATAGGCTATAGTCTTCATCATGATGGTAGCCCTGGTGATGATGGAAGAAGAAGGGATATATTACTGACTGTCTGATCTTTTCTATATGTAGGCCTATTGAACTACAAGGATTTTTTTATTATTATTTTTTTTACTATTTTATTTTTTCGTAGATTGTAAATTTAATTTAACATCTTTTTTTTTTACGATTGACTGCGAGAACATCGCGTTTCGACAAGACAAGAGAAGATGAGCAATCTAAAGGATAACCCGCTATTCATCCGTCAACAGAGCTCCGAGAACAACTCCGTCAGCAGCAGTGACTGGGACATGGCCAACGACGTGTCCTCCTGCTACGAGGACCCGATGGGCGACATAATCGTCCAGGGATCGGAGCCGATGATGATGCCGGGCGGCGGGATCGACAGCAGACACCTGCCGCTGCTGGTGGGGGACCCCCGCTTCGCCCATCAGGATCCGGACGGCATGATCCTGGGCCTGGGGGAGGAAGCCTATTACCACCACCACCACCACCATCACCACCACCTCCATCACTCTCATCATCTCCTCCATCACCATCATCATCATCATGATCATGATGCCACCGATGATCCGGGAGGAGGGGGGACATCCTATCTGGACGTCCCCCTCGACCCCGACGACTACACGGAGAGTGACGGGAACGTCTCGTCCAGCAAGAAGTATGGCCTGTCACAATTGTTGCATAAATTGCCTGATCGAGATTCTTTTGAGAATTAAATTGCGATTGTTAATTTTTTTTTGCATAACCATTGATCATCACGATCGTTTCCATGTTTAAAAATGTTCATAGCCTACATTTTTCCAACATTTAAAAAACAATTGTGGTAATATCAGATCTACAAGTTCACAGTGAGAGCTTGTAGATCGACCATTTCCACTATGTTTTTTTTAAAGTATAAAATTATAAAATGTAGGCTATTTCAGTTATTTCTTTGTATATTTAAAGCGGCACTATGTAACATTTTTTTAATGAAAAATGTTAATACAATATAACTTTATACAATCGGGGAGGTTGCATGTTGTCTCCTACTCTTCTTGAAACATTTAGATCGTGTCAAAGGTCATGTCTCACCTAGACACAGGATCTGACACGAATTTTGATCCAATGGTCAAAATTGAATTTATCAAGCAAGCAGGCTTGCTTTATTAGCTCAATATGGTAAAAATGTCAGCACTTGCGCAGGAAACCGGGTCAAAATCTGAGGCAGAAGAGTAAAGTTACATAATACAGCTTTAAGTTATTCATCATATGCCTTGTGCAATCTTTTACCTAAAAGAAAGCCAAACAGAAATGTTTTTTTTATTTATAGCCTATATGTTCCAATGTTCAATGCCAAAAAAACACAAATAAGTCGTTAATAGCAATTATTTGTGTGACAATTAATCGACAAGTAAAGTGTCATGATCGTGACAGCCTTACCAAGAAGCGGAACCGCTCTACTGGCTCGCGGCACCGCGGCGAGGTGGTGACGGAACTGGGGCCGGAGGAGCTGCGCTGGTTCTACAAGGAGGACAAGCGGACATGGAAGCCGTTCATCGGACACGACTCGCTGAAGATCGAGATGGTCTACCTGCGCTTCTGTGAGCAGTATCCAGACAGGGTACGGGACTATGGACTACGTCCATGATTTTCTTAGCGATTATTTTATAAGCTACTTTTTTCCTTAAGCTATTACAGCCTGTCCCTATTGGCTGTGTAAGAGCACCGACCACGTTTGGGGCCTTTAGCATGCTGGGAACTGGAGTTATGGCTGTTTAAAGCCCAGCCAATAGGAACACAGAGGGGGCGGGGCTTAATAAATTACAGCCTGTTCCTATTGGCCGTCTAAGAGCACCTACCACGTTTGGGGTGTTTAGCATGCTGAGAACTGGAGTTATGGCTGTTTAAAGCCCAGCCAATAGGAACACAGGGGGGGGGCAGAGGAATTGTGCTATTCTGATGGCAGACCCGTGACCAGTGTTGGTGCCAAGTTCACGCGGATCAGAGCAACGGTGCGCCTCGCAGGTCCACACGTTACGCTTGTGACGTCCGTCCACCCACAGTCGACCCACCGTCGGTCGGTTGACCCTCTAGGCAATTTAATTTTTTAAGATAAAATAACACTTGAGGGGTTAATCTATTCATTGATAGCCTATAGAAAACAAAAAAACGTACTTGTACATGATCGTACCTGATTATTCGACTAATCGGGAAAATCTTGTTTAGAAAAAAATGTTCTGCACAGTGCAACAAAGTAGCCTATAAAATGTATTGGCTACTTTGTTGCACCGTGCAGAAATATTGAAAATAGCCAATATAGCCCTATGAGCTATTATTTTTCCCTTATAATGACATGCCTAAATTAGGGATCAATTATTTATCGATTATTTTATAAAGTCATTGATAAACAAACGGTTGCACCCCTATAGGTGAAACGGCGAGGTCCGACTCCTCTTCGCCTTCCCAGCGAAGAGGGCGACGACACGTTTGGCTCCGGTGGGGAGCTCCAGGCGGAGAGTGTCACCGTGGCGGCTGTTCCCGCCGCCGAGGTCGTGGCGGGGCGGGGGCATCGCGGGTCCTCTGTGTCATCTGACTGGGAGCCGGATGCAGGCAGCATCAACAACGTGGAGGCTGTGTGTGTACGAGGAGGTCTATATGAAGTGGACATCAAAGAGAAGGAATGCTACCCTGTGTACTGGAACCGTGAGCAGCCTTACTCTTATATTTGGTTAATGATAATAATAATATATTGTAGTAGTAGTAGTAGGCCTAGTAATACTACTACTATTACTACCACTGCTGCTGCTACTACTACTACTACTACTAGCCTATTGAACATGAATTGCCCTGAAGTCTCACTCACAAGTCAAACTCATGTTGTGTATATTATAGTAATAACGTCATCATTAATATTATTTATTACTATTCCCCAATTTACAACAGTATCACGAATATAAACGCAACGCAAAGCAGGCAGACATAATGAACCACCTTTCCAGTTGTTGTTTTTCCTCTCATTAGCATTGAGCCTTTATGATGTAGACATTCAAGGTGTCAACAGGGAGCAGATGAACAGCCTTGTTTTTGCTTTTCCCATCCCAGAACAAGACCGTATCCCTGTGATGAGGGGCCAGTGGTTCATAGATGGAACCTGGCTTCCCCTGGAGGAGGACGAGAGTGACCTCATTGAAATCGAGCACCTGGCCCATTTCCGCGGGCAACAGATGAGGGACACCTACGAGACGGAGGTGGTCCCCGCCAACGTGGACAGAATGGACGGTGCGGATCTCACACTGTGTGTGTGTGTGTGTGTGTGTGTGTGTGTGCTTGCGTGCGTGCGTGTGTGTGTGTGTACTTGTATTACTATCATTGTGAGGGCTAAATGTCCTCACAAGTATAGTAGTATAGTAAAAAAAAACATTTCAATTATGTTTTTATTGATTTTTATATTTTATGACAAAGACAAAACAAATCAAACACAAACAGCTCAGCTCAGACACGTTACAAAACAAAGGACACAGATACAAATATAGACTCCACATACCTACATCGGACCATAATATATACAGCATTATATACCCACATTGTTTCGTGCTTGACAGTCTGTAGATGGGTGAATAAATACACCAAGAATAAAACAATAACAGTGCTAATATCCACAACAACAACAACAACAATAATAGAAAATGAAGAATAAGATGAATACAAAATAAACAAGGATTAATGATTTTAACCATCAAGGTTAGGTCTGTTAAGGAACCCTATTGTTAAAGTGTCAGCTAATTGAGGGCCAATAAAATGCAAATATGGTTGTAGTATAGTAATTTAAGAAATAGACATTGTGAAGACGTCATTCCTGGTCCTCACAAGAGAAATGGTTGTTTTATGGTTAAAAATATTTTTTAGAGCTAGGCTTACAAATGGGAAAAGATTCAGGTTGGGATTATGGTTAGGATTATACATTTAGAGGTTACAGTATGTTTAGGTTAGGTTGGAGCTATGACTGACGTATACTCAGTTGTGCGCTAGACCTCCCCCTTCCATACGGGGGGAGGAGGAGGGGGGGGGGGGTCAATTTAAGCCTAAAGGGAGTTAGGCTTACAAATGGGAAAAGATTCATGTTGGGATTAGGGTTAGGATTAGACATTAAGAGGTTACATTATGTTTAGGTTAGGTTGGAGCTATATGCCTGATTTATACTCACCGGAATTTAGCTCACAACGCATTGCAGCGCGGTGCGCTGTGAGCATGTAGATCGGCTATTTTTGGCATCAGGGTTATGGTTACAAATTAAACATTAAAATGTATAGTAGTACAAGTATAATAGTACAAACGTGTGTGTGTGTGTGTGTGTGTGTGTGTGTGTGTGTGTGTGTGTGTGTGTGTGTGTGTGTGTGTGTGTGTGTGTGTGTGTGTGTGTGTGTGTGTGTGTGTGTGTGTGTACACGCGTGTACATGCATGCATGCACGCGTGCGTGCGCCGTTGTGTGTGTGTGTGTGTGTGAGAGAGAGAACAGACAGAGAAGAATGTGTTTATAGGACAGTAAGAAACAGATAGGGGGAGACAAATGAGAAAACGATAAGCAGACTGCAGCGAGGGAGAGAGAAAAAGAAGGGTCAAGTTAGAGATAACTATAACAAATGATGAAGAAATATATCTGGAGGGACATCGGGGAGGCAGCGAGGGTGTAAGCGAGCTAAAAAGAAACCCAGAGACATAAAAGGAGATAGAGAGCTAGAGGGAGGGTGCTTTTAAAGAGAGAGAGAGGGAGAGGGAGTTCTACAGCATGACAGAATTAGGACCTCGTCTATTCAAAACCGGGAGACAAAAAAAACATAGTCAGGTGACCCTGTTTTTTGGCTGACTACAGCAGAACCAATAGGACGTTTGGAAGCACCTGAGAGGACATGCATGGAATGCCGTCCCCTGTAGACAGCTCAATGACTTACATATACTGTAGTGAAAGGCTCACACACACACACACACACACACACACACACACACACACACACACACACACACACACACACACACACACACACACACACACACACACACACACACACACACACACACACACACACACACACACACACACACACACACACACACACACACAGTAGGCCTACTGTGCTTCTAAATCCAGATATTATTCACATGAATTATTCTGGATGATTTACATGACTGTGTGTTAATTAAAATTCCATCTCTTGCAGCCATTCTCAGTCTGAAGCTGAGCCGGAGTCACGTGGATTGGCACAGCGTGGACGAGGTCTACCTCTACAGCGACGCCACCACCTCGAAAATCGCGCGAACCGTCTCACAGAAACTGGGGTTCTCGAAAGGTATGGATGGACATGAGCAACAACTTCAACTTCACGTTTTGTTGTCACATCACAAGTTTACACCAGGTATAAAGGAGCGGGCTAACATTCTATTAAGAATAGAAGTGAAAAATGAGAGTGAAAGTATCAAATAACGAAAACAAAGCACAGTGAACGCATGTACAGTAAAACACATGTAGAATGTGTGTTGTGGTTTGTACATGCTCGTTTGGATAATACAAGAACTGCAGTGGTTTGTTTATCACTACTGATCCTACGAGTGCGGGAACCAGCACACCTTCTCACATATGGTACTGCATTTATTTAAGAGCAAGAAAATTACCTATATTGCACCTAAATAAATAAACGTTGTGAGAAATTGTGCATGTTAGGGCGCTCGGGTGGCGCAGTGGTAAAGTCCCTGCCCACCACCACGGAGGTTGTGGGTTTGAATCCACCGTGGTGCATCCGGCTTTGACGGGCGTCAATGCGAAGACAATTGGCCTTTGGTTGGGCGAGGGAAGCCGGGCGGGGAGGGTGATAATGGTCATTGCACGTACTCCTACAGGCTGAGGCGGCACCTGTCAGCAGGGAGTGTTGGGGCGGGAGGAGTAGCACGAAGGCCCTATGTCCTCCCGGTGGGGGCTCCTCACTGGCAGGTGAGTCAGTAGGATACAACAGCAGTGACAACACAGAAATGTGTTTGTGGGGAGGAATTAATTGGCATAACAACTAAATTGGGGAGAAAAAGTTGGTAAAAAATAATTGGCTACTCAACATTTTTAAAACAATAAAACAATAAATACATTGTGCAGGTACTTGTACTTGTAACCCAAGCCGACACCTTCTAAAGATGTGCGTGTGACTACAAGACTGTATATTGATCTTTTAATCCTCCTCGTGTACTCAGCTTCTAGCAGCCGTACCCGTCTCCATCGAGGGTATGTGGAGGAGGCCGCCCCCGAGGACACCCCGCCTGAAACCACTCACATCGTGTTTGTGGTTCACGGCATCGGTCAGAAAATGGACCAGGGGCGTATTATCAGGAACACAAGCATGTGAGTTCATTTCCACTACTGTCTATAATCACTCAGTACAAAAGCTACTCGTCTTAAATCACTCAATATAATAGATTAATAGATACTCATCTTAGACCTAAGATAACATAAATCATCAAGTCCTCATCATAATGCAAGGATGTGACGTCTCGTCACGCCAAACATCTGACGCATGGTCAAATACGTCCGAACTTGTAGCCCGTTTGACGAAATGGGTGTGACACTGCGTTGCTTAGATCACTCAATACAATATTTACTCATCTTACTTCATCTTGGTGCACCCGAGTAGTTAGGGCGTATACCACATCTCCCTGGTTTGATTTGCGGCTGGCTGGACCCTTTGCTGCAAGTCACTCCCCTACTCTCTCTCCGCTCTAGCTATAACATTAGGGATAAAAACAGCCCACAAAACTACTTGAAAAAAGTCATCTTAAATTAGAGGGGTTATCAGCATTCACGGAAAAGTCCTTCAGGCACTTTTATTTAGTTGGCACGAGCAGCAACACGTTCTGTAACACATTGCTCTGTATACTGCCCTGTGCCAACAAAATAAAAGTGCTTGAAGGACATTTATCGTCACTGTCCGGTGGAAACCTTGTATGTCCAAAACCATTTTCAAATGTGTATGTTTTTAAATTAAAATAGTGAAAATAGCCGATCTACAAGCTCACAGAGCTATTTTCACTACTTTTGTGCGACACTCTTGTATGACAAAGTAGGACATTAATTTACAAAAAAAATATGGAGATAATAGGTTTCTGCCCACAGCGATGTTATATGAGTGCTGGTAATCCTTAGGGATGCACCGATATATCGGCCACATATCGGACGATATTTGCCCTTATTGGTCAATATCGGTATCTGTAAATAAAGTTGACATTCACCAATGGCAGTAGCCGATATCTTTCTGTTGTTGATCAGCATCAATTTTACGCTGGATATGTTGGTGTGTTGGTTATCTGCAACCTCCCAATCTGTAGATTCTGAACAGTTATGTCTTATAACAAATATTTATTTGTTTCCCTGGTACAAAAGGGGAAATAATAACACCAAAAATGAAATACACAAATATCGGTATCGACTATCGGCTAAATTGTTATTTTAAACATCGGTATCGGCCAATTACTTTCATTTGTAGTGCTCTCATAACGCATCCTTTGAACTTATCTGAAATCAATCAGTGCTATAGGTACTCATAGCAACTAAAAAGTATTACAGTTAGAGTTTTGTTGTCTTTGTTCAGGATGAGAGACGCAGCCAGGAAGATGGAGGAGAAGCACTTTGCTGATCGGACCACAGAACATGTGGAGTTCCTCCCTGTGGAGTGGAGGTCCAAACTGGCTCTTGATGGAGGTATTCTGTCTGTGCATGTGTGTGTGTGTGTGTGTGTGTGTGTGTGTGTGTGTGTGTGTGTGTGTGTGTGTGTGTGTGTGTGTGTGTGTGTGTGTGTGTGTGTGTGTGTGTGTGTGTGTGTGTGTGTGTGTGTGTGTACTGTAGACGTACAGACATATACATTGTGAGGACACTTTTCCTGGTCCTCACAATGGATGTTTTCAAAAGATCTTAGGCCTACATTTAGGAAAAGATAAAGATTCGTGTTATGATTAGAGGTTAGGTTAAAGGGTTGGGGCTGGAGTTATGTCTGATTTATACTTAGTTGCACACCAGTGTTGTGCACGAAACCAGCAGATCTCTAAGCTCACAACACATCGCAGCGTTTGTATAGTAATACAAATGTGTGTGTTTGTGTGCGTGTGTGTGTGTGTGTTTGCTATACTTGCAGACACGGTGGACTCTATCACCCCAGACAAAGTAAGGGGTCTCAGAGACATGCTGAACAGCAGTGCCATGGACATCATGTACTACTCCAGTCCTCTGTACAGAGACGAGGTGAGACTGTCTAACTGCACTCATCTCACCCAGCACACATGTAAATCTCTCAATTGACACATATACAGTATGTACACACATGTGTGCACGCGCATACATACATACATACATACATACATACATACATACATACATACATACATAAGACAGGACAGTCTAATGCACTAATGGGTGGATGTATATCTTGGCAGATAGCCTACAGCTATAAGCAGAATTAAATGTGCATATCAGGACAGATTTTTTTAAACTAACATCCAAGGTGCTTTTACTGGAATTAGATTTGTATTAGTGTGTGTGTGTGCCGGGTTTGGCCACCACTGCAACATCCCTCCACTTGTCAATATATGTGTGTGTGTGTGTGTGTGTGTGTGTGTGTGTGTGTGTGTGTGTGTGCGCGCGCGCACACACACACACACACACACACACACACACACACACACACAGTAGCTGTGGCAGTAGCTGTGGCTTTTCACATTATTAAATGTCTCCGCCCCATCCATGGTGAAACTATTAGGTTTATTAATACAGGTTTGTGGTGCTAAATGAGGCATTTTAGTGTGTGTGAGTGTGTGTGTGTGTGTGTGTGTGTGTGTGTGTGTGTGTGTGTGTGTGTGTGTGTGTGTGTGTGTGTTTGTGTGTGTGTGAGTGGTGAGGTTTTCTGTATCCCAAACTTTCATTGAGGGACCTGCCATGTTTAGCCTTTTAACTGATTCTCCCGTTATAATTGATATTACTAGTATAGGTACCGACCATTGTGATTAGTTTGACTCGAAAAGCCATTGGATTCCATACATTTCTGTACAGTATGAAAATCATTTTGAAGAGAAGCCCAGTCCACCCCTACGTAATTATTTGCAACTTGCAACCAGTTGCAAGAAATTGCAGTGGTCTGGACTCATGCGTGCTTGCGTGTGTGTCTGTGTGTGTGTGCGTGCGTTTGTGTAGATCACCAGGGGTCTGACCCAGGAGCTGAACCGCCTCTACACATTGTTCTGCAAACGGAACCCCGAGTTTGAGGAGAACGGCAAAGTGTCCATCGTGTCCCACTCGCTGGGCTGCGTCATCACCTTTGACATCATGACGGGCTGGGATCCCGTCCGCTTCCATCACCTGGACGTCCCCACCCCGGACGAGAGCGAGGCCCGCTGGCCCAGCTCCGAAGAGCGCTATGTGCAGGAGGAGCTGAGACAAACCAGACTCAGGTACTGTGGTGATCAATAGACCAGATCAGAATGGTTTAATTTTTGTAAACAAACAGGTATTTAGTTTTCACAATATAAAATGCAGTGTCCAGAACATTAGCTACAGTATGTCAACCTGTGGATATTTAGAGAAAAATAATATATTTCTAATAATATCATAAGTGTCCTGTTCTTCCAGAAATAAGGTTAATGAATAATACTGCTCCAATGCTACGCTCTTGACCCGGAAATGCATTTTGGTTGTGGTGATGTCACAATGATTCGGTCTATAGTCTTATGTATTTGGGTAGCGCAGTGGTTCTAAAACGTTTTAATTTAAAGGATCCCCAATTTGGTATGCATTAAACCATGGACCCCTTTAACCCCTATGGAACCACCTCAAGGACTCTGGGTGTCCTCGGCCGGACCCCACTTTGAGAACCACCGAGGTACTGTAGTGCAGTGGTTCTCAAATTGGGGACAATTAAAGTAAAATAAAATACATAAAAAACAATTCATAAGATTATTGTGACAGTTTCCCGGCCCGGTCAAATGCACATATATGGAGTCAAATCCACATATGATAGCCCCTGTCAAATGCACTATATGGAGATCAACATGCACTGATGTCAGACACAGCATAAACCAAATACACATATATGGAGATTAGATTATCAACATGCACTGATGTCAGAATATCAGAATAATCTGTTAACCTCTATTACAGGTTGAGGGATTTAGAGGAACAATTCGAAGGTTTACATTCCCCTTCATGTGCCACCGGGCCAGCACTGAAATTCAAGGTAAGGCTTTTATTTTTAATGGCCACCACTTTATGTTAGGCAAAATGACCAGTCACTCACCATCAACATTCACCAGCAGTAAACTGGTGGACATAAATTCCTACCCACTCTAGGGGTGCTTTCGGAAATTGCGCACCGGAGCGCACTCGCCTATTAGTTTGTATTGGCCAGTGCGCTCAGTGCTATATTTCTGAACGCAACCTAGATGGGCTGTGGGCTGTGTCTGAAGCATTCTGATTCCTGGAAACTGAGACTCAACCCAGAATCAGAATGACAACTTATTGTCACATCACACGATTACAGGTGTAAACCAAACGAGTGGGGTGAAAATATTTTTTGTGCAAGCTCTCAACATTTGCAGTTACAAGGAAGACTTTAGAATATAGAAAGAAAGCTTAGAGAAGAAAGGAACAAAGAACAAAGACAAATAACAGGAAGGCACGGAGTCAAATCAAATATATAATGCCCAATGTACATATGGCACAAGATTAAAAATAGCGATGGATATATGGCAAAGAAATGCTTCTTGTGCCAATGGGACTCTTTAACCACTTAAACCCCAGCATCCATATTGTGGGGAAAGCTTTCGCAGAAAATAGCAGATCAACAAGCTCACAATGAGACGCGTTGTGAGCTTGTCGATCTGCTATTTTCAGCGAAAGCTTTCACCACAATAACAGAAAGCAGAAAAGACACTATAGCATAGAGACCTGACCCTGAACCACAGTGGTTAACTAACAGACATCCTTATTTCGAATGATCTCATCTTTGGAACAAATATCTTCCTCTGTGTGCCAGGTGGAGAACTTCTTCTGCATGGGCTCCCCTCTGGCGGTGTTCCTGGCCCTGCGGGGGGTCCGTCCTGGAAACAATGGCGCTCAGGACCACATCCTGCCCAAGGCTATCTGCCAGCGTCTCTTTAACATCTTCCACCCTACGGACCCTGTGGTAAGCCCCTCTGAATATAGACTACAATGTGATCACCGTATTTAACGCTTTGTTCAGACTGCAGCAAATCTGATTTATCTCTCAAATCTTTACGACTGACTGTCCACACTGTTATTTGCGTTTAAGTGATTAAGTCGGATTTCTATACTCAGACATCGTTGACCTACCTGCATTGGTTGCTGTTGTAATGATGTAATGACTGAAGGTGTGAGTAATGCTTAATTTATACTCTACAAAAATAGCAGATCTATTAGGTCTTATTATTAGATGTAATATTTTCGGCGAGTTTGAATCAGGCCTCAGTTTCCGAGTGTCCAGACGGAGACACGTCTTTAGAAATCAGATTTGAATCACATACAAAACCACCGAGGCATGTGGTTCAAACCTGATTCGCACAAATAAGTTTCCATGTGGTATTTTGTTTTGCTGTTCAGATGTGATGAAACTGATCTCATTCAAATATGGATAGGGCAAAAACCTGATTTGGGCTGCCAGTCTGAACATAGCCACGGCCACCTATTATGATATTTGTTTACTTGCCGCAGCTGTCAGGAGAAAACCGACTTCTTCTCAACAAATTAAATCAAGTCACATTTATTTGTACAGCCCTTTAATCACTGTTACAGTCGCAAAAAGGTCTTTACAGGCTCTTGGTGTGGACCAGGGCTTCCCATACCTTTTCAGCTCGGGACCCAAAAGAGAAATGTGGTGTCTCCCCAGGACCCAACTTTACAAAAATACATTATGAATGAACAACTTATTTCCAATTAAAGGTAGGGTAGGTGATATCTTTTGGTTAAAACAAAAAAAAAGTTAAAAGGATAAAGCACTATTTTCTGATTGTTGACAGCTCTTCAATAAACAGAAAATAATGTTTCAGGTGGGTTGCATCCTGTCTGAGTTCTCTAGCCTGATTTGATAACATTGGTATCCCAACCTGAAAATCAATGTTCTGTTAATAAAGAGCTGGAGAAACAAACACTATAGCAATGAGTACTATCATTGTATATTTAACACTTATTTTAACCAAAGACAACCACTTACCCTATCTTTAATAGTGAAAATAGCAGATCTAGTTCAGCTATTTTAATTTATTTAAAAAAAAAATGTTTGAAATGTTTTTGGAAAAAAAAGACAATATATTTTTGAAAATCTTTTCAAATAATAATGAAAATTAATTGTAGGAAACATAAAAAAAACAAATGGGATATTTACTCGCGACCCATAAAAATGGGTCCGCCCAAACACTGATTATGGATGACCCATTTCTCTATTCTTTATGTTCAGGCGTACAGGCTGGAGCCGCTCATCTTGAAGCACTACAGTAACATATCCCCTGTCCAAATCCACTGGTGAGAAATTGCTTTATACTGCATGTGTATGTGAGCATGACTGACGAATCGCTGGGGGACGTGACCTATGAATCAGTCATTGATGGTTGGAGCATGTTCATTGTTTTAAAAACCTTCCCACCATTTCTTCTCTTTGTCTGGTCCACCCCCTCTAGTTGTCTGAGTACTGTGTCCCTCCTTATCATGTTGTTTTTCTGTTTCACTCCTTCTCTCTGTCTTACTTACTTAACCACTTAAACCCTATGTACATCGTTGACCAGGGTCCCCCAGAGGTCTAACCTGGTTAATCTTTCCTTCTACAGAAGATCATCTCTTTGCCGAAAATAGACCATCTCACTACACATCGTGTTGTGACACATTGCGTGCTTGTAGATTGGCTATTTTCAATGAACGTTCACCGATTTTTAAAGAATGTTTGACTGTTATGAAATGCCCAGGATATGGACGTTAGTGTTCATGTGGTTAACCATTTACCCCTATTCTATTTATTCTATTTTATACTTCGTTGTGCAGCAGCGTAGCCGATCTACAAGCTCACAATGTGTCACGATGCAATGCATTGTGAGCTTTGCGAAAAAAAAAAAAGGAAAAAGATGGCAGTTAAAAAGATGGTATCAACAACGTGACTAATCTTGTCCTATTATTCATGTTTCATATAGTATGTCTTGTCTTGCCTATATTATCATGTTGACGATTTTCATCCTCTTCCTCACTGCTGCGATGATCTAACTCCCGCTCTCTGGGATTGATGTAGTTGATTTATTTCAAAAACAAAACCCCATCACCATTCAAGTCACGGTTTTTGATCCCCCAGGTACAACACCACCGATCGCACGCTGTACGACCAGATCCGCCCCACGCTGCTGAACCCACTGAAGGAGAGTCAGAGTGCACCCCAGGTGGATATCGACAACCTCCCCAGCCCCCCCTGCACCTCCCCTTTGCAGGCCCGCAGGCACTACGGAGAGTCCATCGCCAGCTATGGCAAGGCCAGCATCATGGGTGAGGACATGGTGGATGGGTATGGGTCTATGGATAGATGGTTGGATGGATGGATGGATTGATGGATGGATGGAGAGGCATAGGATGGATGGATGGATGGATGGATGGATGGATGGATGGATGGATGGATGGCTGGATACTGTAGGTATCCATGATGTATCGGTGTAAAGCAGACCAATGTTGTTTCATGTACTTTCCTTATGTGTTAACTTTTACTCAACTGATGTTCTCATGGACAGACGATGTGTTACGGTATACAGTGAGAGTGATAATCTTTGAGTGTGTGTTCGGGTACTGCACTCAGTAGGGCCCTTGCCTTTGGGACCACGAGGTCATGGGTTCGATCCGAGCCTAGGCCCCCTCCTTTTATACCTCTACTCCATATCTTCGCTGAAAACAGCCGCTCTACACATGTTGCAACACAACGTGTTATGAGCTAAGTAAGTAGCCTTGGTAACCAAAGGTTCCCATAGGGGCAGAAGCCTATCAACTGTTTCTGTAGTGGTTTCTGTAGCTGGGGGATGTACAAGTACATCCCATGAGGTGCAAGACAGTACACCCCCTGGACATGACGCTATATGTCACAGGGACTAGCGTCCAACCTTTGATGTTGAGTTCCAAGCAGGGAGGCATTGGCTCCCAGTTTTATAATCGTTAGTATGACCCGGCCAGGGAATTGACCCCGATCTGCCAATCTCAGGGCAGGCACTGAGCTGGTTGTGAGCTTGTATATTCTTCTATTTTCTGTGAATGTTTGCCGTAGAATAGGGACACTATTAAGGGTTCATGTGGTTAAATTCAATTTACAAACTCGCTCAAGTTTTGTTTAAGCTTGGTGGAAAGGGGGCGTGAGAAAGAAGTTGCTTGCAGAGCGGATAAAGTAGCAAGGCAAGCAGCGGACAGCCCTGCACAGGCCCAACAAATCAATAGAAAGAGCAAATTACCCCCTGTCTCTAGACTGACAGCTAAGGGCCAATGAGGTTTCCTCTGTGCATTAGATGTTGAACAAGAAATAAAAAAAGTGCCCTGAACAGCACTTTAGAATGATGACAATCTATTTGTTGTGGGATGGTAATGCTGGTGTTTTATGCAGTGATGAACTGTGGTATTACTGCCCATTGTCGTGAAGGTGTCCCATGCGGTGAAGGTGTGTGACAGCACAGGAACAAGGTGACCACCCTTTGTAGAGATAACGCTAATTTAAAAAAAGTCCAATCTGTAGCTAACAATTGTAAGTTACTACTTATGCAGTTTGTGAACAAAGAAGCACAAACCACTGTCCAGGGTCCCCACACATTTTTAGCAATGAATTTCCAAAACTTTTCCAGAATATTTAGCCCAATTTCCAGGCCTATATAAAAATCATTCGGCGCAATAATGTGTCTCTTACTCCTATGTAGAATGCCCAAAGATAGGCAGTGTAGCAAAAATAAAGTTTGAGACATACATTAGGCTGCCGTCACACAGCCCGTTCGGCGAAACACTACTTATGTTACATATTTCGTGTAATATTATTCATGTTTATGAAAATGTTTTGTTTTAACAAAATCAATTGCCAAAAACAATGCATAGCCAAATATTTTTCCAGGACCCTTGATAAATTCCAGGACCTTTGATGATGTTTGATCAATTTCAAACCTTTTCCAGTACTGGATTTATTTATTTATTTTTTCAAAATATTTCCAGGAATTTCATGACCGTGGGGACCCTGACTGTCTGTTTGTGGGTCCCCTTTGGCCAAATGGAATTAGCAATCTTTATAGATACCTTCACCTATAATTCCAAAAGTTCTACAAAAGAGCAATGGTGGTGTAACTTATAGGGTGGTCCAGGGATGATTTATTTCTGTAGTCAGAAAACTGGCAGAAAAAGACTCGCTCGCCACATAAAATATTAAGAAAAACTCCTTAAGACAGAGACTTAAGAAAATAGTATTTATTTTATTTTTATATGCTCATAAAGTGCTCTGTGCTTATAGTGTGGGGTGGATAAAATTAGCAAACATTTTGGTCCTGGGACCTTCGTCAGTGCTGACGATGGTCCCAGGATATAGCAGAATGGATTTGATTTTCCCAGTGCAGTAGCTGTTAAGGAATTAATTTCTGCAAGACTAGAGCAGAAACATATTGACACTCACATAGTGATGTGTGACTTATGTTTATACTCACAAACAAGTTACAGGAACAACAGGGCAACAGAGCTGGACAATCATCTCATACATATCGCTCTTAGTCGGCTGTGGCTCAGGAGGTAGAGCGGTCATTTGGGAATCGGAAGGTACCCTGTTTGATCCTCGGCTCTTCCAGACTTCATGTCGCCTAGTTACGTGTCCCTGAGCAACACACGTAACCCCTAACTGCTCCCCTATGCGCTCACTTGGAAAAGCACACTGCTGATTCAAATGCAGATGCTGAAGTAATTTCCCTTTGGGGATAACTACTGTAGAAATATCCTTTTTTCCACATACAGTGTATATTTTTCTTGCCATTAAGCTGACTAGTATCTAGACATAGAACCAGGTTGCCTATGATTTGTTGATCATTTAAGTTTTTTTTGCCCGTTTTGATCAGTTTCAGACATTTGTAGACTTTAAAACTCCTATACTCAGTCCTTAGATTCATCACAGGTGATAGATACTCACCCCTGCCTCCTGTACGATGAGGTTGTGTTCCCTTCTCTCCAGACTGGATGAAATTGGTATCCCGTCTTAAAAATGTATTTTCTGTTTACTGAAAACTGGAGAGATGGGGAGACTCCTGTTACTGAACAAACACTCCATAGTAGTGCGAATAAGCGTTCACTTCTCGCAATAAAATGAGAAACTACATCTGAGCCACTGTCTTGCAGTATTTATTTTTGGAGTGCCGCTTTTTCCACTTAGGTGGTTTTGTTTTGACTCCATAGTAGTGATTGATATTGGAATATACAGCTATCTCTAACATGTAGTTTAACAACAACAACAACAACAAAATAAGAATAGAATAAAATCACTTACACCCCCTTTAATGCCAATTGTAACCTTTCCCACTAAAGACAAAAGCGAGGGTTTTGTACACTGGGAAACCGGAGTCCCCCAGGGGTCTATGCTAGGCCCCCTGGGGCCTATAAAATAAGGGTTAGTGGTTAATGTATATTTTTGGTAAAAATACTCTAAATCTTCAAAGTAATAAGTCTGCAAAGTAACTAGTCACAGTATAGTTGTCAAATAATTGTAGTGGAGTAACTTCACACGACTACTCTCTTCTAGGTGCTGCGAGTATCGGGAAGGGCATCGGTGGAATGTTCTTCTCCCGCTTCTCGCGCTCCACCAGCGGCCACGTGGCCGAAGTGGAGGAGGAGTCGTTGGATTCTGAGGGCGGGGCCTCTGAAGTGGAGACCGTCGGGGACGGGGAGGAGGGAGGCGTGATGGAAGGAGGCGAGGAAAGGGAGAGACAGAATGAGGAGGAGACGGAGAGGGAGAGGGAGGTGGAGGTGGAAGAGCCCTTCATGTCCGCGTCCGCCTCCTCCATCTTGGACCATGCCACAGGTAAGTCCAGTCATGGGCTGCAACTCTCCGTTATTTTCTTAGCAATTTATCTATCAATTACCTTTTCAATTCATCAAGGAGCACGTTTTTTATGAATCAGTGAATCGATGCAGAAAAATGTATAATAGATTTTTTACAATTTACTAAATCGATTAGTCTGATTAACGACTTAAACCCTATAACCCTATAGCTTGTAGATCAGCTATTTTGGCAATTTTTGCTACTGTATTTAAAGTCATCCTACAACTTTTTCTATAAAACATGGTATTTTTTATATAATCTTTCACTGATATAGGTTTCACAATAACAATTTTACATATTTCATTTTTGTCGAGACTTGCGAGTGTCTGCTCCAGACACTCACTGCAAAATAACGAAGGCATAGTAAATGTACCGGAAATGTATGAATTTATATATTTTTAAGTTAATACATGACGTTTCTGACAGTGTTCTTGTTGCTTTCCAAACTAACCTTGGCGCTAGCCTAGGACCCTGCATCATTTGTTTGGAGTGGTAGCCTATTTGCTATTTTTGTTTTGAACTGAATTCTGGGAATCACAGTTATAACAGACAACGGAGCTACTGGAGCTGGAGGTGTTGCGAAAAAGACTAATAGATAAAACAAATGATAATCAATTAAATCAATTAGTTTGATTAACTATTGCACCTAGTCCAGTCTTCAACAGAAGTCATTTATTATTGTTTAGTTGATAGCCAGTATCAACCAGTTTTAGTAGAAATTTGTCTCAGTGTGCTCTGGAAAAATACAGAACAAGAGTTTACATTTGAAATAGTTGGTCTGCACAATCTGTTACATAAAAAAACCTGACACTGTAATTGTGAGTATAACATGACATGGCCAAAGAAAATATTTCTTCTGCTTCAAACTAAGAAAAACGTAAGCATTTTGAGCTGGGGGCAAAGTCCAATTCACTCCTTTTTTATTATGCCAAAAAGCAATTTCCACATAGAGTGTGCATTATGAACATGTCACTCACAGACTGGCTGTATAGACAGCCACACACACACACACACACACACACACACACACACACACACACACACACACACACACACACACACACACACACACACACACACACACACACACACACACACACACACACACACACACACACACACACACACACACACACACACACACACACACACACACACACACACACATACACACGCACGCACGCGCAATGGGACATTCGTACTTTCTACTTTTGGTACTTTAAGTACATTTTGATGCCAATACTTTTGTACTTTTACTCAAGTTTACATTTTTTATTCCAGACTTTTACTTATAACAGAGTATTTCCACAAGCAGTATTGAAACTTTTACTTAAGTAAGAAATGTGAGTATACTTCTTCCACGGTTATCACAGTTTCTAGTGTATTTGTTGTTCCAGTGGAGTTGGAGAGACGAGTCGACTTTGAGCTGCGAGAGGGCATGGTAGAGAGCCGCTATTGGTCAGCTGTGACCTCGCACACGGCCTATTGGTGCTCTCACGACGTGGCGCTATTCCTGCTCACCTTCATGTACAGACAGCACGAAACCCCCCCCGAGCAGATGGAGGACCACCCTGAGTCATCATAACGCCCGCCCGCGCACACACACACACACACACACACACACACACACACACACACACACACACACACACACACACACACACACACACACACACACACACACACACACACACACACACACACACACACACACACACACACACACACACACACACACACACACACAACCGCTCACCTTGCCTGACTATTGAACTCAACTGAGGAGACATACTGTGGATCTGGGATCACTTCAGCCACCCCACAGTGGTAGTTCTCCACACTATCAAACCTGCTCCCTGTTCCTATAGTGCTACTAATGTTAACCACCCTGGCGTCCCTATTTTGGGCATGTCAGTGTAGGTGAAAACTTTCAAACCTTTTCAAAGATCTTCAGAACTTTTCAAAAATATCCGATCTACGATGCATCGCCATGTGTTGTGAGCTTGTATATTGGCTATTTCTGAATAGGACTTGGACTGTTCTAATTTCTTTACTTTATTGTCCAAAATCCAACTGTCATCAACCACTCACCTGACCTGTGACTGTACCAGTGGCTGTCTCGTCTGTCAAGGCCCTGAATGGGATGCTTAACCGTTGAGAGAGACAAGCAATGATTGCTGGTGGAGGAGTGACTGCAAAAGATTAGGACAGTGGTTCCCAACTTTTGTGGATCAGGGGCCCACTTGAAACTCTAGTTGAAAGCGTTCGCGGCCCACCCACCTGCCCACTTAAGCCCACCCATCTGTTAAGTGGTCAGATGGAGGGGCTGCGTGCATTTTCAGAGCATGTTTATTTCAACAATCAATCAATCAATCAATTGTGTTCCAGGTTAGATCAATGGAACTAACGTTGCATACTTTAAGTTGCTATTTATCGGTATCACAATGAAAACACATTCAAGGTTTTAAAGAAAAAAATACCACGTCATTTTTTTTCAACATAATTCTTTTAAATATTAATGTTATATTAACATTCAAATCATTGTGTTTTGCCAATTATTTGGGGGCCCACTTGCAATGCTCTAGTGGGCAATTGCAAGTGTGTTGGCAATTGCTGGATTAGTGATTGCCTCTTGCAGTAAAACACACACAAAATGGTTACGTCTGACTACAGTAACTTGACTCCATGGTACAGGGATCAGTCCAGAATCTTGTTAACCAAGCTTGGAAAAAGCTATGATTTGATGATACCATTATGATCCTTGCTTTTGTTTTCACTCCCCGACATGGTGGCATCATGTCTCTTATCAACAGATTACAGCAGTGCATGGGTTGGCTTATCTGGGACTGCTGTGCAGTGGTTTACATACTAATTTGACAAATTGTGTGTGTTTTTTGGTGTCAATTGGCGACCATGTTTCCCCTCCCCCCTATAGCTTGTGGAGTGACCCACAAGTTTAGGTCCAATCCCTTTTTCCCCTTGGCAACTTTATACATTTAGATTAGTCACGGGTCACGACATCTGTTACTGCTGTCAGGGCTCCTTGTCTCTGGAACGACCTCACTGAGGAGCTTGATAATTCAGTGTCTTCTTTTCAATCACTTAAAACATACATACCTTTATTGAAAGGCCTCCCATAATTTTACATTTTGAAAATGTAGTTTGATTCTCGTAATGTTTCATTTCTCACCGCACTTTATATTTTATACGTTATGATTTTATATTTAAATTTGTTTGGGGGGGGGGTTATTTCTTAAATTTATTTAAAGTACTTTGTAACCTTGCTTTATAAATATAGTCATTATTATCATCATTATCATTATTATTATCTTTTTTTTAAATATATTATTATGACATGGTATCCACTCCGCAAAAAGACCATGACAGGTCCCAACTATCCCTTTAACCCATTAAAACCGGGAAAGCATCTGTGTCATTTTGGATTTTTGCGTTGGCTATTCAAAAATAGGAAATATACAGCTTGTACATCTGCTATTTTTGAACATTTTTGAAAAATCTTGAAAGTGTTTAGTGTAATTTTGAATTACGAAAAAAGTTTGAGAACTACTGATTTAGAAAGGTCTTAATGGGTTAATGACAGTGCTCAGAATGCATGGCATCGTGATGCATTGTGAGCTTGTAGATTGCCTATTTTCGTGTAAAGTATAAATTAAGCAGTATACAGAACAGTACATCTGATAGTGTTGTATAATTTTGTTGATATGAAATCGAAACTTCTGACAGAAATTGTGAAATATTTTGAAAATTAGATAGCGCTGTTTATTTGGAAGGGCAGTCTGGTTCAGCCTAGTTGAGAAGCATGAGAAGTCATTCATCTAACCAACACCTCAGAGATACTGTAAAGTCTTAAGGCCATATACATTTTGAAACAAACAAATCATATCCTGATTGGTTCAATATCTCGAAAATACTAGGGCATCCAGGCTGTAAGGATTGACCTTGAACTTGATAAGGACTTCAATGACTTGCTAACTTTAAAAAGATATATTATGATTTGCTTTTAATGTCATGCTATCAATCATTTTGTCACTTTTTTTAAAAATGGCGCATACTGTATCATTTTGGAATGAAAGGCTTCATTACTTGCATTGTTTATAAAAGGGATAATATTATTTTTTGCAAGGCTGCAACTGCAAAGCTATTGAATTATCAAACTAGTGTACATAACAGATAATCAAACCAGCCTTATGAGATTATGTTTACATCACCATTAAGGCTGTTTTATGAATTATGGAAAACAATACACATATTATTTAGCCTTCTCTCAAACCTGGTGGCCAAATGTCTACCTGTTGCCAAGTGACAAGGTTGGTCTCGTTGCTATAACCATACACATCCACCCAACCACTGAGACACACAAAAAAGAAAAAGAAAAAAAAAGAAGAAATACAATTCACACATTACAATTCAACACTTTGGAATGTTTAGTTTGCTCCAAAATAATAGAAATGTGCAAAAAAAAAAAAGTGCACCGGAAATATATTTTGTTTTCATCATGCACTGTTGACAACCGACAGGTATACCTCAAATTCATTTTGGAACAATTATTGTAAGTATTTGTTTTACTGTTATGATTTCTTTATACTGTATATGCTACAGTATAATTGGAAAACCAGTCAGATTGAAAAAGGTGCACTCGTTTTCACCGACTTGGGTCGTGAGAGGGGGTCTGAAGGGGACTTGAGCCACGCCGAGCGAGCTTAGGCTAGCGCGTCGTCGTGCCGAGCGTTGCGAAGTCACCGTCAGCCGACTCAGCGCCGTCGAGTTATGTTCCGATAGGGACAGAATCGTAATCATCGCCCCCCCCCCTAGCCATTTCATTTCACACTCAATTTTATATTTTACTGCACTTTCTTTCACAACTAAGCCAAATGATCAGATATCCGTCAGAGCTGAATGTGTTTTGGGCGGGAACCTTGTATGTACAAAACCGTTACTTTTCAGGTAGAGTCAAAAGATGTTGTGTAGATCAGCTACTTTCGCTGCTGTTGTGCGACACCGACATACGACGAGGTATGAAATAGGGCATTAATTTATGAAAAAAAAACATGAGATTAAATATGGAGATACAAGGTTTATGCCAAACAGCAACGATGTGTAAGATAATTGTTACTGTTTGTATTTACCTATTTACTTGCAAAGCCCAGATGGGTGGAGTTAGACAATCGTGTGAAAGTAATTGAAAATCACCATAAGTGTGCATTTTTCTGTTACTTTTCGGTTAACCTATCCTGGTTAACTTGTCCTGAAGTGGCAAATCCCATCCATCTGGTATTCCATGCAGGGTGAAATGAATGCTGGGAATTATTTGTATTTGACACAACATTAATATCCTGGAAGCATGAAAGATCCAAATGCCACTGTTATATTAATTCTCATCAGAGCAAGAAACCAATTTGAGAATATTTTATACACATTTTCACAGTTATGAGTCTAACTTTAGGCACTTGGAAAATCCCAATTATCTTCTTTGAGAAATGAAAGTCAAGTCACTGAATGATTTTGGTTCAACTGAAGCATGACGTGGATATTTGCATATATGTACATAGACTTGGGCTTTTTGCTTTGATTTAAATGAAGCATGCTGAGTGGCATTTCAAACCCACATGCAATCTATGAGATGAGATTTTAAATCTAAGATTTACCTAAACACAAACTCTTTACCTTCACATTGAGTGACACCACAAACCAGGAGAAAATCAAACATGCCATAAATGATGTATACTAGAATGTATGTATTTCTTTCTCATTTTTTATTTTTCATTATTTGTCCTAATATTTTTTGCTCTGCTGTCAGATTTGCCATGTTGTGTTTGTGTGCCTCTCCTCGGTCTCTATGGCCTCATTTACTGTATATCTAGTAGTTGTATACAGTATATAAATCAAGCCTTAGGGCTTAGGAGCTTAATATTAACATGGAGGTCATAGTAACATGGCCCCAACCCTGTTGGGATGAAAAATTACCACCATGTGATTAGGATCAATTGCAATTTAGGTCTTTCTGGGCCTGAGCCTTTGAGAGAGAGTGAGAGAGTTAAGACACTCCAGTAGACTTCCGTTGTAAGTGAAGAATTCAATACACATATAATATTCAATATTCAATAATTTATTGCCAAAACCAATTTATGGTTTGGAAATTGTTTCAGTGTGCTCAGAGATAACAACAAGAACAAGAAGAATTTGTGGAAGTAATGATGCTATCGGGCGACCAATAGTTCCAAACACACTAATAGTTCCAATCATTGAATACTATACTGGGGTGTTGATGAAGCTACACACGATACATGAGATCAAATAGTGTCGTCGTAACTCTCTCTTTCAACAGGTCCAGACCAGGCCTAACATGAACATCACTATCATTACGTGTCGTTTAGCCGTGTTTGTCAACTGGATTGTTACAGAGAACTGCGTTTTTACAGTTGATCGTGAAATCAGGATCCAATATATTAAACCAAACAATGTCTCTTTGTTATAGGCTAATAGTTCTTTGATAGTGCATTGGTTGAGAAACACTGGCATAGAGTACAAATGATACCTCCTTCATGTGAAACAGCTTAGAATACATGTGCCATATTGAAGTGACATACAGTAGATGTGTTCTCTTAGTTTTCTTGTTTCTCATAGAGGTCTTATTATGCTAGGGCACTGGTTCTCAACGTGCGGTCCCAGGACCTCCAGGGGTCCTTGAGGGGTTATGAGTCTGTAACTCTTTGAGTGTACAAATGGACCAAATGGTTCCATTTACACTCTCAGATATAAATGAACACTGAGGATTGTACAGTGTATATTTGGGTCCCAGAGGTAAAAATAAATAAACTATAATCAAATGGGGGTCCGAAGTCTAATGCATATCAAACTGGGGGTCCTTGACATTCAAAACGTTGAGAATCGGTGCTTGCGAAATGACAGAAGTGTGAAAATGATAGAAGTTGTCAGCCCTTTTGTATTTCACTTCCTTCTCTCACTGCTTTTTAGACAAGGGTTACACAGTGAAATCCTCTGTGTTCATTTAACTCTGAGAATGTGCACTCTACATGTGTAGGCTAGTGTCAATAGACTTTCACCTATACTCAATTGCCACTGCATAACTGTAGTTATGGGTTTACAGAAAGGTGGCACATACCCATTTCCTGTTCTGGTTCATTTGATTGGCTCAGCAGCAGATTTGAAAGAGAAACATACATGAAAGTGTCATTTTGTGTTTCCCGGTCAAATCTGCTATACCGAGACAATCAGGAAACAGGTACGCCACCTTTTGGAAACCTGGGACTACAGTTATGCATAAAGACAATTCAGGAGTTCTTTTGTAAAAGGCTACATATTGATCTAGGATTAACCACATGAACCCCAGCATCCCTGTTTTGAGGCGAACATTTGGCAAAAATGGCAAATCTACAAGTTCACAATCTTGTGAGCTTTTAGATCAGCTATTTTCGGCAAAAGGATTTCATGTACATGGGGGTAAAAGGAGGAGGCCTAGTATAGACCACTGGGGGACTCCAGGCAACAAAGTGTATAAGGGTTAAGTGGTTAAAACGTTCCACTCTGTAAAGAGGTTGCCAATGCATAATCCAAAACAAGGACAAAAACTTACTATAATCCAGTTACTAGCCTACATACTTTATACTATATAATTTTGTGCTGTTGCCATGAATTTGTATTTATTTAAAATTGTTGGATATCTCTTTTTGAAACAAATCTTCTAATTGCTGTTTATGATCAAGTCTTCATTTAGAAATGTCTTTATCCCTTATGTATGAATGGGATGACCACACGAAACGTATCCCTGTTTTAAAATGGATTGAATGAATTGAAAGTGTATTGATTGATCCCACGCCTGCCTTACACAAAAGGACTCACTGTGTTTTAAGCTGTCATGTTCTCGCTCCCTGTCTGCCCCCTGCTGGAGGATGTGGTGCTTTACCCCTTGGTAAACTTTCCCCTTTGGTTTTTCATTAAAACAAGTCTCTGCACTTCACGTGTCGTTTCCCTGTCTGTATATTGATTAACATGTTAAAACACATACAGGAATATAACAAAATGTGCAAAATCAGTACACTCGACATGGGGACCAGAGGTGAAAATGGACCTTTTACGGTCTGTTACTGTAACTATATGAGAGTGTACATTTGGAAGCAAATGCCAAATGGGTCCAATGTGTTTACATTTTTATATCAAATATAGGCTACTCTATCCATCCATCCATCCATCCATCCATCCATCCATCTATCTATCTATCTATCTATCTATCTATCTATCTATCTATATATATATATATATATATATATATATATATATATATATATATATATATATATATATATATATATATATATATATACTTTTTTCCCCCTGGACAGCAAGGGCTATAATAATAATCTGTGACTTTATTGTCATCCTTTCAGTCAGTCAGTTAGTTTAATTATAGCCTATGTCTTTTCTTTTTTTCATCATTTCGTCAGGTTGATTTACAGTTGGTCGTATCACAGCCTAGGCTTTCTTTCACTGAATTAGAGATCTTGTCCCTCACAGACAGTGAGATCGATGACACGGTCATTATTTCTCTGCTGTCACCCGTATGAATGAGATCCTATCACGGTGCGTCTCACCACGTGACCGTGAACTTGTTCAAAAAGGACGGACAGTGATATATCAGCTGCCTTCACCGCAAGGCACGCCGTCTGGTGTGCAGTAGGAGATCCTAATAAATATACAACCGTCATTTTTCATTCATTTACTTACCTAGCTACACGTAGATCCTTTTTTTTTTTACAGAGCGCACTAGTTACACATTCCAAGGTCCGTGTGGTTTTCTGGTGGAGAAGAAGACAGAAGCAGGTAGGTAGGCTAATTTAAGCCGACTTTAAAGTTCCGAGGCTCAACTGAATTGTTATGAATAGTATTGGTACAGATTCAGAACATTGACGTTGAAACCTATCTATAGCCTGTATTAGAAAATTATATTGCATCTTCGCCTGCAGGTGCACACAGGTGCAAGCCTGTGCCTCTCACCTGTGATAGGGCAATTCATAATTCTGATGAATACCAGTGGTGTAAATTAACTAAGTACATTTACTTGACTTAAGTACTGTACTTGAGTACAATTTTTTATTTTTATTTACTTTACTGGAGTATTTCCAATTTTCTGCACTTTTACTTACTCCACATCTCAGAGGCAAATATTATACGTTTACTCCACTACAATTATTTGAAAACTTTAGTTACTAGTTACTTTGTACATTTTGATTATTATTACAAAACATACATTAATCACTTCAGCCCTTCAGCTATAAACATTTCGGCCAATAGCCGATCTACAAGTTCACAATGCAATGCAACACATTGTGAGCTTGTAGATCTGCTATTTTCAAAAGATTTTTATACATTTGACTTTACTTTTTCCACCACTGATGAATACAGGAAAAGTGGGCATTTGGAAATCTGATAGACAATGTTTTTTCATTTTAACACACAGCCTAGTTATTGCCAGGGAATAATGTGTGATTTTGATCTGATTAACTTTAGCCCCTGAGAGTAAATTGACTCTTGCAAGGGAAAAGTGTTGAAAAATAAACTAAGATGAATATTATAGTTTCAAATTTTTTTTTTATTACTGTAGGTAGGTTTCCTTTATGCCTTTTTTGTGCCATGGATTGCTGTGATCTTTTATTAGATTACGAAGCACTGTAACTTGGTTTTGAAAAGTGCTATATAAATGAAGATACAGATGATGATGATTATTATTATACTTTAAGTGTTTACATAGATTATGTACATTACATTACATTGCATTACATTACATTTAGCAGACGCTTTTATCCAAAGCGACTTACAATAAGTGCATTCTACATAGGTAGGGAACAAAAATACTAATCACCAGAAGTCTTAAGTGCATTTTCTGCTAAAACAGGCAACCAAGAGTATACCTAGCGCTAAGGTAAAAGTGCAATATATCATCTACCTACTTTCCTAAACAGATGAGACAAATAGCAAAATCAAATGAGCAAGAGCTAAAACAAATAAGTGTATTGACTAAAGAAGATCTAATAAAACAATACAATAATAAAACAAGAGTTTGTAAAACTAGTTAACAACAAGTAGGCAAGGCGAAGAGGAATGTAAATCCTAGTTCTATTTCAGTTCACAATGGTAACCTAAATGGACATTATGCAGTGTGTCAGCAATTCAGAATGACTCCTAGTCAGTTCTGCTGTTCATCGTTCACCTGTTTAGGTCTTTTAGACTACAATGAACATTCAGTCTGCCATCAACAAAGAGGTCTTCATCCCTCGTGATGAGCGCATGCTGGTTGCAGTGGAGGTGCGGAGGAGAAAGAAGAAGAGAATGTCCTTCATGCCCACTGCCGGTGGCAAAGGGGAATATGCAACATTCTTATGTCTTTCAGGTAACACTTTTTAACCCATTCATATAATGTCCATCCAAGGAAGATTTGCAGAGCGTGATTCCGACAAATACCTACACACTCACTTGTTGTGCATATTATGCATGCCTAGTAGCTACCACCCAGCAGCGAAAATAGCTGATCTACAAGCTCACAATCGCATTGAGAGCTCACGCATCGCGATCATGGTGCGTCGTGAGCTTGTAGATCAGCTATTTTAGCTACTTTTGAAACGGGGCTTCAGTGCTTTCAAACCAGTGGATTCAAACCAGGAATGCCACAGTTCAAATTCCATGTCTGCTGCTGTGTCATTCTATTTTTAGGTCGTTTTGCCATTTTAGAAATGTTAATTTGGTAATTCAGTCCTGTCACTCTCTGTAGGCAGAATGCAGTGTGTTGCTGTTGTTGTGAACAGAAGCATTGTTAAGTGATCCATCACAGGAGGCCTTGTTTGGGCAGAACACAGGGGAGGCAGTGTGGTTTGGGAAGAGCTACAGGACGAGTCGCTCTGACGCTGCCATTGAACCCTAAAGTATCGTACCGATCTCATACTGTGGAACCTATTAGGCATAGATGAGTGGGTAGAGGGGCGTCTGGGAGTTGGGAAGGTGGTTGGTTTGAACGTTGTGTCACCCAGTCGAATATACTGTAAATTCCTGAGTTAATTTCAGATTGAATTTTCAATTTTATTTTAGTGCCAAATCACAACAACCTGTGTCAAGACACTTTTAGAGTAGAGAGATCCGACATGGTCCAAACAGGGACAAAGAGAAAGTGAGACAGAGAGAGGGAGAAAGAGAAACAGAAACACAAAACACTAAAACACCAAAGATTTTCTAGGTTTCTTGTGGTTATAATATTCTTCTTGATAGCCTGAGTCCACACCAGTAAAGACATCTTTGGTACTCATCACTAAGTAACAATAGGAGATGTATATTTGACAGCTCCCATGTGCACACATGCTCCCATGTGCACACATTTCAAACTGTAAACTTGCCTTGCTGAAAAATAGGCACTCCGTCCACCCTCCCAGGATGTTGAATGTGTTAACATTCCAGGAATTTAACTCTTGCTGTGACCTTTTTTCCCTTAATACCAAGGGACCCTGCATCGATTGAAACCTTGATCCCAAACTTGGTGAGGTCTGACCTTGTGTATATATCCTCGTCTCCCCAGTGACCAATAAGACACCTCCTCAGCTCCTCATCACAAAGGTCAAGCGGTTTGGTGGCTCCACCTCCTTCACCAGGAGGTCCCAGTGGAAGGTGGACCAGCTCAAACAGGTCAATGGCGTCAACCCCAACAAGGTCAGGAACACTCTTTCGACTGGGAAGGAAATGTCTACTGGGTCTCATTTCATTTAATAGTGTTTCTTATCTTTATTACAAAATGGCTCTTATTTCTTCTACAGAGTACTTCACTGTCCATGTTGTCAATATCTGACTTGTTTGAATGGATACCAGAGTATCTATTACATCCACTGTCCGGGTGGTTTGCGACTTTGTATTGTTTACTATCGGTTGCTTCTATGTCAGCACATTTAAGCTTGTTCTACTGTTGTACAGTACCTGATACTCACATGAGCATCAGCTAAAACGTAAACACATAATGAGTTTTTAAAAAATGCCTTTTTGTGGTTAGTAAGGGGAACATTTCTTGCGTCCTTATAATCTTAACCCCCCGCTTCCTCCGACCACGGTATTGACTCCAGCCTCTTCTGTCTTGTCTTCCAGGATTCCGCAGAGTTCGACCTGATCTTTGACAATGCCTCAGACGAGTGGGTGGCGGCCTCATCGGCTGAGAAATGTATCTTTGTCCAGATCCTGTACCATGCCTGTCAGACTTACTGGGAGGGCAGTCTGGGCACCAAGGTGCCAGACAAGAGGGCTAGAAGGAGTCCTAGCCTCGATGAGCAGCTAGCCAAAGCTGGCCCAAGTAAAGAGCCGACGTCACCGAAGAAGCCCAGATCCCAGACCCTGCAGGCAAGACGGAAGAGCTACTCCCCCCCCAGACAGACCGAGTTCATTAACTGTCAGTCCAAACTCACAGCAGGTACTGTCTGGTGATTTTCGTAAAGATAAGGGAATACCTGTCATTGTCAACAATTTTTTTTTGCCTCGGACATAGATTGTTCATGGACCATGCTTCCATTAAAGGCTTTGTTTTTAGATTCTTAAAATGTTCTCAAGTCATTTAAAATGTTACCAAACGTATACCTGAATAATTGACTCAAAGTTGGCTAGACGGCTAATGCAGTCAAGCCATTTTGCTTTTCTCTAGGGACTATAGCTGAGTGGTTAGTGAGCGTGGCTGGGGAGCCAGAGGCCCTGGTTGTCCCAGGTACGATTCCACATAGACATATAAAGGTAGAAGCCTCCTCCGCCTCTGAGGCGTCTGTATCTCGGGCGCACACCAGCTTCCGCAGGGCAAGCAGGAAGCTTCTGCGTGCGTCAGAAGGGGACGTTCGGTAGGCCAATCAGAGGCAGGTGGGGGCGGGTCTTTTCGTAACCCAGCCCATAACCCTTTATGAGGCAGCCGTGCAGCAACTAGTCAGTTAGACGTGCTGTGATTGGCCAGTAGTCAACGCGCTGTGATTGGCCAGTGGTCACTTTGAGTGGCATCTTGCCTTCTCTAAAATGGCGCCCGCGATACAGGTCGCTCCAATGAACTGCAGAGGCCAATGAGGTATCTAGGTTTCTATATCTATGCGATTCCAGGCCAGGCCAGCAATGTGTCGATGTGTGTCCCTGAGCAAGACTCTCTTAACCCCTAATTGCTCCCCGAGCGGCGCACGATGGCTGCTCACTGCTTGTTATAGGATGGGTAAATGCAGAGGACAAATTTTACGTATGTGCAAATATACTGTGACAATAAACACCCCAAGGCGTGGGGCCTATATTAAATATTCAATTAAACTGAAATGTTCAAATGGCCTTTTCAAATAATCCACGCTCATAATGCATTAAAACACGACAATAATGCCAACTTGACCAAAGAAATTGAAACAGCCCACAAGGACATTTTGTGTGTTCGATTACCTATCTGAAGCAAACTTTTAAGTCTCTGTAAGTTGACACCATACCGAAAAAGCAGACAGCAGAGAGGGGAAGTGAAACGCAACACAAGTCATGGGCTGTATTTGAACTCCGTACAGGAGCGTTTTATCTCCATGTTGTCTCATCTCGCCTCTACTTACACTTAGACTTGGCCGACAGACATCTCACCTAACGATCTTGCCATTGATTTTAGCAACAGGCCAGAGAGGGACAGCTGATGATCCTGCTGGCTTGATGCGATATTTGTCTCTTTGTCGTGATTCTTCTACTAGAGGCCTGTGGCATGAACCTGGTCATCTATCGCTGCAAGGCCTTCTTCGACCGCTTGAAGAAGATGATGGTTAGGCCCAGAGGTCGTTCACCTGCTAGAGGTAAGATGACTCAAAGTTAACTTTTTATCAGATTGTGTTTTAGGACTTTTAAATCCCTTCAGATGAGCTACTGTACTCTGTAGAGCAGTGGTTCTCAAACTTTTTCATGTCAAGGACCCCCACATTGACACTTATTAGCCCGCGGACCCCCATTTCAAAAGATATGCCAGGGACCCCCATAAGAGAAGTTTTTTTTTACGGCTCTAGCAGTGACTAAACCATTTTAATTTCAAGGACCCCCAGTTTGACATGCATTAGGGCTACAGACCCCCATTTAATGACATTTCTATCTCTGGGACCCCAATTTATATTGTAAAATCTATGTCAATTTAACTCTGAGAGTGTACAAATGGAACCAAATGGACCAGTTAGGGTCCATTTGGTTCCATTTGTACACTCTCAGAGTTACAGACCCATAAGGGTCCATTTGGTGCCTAATCTATCATTTAGCTGGGGACCCCCTTGAACTCCCTCAAGGACCCTTGGGGGTCCCCGGACCCCACTTTGAGAACCAATGCTGTAGAGTCTTTAAAGTTTATAAAACAGAATGAAGGTCTTCAAATAAAGAAATACATCAAGTTTAGAATCCTGGAGTGAACAGGATTATTAATCTATGAACAGTTTATGGTTCTTGTCCCAGCTGGCACCTAGGAGGACCCCGGCAGGCTACAGGGTGGAGATAATAATTATGTATTTTATTTATCTATCATCATCCATCAGAAACTTGGGGAGATTCGTGTACTGTGGATGCATTTAATCAAATTTGTGCAAATCTTTGAATATTCTTTTAAAGCGAACATTTTAACTCAAATCTTTGCTTCTGGGGGTCCCTGGAACAAATTATGTTCTGGTCGGGGGTCCGCAGCCAAATACATATAATTTTGGGGGTCCTTGACATGAAAAAGTTTGAGAACCACTGATATAGCACCATAGGTTTTTCCAGAAAACTATTAGGATTTAGAAGACATTTGTAGAATCGGTCTTAATGGGTTAAGTTTCTTGATTTATACTTTGTTGTGTGCCGGTGTCACAGGCCCACAGTAGGGCACACTGAAGCATCATATCACTAAAAGGATGGATGCCGGCAGTACACTAGAAGATAGAAAACCCATACATTTTCCCCATAGAGATTTCCGGGGCATTCACCAGGAGCCTGGATAGCTTCGTTCCAGGCTTAAAATAATTCATATAAATACTTTTGGAAATGTCTATGGGAAAAAATAATGGGCACTGCTATACCCTATACTTAGTTGACCGGGGTCCCTCAGGGCTCTATAGTAGGTCTACTCCTTTTTTCCCTCTACACCAAATCACTTCACTGAAAATAGCAGATCAACAAGCTCAGAGTGAGCTTGTGAATCTGCAACTTTCACAGAAGGTTCACACCAGAATAGGGGCAGCTTCCCCGTTCACTTCCATATTAGAAAAAGTGTGGAGTGTCTCGTTGCGGCGCGTTGACAGCGTTGACTGGTGTCAAGTCAGACGTGAGTGAAGCATGGGAGTTTAACACTGGTGAACCTTGTCCAGGAGCCAACCAATTGGACAGAAGCGCTGTGCGTTGACTCCACTTGGCAGCCATTTCACTTGTAGTTTTCTTTCAGTGAGCTAACACTCCCAACTTAAGTCAAATGAATTACAAATTGTAAAACTGGCAATCACACTGCCCACACAACATACTGTAACATGGGAAATGGACGCAAATGTGTGACTGTTGCCTGGCTGTCGCTGGCTGTTTAATTGCTTTTTTACAATTGTAATGGCCATGCATTTCAGTGCACTTCTGCCACGTGGGTATCAGTAAGCCTAATCCTTTAGATCACTGCCAGCATCCATCCTTTTTAGTGACATGATGCTTCGGTCAGCCCTAGCCTTTCCTCTCTTCCACTTAACTGTTTTTCTGTCCATTGTCCTCTGCTCTGGGCTTCACCTCGCTGCCGCAACAAGAGAATGGCTCCTCTATGATGTGACTGCCCAAATGAGAGGACACTTTGTGTTTAGCAGGGCACAATGGGCAGCCTTTTAGGAAGCCCAGGGCAGTGACACTGAGGAGGAGAGCAGCGCACCATTGAACCCCCTGACAAGGGGGCTGATATTGTAATGGGTGGGAGAGGTGCCAGGCCGCTGTGGGGCAGAGAGCCACAAATCAACAGCAGCTGAGGCACGTCGCTCTGCCCTTAGCCTCAGCCGACCGGAGGAATGGGATTCCATGGTGAAAGGATGCAGGGTTAGGGTTAGGGCAGTGATGGAAGAAGTACTCTACATGTTTACTTAAGTATCAAAATACCCTTGTTGTAGAAATACACTTGTGGTACTTTAATATAATTAAAGTGCCAAAAGTAAAAGTACTCATTATGCAGACGGTCCCAAGTGTATACAAATCCTTTGAAAATAGCAGATCTACAAGCTCACAACGTGTTGCAGCGCGTTGATAGCTTGTAGATCGGCTATTTTCAAATGGACGAAATGTATACAGAGAAGAAGTGGTTAATGTATGTTTTGTAATAATAATCAAAATCTATAAAGTAACTAAAGTTGTCAAATAATTGTAGTGGAGTAAAAGTACAATATTTGCCTCTGAGAGTAGAGGTAAAAGTACTGAAAATTGGAAATACTCAAGTACAAATCAAATACTTTGGGTACTTTTACTTAACTGAAGTACAGTACTTGAGTAAATGTACTTAGTTACTTTACACCACTGCTCTGCCCTTAGCCTCAGCTGACCGGAGGAATGGGATTTACATGGTGAAAGGATGCAGGGTTAGGTTTAGGGCTGCTACAAAAAAATATTTTCTTTGCAAATTAGTCTATCGATTACTTTTTCAATGAATCAAATAATTGAGTAGTGTGTTATATCGATCAATCAATTGATATTTTTTATAATCAACTAAATTGATTAGTCTTAACAACTTAAAGCTGCACTCTGTTACATTCATATCCTACCAGGGATATGAATGTGTTCCCACATGTTTTACCACTGAATTAATAGAGCAAGACCATAAGATTTAAATTTGTCAACAGAAGAGCAGGGAGACCAAATACAACCACCGCATATTTGTTAATAATCAATTAAACCCAGTAGTTTGATTAACTTTCCCCCTAGTTCGGGTGGCACCTGATGCAAATAAAGGACTACTGTAAATAATTATTCAACATGTGGCACAGGCATATGCATGAAAACAATGTTTTATATCATGTGCTTGCACTGCGCAGTTTGTATCAGTTTTAGTTTTCACAACTATAGTTTTCATAAATTATAGCATATATGAACAATACTGAATCATTTAAGGGTTCAGGTCAAAGTTGACATAATACAGTGTGCATATAAAAATGGAGACTAGAGCAAACTAATTCAGACTATCATTTTACTCACTGTAACATTATTGTCAGCGCTGCTGAAAATGTACTCTTTACTAAAGCCTCCTCTCTCTTTCTGTGTTAACATACAGGTCAGGCTGGGCAGCGCCTCCCAGGGGCCACTCTGGGTAGTGTAGTCCAAAAGGCCCAAAAGGCTGGCGAGAAAATGAAGACTGCTGAGGAAAAGACAGTTGAGTTGATGCACAAAGCCCAGAAGCTAGCTGACTCTGCTCACAAGGTGATGTTGTGTCTGGAATAAATTACACTTTAAGAGTTGACACCTAAAATGTGTCAACATGATGCCATGTTACAGTATATATTGTGTAGCCCTAGAATGGCTGTGATCTTACATACATTTCATGCATTCCAAATACACAGCCATAGATCGGTCCAATCCCCGCACAGTTAGCAGACTGATTGCCGCGGCATAAATCTTCTCCGCGCTGCGTGTGCACTCACCCAATAATGAATTCCTAAGGCTTGGAGTCAGATATTGTCCTCTAGTTTCATATCCATTTGAAAGTTCTGGCAGGAAATGTGTGTTTAGTAAAATATCTCCACTTTTCCACGAGATTCACACGGACGACATTCTCTGTCAGCAACGGGGCCGGACCGGAAGCACAGATGTAGAGGGCACACAATCGACAGGTGCGTTGCGATTGGTGTGGGGCAATTAATCACACCACCTGCCAATTGTGTGCCCCATAAATGTGTGCTTCCCAAATTAAGTTTTGATTTGTTCAGTCCTGCACTCAATTCGGGCCCCATGCCCGGACAGAAAGTCGTGGCGCTTGTGGAAAAGTGGAGATATTTTACTAAACACGCGTTTTCTGCAAGAACATTCAAATGGATATGAAACTAGAGGACAATGTCTGACTCCAAGTTATAGGAATTAATTATTGGGTGAGTACACACGCAGCGTGGAGAAGATTCATGCCGCGGAGATCAGTCTGCTAACCGGGCGGGGATAGGACCGATCTATGCCTGTGTATTAGGAATACATGAAATGTATGTAAGATCACAGCCATTCTAAGTTTCCTTCAGTGGTCGGAGGGTTACTGCTTTTGTCTTAATGATGGAAAAACCACCTGTTGGTTTGTGTGCTGCTTAATTTAGGATGTACACTTAATTGACAGTGTACAGAATTAAACACCGTTCAAAAGCATTACAATTGATTTTATTGTTTTTTTGTATTGAAGCGTTTCATTACATTGTTCCCTTTTCTCCTTCCAGGTGGCCCCGAAAAAAGTAGTAAAAAAGTAAAGTGGCCAAAGAGGACCAGTGGAACCATGCTTATAACACCCACACTAATGTTGACTTTAGAAAGTCTGTGGCTTGACATATCTGGCTAATTGTTAAATGAAGGGCTTCTGTTCTCTGAGGAGAAGACTCAGGAAGCACCGACTCACACCACGTTTGTTGACTGTAAGTAAGCAAATGCATAACTTTGTAATTGACTGCAGTGGAGAGGATGGAAATCCGGGGTTAAACCAGTGACCTTTCACCTCCAGGCTAAAACATGTGACAACTATGAGGATGCTTTGACTCAAGCCATGATGGAGTGATGCAACTGGATAGTAAAACTGTGTCACAGTGCTCCCACTGTAACTCTACTAGTTTGAGCTTTTACTTAGAATATGGAGGTCCAGTTTTGCCTCGCTTGCTAAAGAGAACCTTTAGTTCCATTTGTTGTAACATTTTGCCGCACTTGAATAATCAGGCTTTACATATCCTCCGTGTTATGCAAAGGAAGTAGAAGAGTGTGGCTTTAATTTAAATAATTTAAAACGCTAAACATTTGTCGTTATGGATGAGTTTTTATTTTATTTTATGCCTATAAAAAGGCGTTCACACTTTTGGAAATTATGTTTTAAAAGCTACAGTGTGGGTATTCTGCACTACCATGTACTGTATATAGTATATTTTAATTGTATGAGAGACATTTTAATTGTTTTTATCAAGCACTTGTGGTCTCTCAATGACCTACTTCATTCTGGAAAGTTCTTTGTGTGGCAGTTTCTAACCTTAACGTGACTTGAGCAGTTAAAGAAATGACGGCATGCACTCATCAGGATGAGTGATGAATCTTAATTTAGTTTTGAGTTGGATTTTTGTTACTCACTATAAATCCTTCATATGACGTCATTTAGTTTTCATCCGTACTTGCCGTCGGTTCTAGTTCTATGTGTATAGTGTACTACTGTTAAGTGTAATTGTATGTGGGTAAAGTGGCAAACTGTAAAGTGTCTACAATATTGAAGTAGGTCACGTCAAGTTTGTGTATCGTCTTAAATGTTGTGCTGTCTAAATCGTCGTTCTATGTTTGTGCCGATATCGCCTTTACTGTGACAAACTGTTGATTTGTCTTTCGTCTGTAAGTCTTTATGTTTTATGTTTGTCTTTGTCTTTTTATGGCCTTCTTTCAGAAGAAGATGGGTCTGTGTTGTAGAGAGTTGAGTGAAGGTGGATCAGTCAGTTCAAGTATGTTTGTGGAACCATGTTTACATCTACAATAAGAGAAGCTCCATCGTGAGCAGAGGACGTGAACCTCCTCAGAGGGTTTGGGATCAAGAGTCAGGGATGAGTTTTAGGAGGTAGAAATGAAGCCTTAAGCCATAAAGTGGTTCAGTTTAATCATGTGATTTGAACAAATGGGTTGAGAATTGGCCGTGGACTGGTTTTGATGACTAACAAATGCAACAAACAACAAAAAGCAGTTCAGGATTTTATGTAGCGTTACGCTACGTTGTTATGTTATGTTATGTAAATATGTGTCTCTGAATTTGATTTGAGAAAGATTAATCTGCTCTGCACTGATCTCTTTGACCCAAATAAATGAGGATGTGATCTATTGGTGTTTTTGTTGTGTCCTGGATGTGGCTGTATGTTTTCTCACCACCAGATGGCATGCAAACTGCAAATAAGTTCACTCGATTCACACTGGGTTTCAAACTCAACACAAATATAACGTTTATATTGTGCAGATAACTTTTTCAACCAATGCTAATATCAAATGTGACATGATTATATCTGATCAATACCACTGCATGTTATAGCCAACAGGCTACCTGGAAAATGTATGATGGTCACAAATTAAATCTGGGCATGGAAAATAAGTGGCCTAACACCCTCCCTTTCCTCTATAACAGCATTCCCTCTATAACAGCATTCAGCATACTTTATGTTATACTATATACAAGCTCAGCGCGGCGCTTGTAGATCTTCAATTTTTGAAAAGTTGTGCAAATCTTTGAATATATATATTTTTAAAAGCGACATTTTTTTATCTCAAGGGAGACAAAAAAGGGACGGAGTTGGGAGACACAGGGAAACTTTGTTGGTTTTAAAATGTTGTTCTCTTTTTTTCCTTTTTTGCAAATAAATGATTTAACAGAAAACTAAAATAAATGTGCTCCAAATTTAATTAAATGAAATTAAATAACTAAACAGAAACTGGACTGATGAACACAACTGAACTGAAAACTGAACTACCCATAATGACACATGAGGTGGACATATATAGGGACGGGTCAGACCACTGTTAACACAAAAGGGGGAAAAGACAAAGACTACCATTGAAACACACTCTAATAACCCCTGCCCACCCCATGGTGCAGAGGGACTGTGGTGCAGTCCAATTGTCCAGATTAGCTGCAGATCTGGAGCAGCTGATCCCTATTCCTTTGGCCTGCCCATCATGTCCATTTATGTCAGCAGCCTCCCACAGAACTGGTAACTCAAAGAAAACTCAGTCAACTCAAATGCAAATAAACTCATAGAAAAACAACTAAATAAATTATGTTAAAAGAGTTACCATAAGAGTTACCATACATTATAGTCTCAATGTGTGGCTGCTGAGTCAGCCATCAGGGTCCCTGGAACAAAATATTTTGAGATGGGGGTCAGCGGCCAAATTCATATATTTTTGGGGGTCCTGGATATGAAAAAGTATGCTTGACATAGAAACATACGTTTTTCAGAAAACTGTTAGGATTTAGAAGGCATTTTGTATAATTGGCCTCAGGTCTTCAGAGAGCCACCATCAGACCAGAGAGGGTAAGACAGCCTGCATCTCAAAATGCTGTGTCAGAGCTCTTTAGATGTGAAGCATTATTGGTGGCAAACTTTTGTTGATTTATCAAATCTTTTGATACTGTATGCCAAAGTCTCTGATATGCAGGCTTTAGTTAATTCATTACTTATTGTTGTGAAATAGTTAAAATGATCAGATCAATGTAATGACTTTTTTTTTTTTTTTTTAAGTTCTTTAACCACTTTAACCCTAAGTGTCCCTATTCTGGGCATGTTATAATAGGCGGACATTCGGCTTAACTAGGTGACTATTTGTCGAAAATAGCAGATCGACAAGCTGAGTCACAACTCCTTGTAAAGCGTGTAGATTGCAAAGGCTATTTTTGGTGAAGAGATTTGGAGTAAAGGTGAACATAAGGAGGCCAACTTAAGTATAGACCCCTGGGGGACCCCGGTCAAGTGGTTAAACGTAATCTATTGAAACCTACAGTAAGGGCATCCTAGCCTCTAAGGTAGCCTACACTGCTACTGTGTTCAGATGATCTGTGTACCATGTCCTCTCATCAACACCGCCGCGTCGTGGCCAATCAATACCTTTTAACATTCACGGTCACGCTATCTATCTATCTAATGTCCTGAGTGCGCCTTTATCGACAAAGGCGCTGTATTTCTTGACGGCTAAAGTATACACGTATCAGCAGGAAGGTTCGGTCATGACATTGTGACTTGACCGCGTAACTCGTTGTGACTCGGCGTCAATCCCCTGTATTGATCCCGCTTACTTCCTCCTGCAGAAGCGATGGGAAAATGACAACCCTGTCAGACCCTGAGTTTTGGGGTGTTTGGCGTGGCTTTTTGGGTCTAATCTTTTTGAGTGGTGCCAACCACTCCTATATCTGACTTTGTCTGTGTGTCCGTCCGTATGTATGTATGTCCAATAAACAAACATTGATGACAACATCAATACGGGGCTCATCAAAGGCACCACTCTCTTCACACAGGGTGTGATTTTTGAGTGGTGCCAACCACTCCTATATCTGACTTTGTCCGTGTGTCCGTATGTATGTATGTCCAATAAACAAACATTGATGACAACATCAATACGGGGCTTATCAAAGGCACCACTCTCTTCACACAGGGTGTGATTTTTTTTTACTACGAAGGGTAACCCCAGAACCAGTTAGTACTAGGCTACCTCCCGAGCAGGGCCCAAATTAGGTTCTGAGCAGTGGTGGAAAAAGTACTCACATTTCTGACTTAAGTAAAAGTATCAATACTGCAATGTAGAAATACTCTGTTACAAGTGAAAGTCCGGAATTCAAAATTCACTTGAGTATGAAAGTACAAAAGTATTAGCATCAAAATGTACGTTTACTCATTATGCAGAATGTCCCATTTCACAAGTTTTCAAATGTATAAAAATCTTTTGAAAATAACAGATCTACAAGCTCACAAAGCGTCGCATCGCGACACATTGTGAGCTTGTAGATCGGCTATTTTCAAATGGCCGAAATGTATATTTATGGCAAGTGGTTAATGTATGTTTTGTAATAATAATCAAAATCTACAAAGTAACTTGTAGTTTTCAAACAATTGTAGTGGAGTAAAAGTACTATATTTGTCTCTGAGATGTAGTGGGGTAGAAGTACAAGTATAAAAAATTGGAAGTACTCCAGTAAAGTAAAAATACCTCAACATTGTACTTTTAAGTACAGTACTTGAGTACTTGTACTTAGTTACTTTACACCACTGAGGTTCTGAGAAGCTACTTGTAGTGGAAAAGGGCCATATAGGTCACACCCCGGGCGGCCCAGGGATCATCGTTCGTCATAGTGGCCAGGGCCACTATGCATGCACACTAAATGCTCTGAGATGGAAGTGACATCATTAGCCAGCACCAATCCATTATTAAGCATGTTGATCATGCCGTTATTCTTGTTCAAACTGCTTCCTATGAAGGCCATCTTAAAGCAGAACACTGAATAATGACATAATCATTTTCGTTGCACATTACTTTATGGTATTGTATTTGACAGTGGCCTATTTCCAGAGTATTAATCTGTGGATTAACCTATGGCAAAGCATTGTTACGCAATGTTATTCTGTAAGTAATGTAATGTAATATGATGTGAATGTTTTAGGCACTAGGTAAATGATTGATGTACAAAGTATTATCATGTCCAGTTTCTCATAGATTCATACATACTGTAGGATAAGACACTTGTATAATGCCATTTGTAAAGCATCCATTTTTACTTTTGTCAAATCTGGTCCAGTCAATAGTTCTTTTGCATTACTGCCCAAAATAGGATATGATAGGATAGGATTACACTCCCAGGGGGGAAATTCAGGGAGTAAAAAGTATACTAGTCAATAAAATAATACCGGCAATAAATACAGCACTATACCATACAAGAATGTGCAGACACACCAAAAAAACGATACATACGCAGCCCCCCCCCACACACACACACACACACACACACACACACACACACACACACACACACACACACACACACACACACACACACACACACACACACACACAAACCCAGACACCACACAGGCCCATAAATGTATTTTAATGTATTTTAATATTCCTATTTTTCTTCTCTGTTAAAAGAAAGCATTGAGTTGCACATGACGAAAGGTGCCATATAAACTAAGTTTAACTGATACGATTGGACTTTGTATCTGTTTGGTAATCAGTCCACACATGGGGCGGGGGGTCAAACAGTCCATGATTTGGGGGGATCTTATGGATTGCACAAAGGAGGACAGCCTGTAGCGGTCTGGTTTAGTCCTGGGGAGGATACAGCCTCTGGCTGAAGGTGCTCCCCCACTCTGACAGTACACTCTGACAATGTACAAATGGAACCAAATTAACCCTTAAATGGTCCATTTGGTTGCCTACAATTTAGGCACTTAGCAGACGCTCTTAATCCAGAGCGATTTACAGTAAGAACGGACAACACAAGGTAATATATCATCAGTCTAACAGTAGAAAAAGTCAATAATCAGTTGACCCTGTGGGTGTCCTGCAAGGCTATGGACTGGAACTAGCTAATCATGTGTAAGCTGTCCGTCCAGTGTATGGAATCTACACTAGCCAGGCAGGAGTTTGTGATTGCGTGATAGTGATTTGTTTCTGCACATCTATGCATATAATATTGAATAGAATTCAAACATGATATCAACTATGCCAAACCCATGCAAATTTAATGAATCTCGGTACACATTTAGAGATTCCTTTACACACAAATCTGAACACACAACACAGATTGAGATACAGTTACATAACTCTCCACTCACATTTGTAAATAGTTCTATTACAATAACGGCCCCATATACGTTAAACTACTCATTCAAGGCTGACAAACACAAAGGAACATGCACTGAACACATAAATACTGTATGTGACTAACCCATATGAAAAAATACTTTTGAAAATGGGAATTTGTTCTGTCGAACGAAACACAGGGGGGCAGAGGCAGAGGGCCACCACAGTTGGGACTGTGATGTGGGATTAAGGACACACACACACACACACACACACACACACACACACACACACACACTCCTGTCCCACTTTCCTATCCCCTATGTGTGTGTGTCTGTACTTATTGTGTGTTTGTTTGTTTGTATACATAAGTGTGTGCATTTGTTTGTATGAGTGTGTGCGTGTGCGCGTGCGTGCGTGCCCGTGTGTGTGTGTGTGTGCCGTGTGCCTGTGTGTGTGGATCAGTGCTGCATGTGTGTATTTAAACCTTTTTGTACCAGAACATGTATTCGTTATCTGGGTCATGGCACATGTCATTCTTCTCTAGTCACAAAACATCCTGTAAAGACAACCATTGCATTATGCATTACATCACCATCGTTTGGGAATGTAGTTTTATATACAGTCGGCCCGGCCGGGTGGCTAATTAACCACTAAAAGCCTATGATACTTTGTTGACCAGAGGTCTATACTTGGTCCCCTCACTCCTTTATTCCCTCGACACCTAAACTCTTCGCCATAAATAGCCAATCTACAAGTGTTGCAACACATTGTGAGCTTGTTTGTCGGCTGTTTTTGCTGAAAGTTCACCTATTTTCACAAAATGTTCGCCTATTATGCTATGCTCAGAATACGGTTCAGTGGATACAAGACAAAAACAACCTATTGTGTCTTAGTAAGGTGTTGAGCTAGAACAGCTTCAATGTGCCTTGTCAAAGATCAGGGCTACTCAACTTAAGATGGCTCAGGGGCCACTCAGAAAAATACCAAAAGTCCAAGGGCCGCAAGCTAAAAATGTCTGTCCTATTATGGATTTTTCGATTTTGCAACACACTACACATTGTTATTGTTATAAGAAAAAGTACATTTTGACATATGATATAATGAAATTTCACCATATGAAATAAGGGACACCTATCCTGGGCCGGAAAAAAATGGGGGTCAAACCCCCCCAAAAAACTGAAATGCATAGAAAACTATGCATTATACCTGTAACAATTGACGCACCTGTATATGTCTGTCTGTCTGTTTGTTTTTGGAAAAAAAGCAACCCATATATTTGAACGGATATGTGTATTTTTATCCTGTGCTTAATTTATTTTTTTTTTTTTTTGTATTCTTTTTATTTTTTGGTTTTACCATGAGGGGGCGCAGAGACGCTGCGTTGGGGGCGCATGCGGCCCGCGGGGCGCGGGTTGAGTAGCGCTGACATAGATAATGGTCTCTGGAACTATACTGGAGAGATGGAACACCATTCTAACAAAACCTATTCCTTCATTTGGTGTTTTGATGATGGTATTGGTGCACTCCGGTCCAAAAATCTTTTTCATACTCATCAAAGCAGTATCTTCCTGGAATAGACCATTCCCAACACAATATATAGATGAATATATAATTCATCATATAGGATAAAGGTGATCACTCAGAATAACTTTGTACTGATTTGCGGTGACCCTTCTCTCTAAGGGGACAAGTGGACCCAAACCATGCCAGGGAAATAACCCCCACATAAATAAATCAGTGGTTCCCAAACTTTTTAGCTCGAGACCCAAAAGAGAAATGTGACGTCACCCCGGAACCCAAAATAGTAAAATAGCAGATCTACATGCTCACAGCGAGTCGCTTCGCGCCACGTTGTGAACTTGTAGATCTGCTATTTTCACTGCTTCTTAAAAAGTTATTTGTTTTATTTTTAATTTTTTTGTTTTTAATTCATGAAAAATTGTCCAAAAAAAAAACTAAATCTTTAGAAATAATAATTATTTAAAAAACTAAATGTAGGAAACAAAGAATTGAGCAAAATATACTTGTGACCCATAAAAATGCATCCACGACCCACTGTTTGGGAAACAGTGCTATAAATCAAGTTCCCCCCAAAATAATCATAATTTGAACTGGGGACCCCCCAAAATAATCATATTTGAACTGGGGACCCCCGACCCTGACAAGCACTTGGAATTCTAGGCATTACATTTAGTTTGACTCGGTTCCATATAAATATTGTGAAAATACAAGCTTGTAGATCGTCTATTTTCACAATGTTTGCCGCTTTCTTACGTAATATTTGACAATTTGGCCAATTTGGTATCAAAAAGGTCTTAAAAGTAATTAAATGGTCACTTTAGAAATGTGCAGATACCCTACTTATACTGTATGTTGGTTTGTTTATTGGTGAGTGAGCTAACCAAATTAAGCTAATCATCTGGGGACCCCCAAAATAATTTGGAGACCCCCCTGGGGGTCCCTGACCCCCGGTTTGGGAACCACTAAAGTTCATATTGGTTCCATCATGTGTCCATCAATACTGGTTTTAAATAGACAATTTATTCAAATTATTGAATTCAAGCAAAAGGAGAATAGATAGAATAGACTTTTACTTTTACTAAACATTAGACTATGTTTTTATTGTGGTATTTGATTTGATTAGACTTTGGTAAAAAAAAATACATTCCAAGTATAATCACGATATATCGCTATTTTTACTTAAATAAAAGGTTCATGCCTTTTACAGTATGCATTCACCCAGTATGCATTCACCCACTTGAGAAGAATATGGCGAAGGATGAGTGACTTTTGAGAGACTGTAAACCTATACCTATTGCTCTTCTGTTCTTTACATATCGCACTAATGCACACGCATCAGTCACTGAATGTGCACTTTTTACCACAATTTCCAACCCTATTTACTGACGTCTTTCCCATTGATCAAAGTACAGAAGTCATTTTAGTCACTGTTCCTATTATAACACTTGCCTGCTGAGCAGTCTCTGTGACTGAAGCAGCAGCTGCCATCCATGCCCCTTAAAAAAACATCTTTCATAGTCACATGTTTTTCTCTTGCCATCTGCTCAGCATTTTACACATGCCATCATGATTAATTGCATCATAGATGATACCTATATGGATACAGTATATATGTCACAGTATGTTTGGGAAACCAGTCAGATTGAAAAAGGTGCACTCGTTTTCACCGAAGGAGGCACGCCGTCTGAAGTGGACTTGAGCCATGAGAGGCACCGCCGAGCAAGCTTAGGCGAGCGAGTCGCAGTGCAGAGCATTGCGTGTTGCGAGTTATGTTCTGATTTTGCTAGGGACAGAATCGTAAATCATCGTCGCCCCTAGTCTCGGTACCTCCGAGACGTCATTTTCTTTTTTGATGGGGGGACGCCCGCCACAGGGGAGCACGGGAGGTGAACTCAAAGAAAACAAGCACTCCTTTTTCAATCTGACTGGTTTTCCAATCATACTATAACATACAGTATATACGCTCTCTGTTAAACACTATAAAATCGTATGAACTTCCTGCAATCAAATGGTTTTGAGGAGACCATCCTGTAACTGGAAGGGCCCTAATGACCTCAAACGCTGCATGGCCTTGATCACGTGTCGTCATGCTGTACTGTATATGATGAATCCCTCATGGCATATCCATCTGCCCTGCTCTGTGACTGACCCCTCATACTTCATTGACCTCCCCGGGAAGGAAAAGAAAAATCAATTCCTTCCATCTCGGATCAATAAGTTGAAAATAGTTCACATGGCTCACATGGTAAAAGTCCATACCATGGCAGTGGTGTAATGTAGCCAAGTATGTACAATTTTTAGGTACTTTTTCTTGTCCATTTATCAATTCTTTTTTTTTTACTCCACTACAATTATTTGAAAGCTTTAGTTACAAGTTTATAGATTTAGATGATGGCAAAACATACATGAACCATATAAGCTTACAACGCATTGTGATGCAACATGTTGTGAGCTTGTTGATCGGCAATTGGCAAAGGAAATGACACATTTTGAAAGAAAATTGTGAAATGGTCAATTCATAATGAATACATTTACTTTGATATTGTACTATATTTTGAAACCAATACTTTTGTACTTTTGCTCAAGTAAAATAACAGGCCTATTACTTGTAATAGTATTTCTGCATTGATGTTGCTACTTTTACCTAACCTAAGTAAAACATCTGAGTAATTCTTCCACCACACTCCGAGCAAGGTCTCCCCCTATGCCTCGATCTCCCTCTCTCTCTCTTTCTCCTCTACCCTCCAACCCCCTCCCACCCACCATCTTGTTTCTCTCTCTCTACCGTTGCCTCTGCCTCACCCACTATGCATCACTCCTCCATCACCCGCCACGTCTCTCCTTACCGCCTCTCACTTGTACTCGCTCTCCCTCTGTCTGTGTCTCTGTCTCTCTTTCAGTCTCCTTCTCTCTGTCTCTCCCTATCTGGCACCCATAGGATCTCTCTTGCTTATTCTGTGTTTCTCAATCTATTGCTTTGTTGCGCACGCACAGGCACACATGCGCGCACAGACACGTGTGCGCGCGTACGGACACACACACACACACACACACACACACACACACACACACACACGTTTATATTGCTGTACTTGTGAGGACATTTTAGGAGAGCAATTTTATAATTGCTATTTTTATTTGTAATTAGTTGCATGCCGGTGTCGTTTTACAAGCTCACAAGTCGTTGTGAGCTTGTACACGCACAACTAAAGGGGCACAACTGGGCACAACACCCTAGGCTGATTTTGCAGTTTGCTTTCAACTGCAGGTCAAAAAGTACAGCAGACTAAAAACGTGCTGACAGAAAGCAAGCAACACAGCTGCACCAAACAAATTAATAATGAGCGTGTTAGATTTTTATAGGTGTGTCCAGAGACAAGGGCATGCCAATGTGCAAGCATGACAGTATTGACACACCTAAAATCAGAGTGTAGAAGAGAGAGCAACGTCACGATTTGATCTCGCCGCAAAGCGGGCTGCTATGGGCTATAGTTCCAAACATTGGAACTATCTCATTGAGACAGAGCACTTCCGCATTCCATTCTTACGATGGGAGTCAACGCTAGTGTTATAACTCTCTTATACGGCTCTGCCTAAAATCTAACACACTCATTATTCATTTGATTAGCTGCAGCTGTGTTGGTAGCGTCAGTGTGTAGTGTGTACTATAAGGTCACTGTGACGCAGCCTAACATGTTTTTAGCCTGCTGTCGTTTTTGACCTGAAGTTGAAAACAGACTACAAAATCAGCCTAGGGTGTCAGGCATATAACTCGAACCCCAACCCTGAACCTGACCTCTAAAGGCCTCAATTGACAATTGTCCTTACAATGTCCATTTCTCAAATTCTACTATACTTGTGGGAACATTTGGCACTCATGAGTATATACAAGCACACACACACACACACACACACACACACACACACACACACACACACACACACACACACACACACACACACACACACACACACACACACACACACACACACACACACACACACACACACACACACACACACACACACACACACACACACACACACAACCTCATGCACGCTGATGGTCCATTGTGGAACCTTGGGCCGTCAACCTTTACTTTATAGAGTGTGGAGTACAGTAGCTGTGCTCCAGTAAGAAGGAAGGCCTTGGTAGCCACAGCGTTGATATACTGAATGTAATAGATAAGAACTTGAGAATTCTCCAGGCGCTCAACCGAACGCTTGTTTGCATGCAGACCTAGATGTGGAGCGAATTGCCTTCGTGATATATCAGGTCGTATTGTTTTAATATCATTAATTTGCTGTTCTTTTATTCACATAGTATAAAGGAAATCTCCCTTGTTTGTCAATAAAGATGCCTTGCGCATGTGAACGGTAATTTCTGTGTATGTCGTCTATAAACTGGACTTTAGGGTTCATTGAACCAAGAGTGACAGGAGTGCCACGGCACATCAGCTGGTGACCCCGACGTGATCCTGTCTAGTCCAGACGACCGCTGGATCCATAGGATTCAAACAACAATTCGCCCATACACTACGTGCTACAATTCCTTGGGGCCCCAGGAAGGGTACACGCGGTGCTATATGTGAATTGTATTATATCAAATTTAGGTCAATTGTGAAAGGTAATGTGTAAATATGATTACATGCATGTGAAGTCACCACTGAACAGCAGATTGAATGACTTTTGTGTATTAAACTAGGCTTGAACTCCCTATACCCCATGATGTCCCGTTAGGTTGGCTGGGTGGACCGTTTGTTCTCCCAGCAACGGCCCCGAAATTACGCCGGGTTCAAAGGAAAAGATAGCGTATGCCTATGTTTAGCTCCAGCATCCGAGCGAGGTGATGTTAAGGACTGTAAATGCGGCCTTGATCAAAAATAATACATGTTTAGCTCCAGCATTCGAGCGAGGTGATGTTAAGGACTGTAAATGCGGCCTTGATCAAAAATAATACATGTTTAGCTCCAGCATCCGAGCGAGGTGATGTTAAGGACTGTAAATGCGGCCTTGATCAAAAATAATACATATGTTTAGGTTTAAACTAGGCTTTGAACTCCCTATACCCCATGATGTCCCGTTAGGTTGGCTGGGTGGACAGAGTTTATCCTCCCAGCAACGGCCCCGAAGTTACGCCGGGTTCAAAGGAAAAGATAGCGTATAGGCTAAGCTCAAATTAGTACATTCGAATGTTGTCATGTTTATTGTCGTTTTATGTATGTTGTTGTCATGTTTATTGTCGCTTTATGTATGTCGTTGTCATGTTTATTGTCGTTATATGTATGCTGTCGTCTTGTACATGAAGTCCAGTATTGTGCTTAAGTACAGCCCTGAGGTAGTGTTACCTTAAATAGCCCTTACAGCTGCCTGCAGTTTCACCTCAGCCCTGCTACACCTCAGCCATTCGGAAATTGCCGATCTACAAGCTCACTAGCTATTCCATTACTAGCAATCCGAGCTGGTGGATCTGATATTTTCAAGGGAAAATTGTGCATGTCAGGTCTGAGAAATTGTGATCGGGGACAGGCTGCTTGTTTTACATTTCTAACTATGGGTTTTCACTCCACTCTGATACCAGCGTTTGTTTTTGGTACTTTGACCCAAGTACATGTCAGTCAGTGGATAGTGTAGTCTGCTCTGTGAGCACTTTTGTTTAGTGATTTTGTCCTACTTAGGAATGCAAGCAAGGAAGATAACCACCTGCATGGGGCTCAGTGGTGGAAGGTCACAAAGTACTTTTACTCAAGTGTCTTACTTGAGTACATTTTGAGGTTCTCCATTTATACTTCACCAGAGTAGTTCCAGTTTCCAATACTTTTACTTCTACTCGACTACAGTACATTTTGATTTCAGAGGCCATTATTGTATTTTTACTTCAGCATTATTGCTGGAAACCTTGAATATTTAGGCTAGCTCAAAGGTGACGCATTGGGAGCTGGCAGATCTGTGAATAGGGGAAATTCTGCACAAATACACACTTTTACTCTCAACACTTGGGCATACCTAAGTGTAAGTGTTTATGTACCTTTACTTAGGTAAATGTAGAATGTTAGACTTGTGCTTGTAGCAGCATACTTCCACATGACAACGTTGATGCTCTCAATTAGGTGAAACAGTTTAGTACCTATTCCAATACTGGCAGCCAATGTTAAATGTACTTGCACGCCTGTATTCACAGCAAACCAAGCAACCTCCTGACCGGAAGGGCCAAACTGCGTGTGTATCTGTCCCAGTGACTGGGGTAAGTGAATGGTGTGTGAGTGACTGAAGGGGGTCTCTACACTGTAGGACGTGCGTGAATGTTGTCAGGCGCACCCACCACATAATTAACTGGGTTCACGCAAACACACTAGAGGTTTGGGGAGGGGTTGCAGAACACTGGTGGTTACTTTGATGTTGGGGTGCTCCATAAACTCACGTTAATGAAAGTCTTGACCACAGGCAATCTGTGCATTGGGGGCCAATTCTTTTTTTTTTTCTTCTTTGTTGTTTTTGATTTTTGATGACAGTAGGGAGATCGAGAGAGAGCACGTGTGTGTTGTAACACATCCCCACATTCACGTAAGGTGCATCCAAGACACCCACTACTGTTTTTACTGAATTAAAATATTTGAGTTATATTGAAGCCTATACCACTGAGAATTTACATACTGCAGTTATCCAACGTCAGGTTGACCAGTACTTTCAGAGTTTAAAAAAACAAACAAAAAAAGGAGATGAATACAGTTCATGAATTACAAAAGGCTATTGAGCCATGCATTGAGGGAGAGAAATAGCTTCTTCTTTAAATCTGTTAAAATAGACAGTTGAAAGAATGGGGGGGTAGGAAGGCGCTTTGACCTTCACTCCTTACCAGCTGCCACACACACACACTGATAAGATTCCCACAACACTGTCCCACAACACAGTCAATTTAACTTATGGTCTCACATACACTGTAACTGCAATTCATTCACACAATATCATTTTATATATAGTTATCTTAAAAACAACTATCTCAGACTTTAGAAGTGGGTTTGTTTCACATTCGGGGACTGCAACAATGTTTGGCGGACAGTCATTTTCGTTCTATGAACTGGAAACATGCACTTGAAGTGCAGACTCACTTCCGATGACACCTATGGCGACCAGAGAGCAAGCCTTGGGAAAGCTTGCATGACTTTTGACAAACTTTTATCTGTTACAGACACTGGAACTACTATGCCATGGGGAAGGACACACTTTCTAAGCAAGCAGTGGAATATATGAAGCAAGGTTGACTTACTGCTAATCGTTGTTGTTGGGGCCTAGACATGTGTAAACAAATACATTTTCTATCGCTCTGGGTAGGACACAACACATTTTTATTTGTACAAATAAGGTACACTAGAGAAGTGACAAACATGATACTTATAAGCGCCCAATGTAGTTAAGAAAAAAAACTTTTCTGTTCTGAAAAAAGGGGTAGTTGCACTAATATATCATAGCGTAACCATGACTGTGCATAGATTGCAGTTTCAAAAGATCAAATAATAACAGTGCCCCCTGTAATATAAAATAATATTACTTATGTGTAGTGACTTCATAGACTAGCAAAATTGAAATAGCTTAATAAGTGGACAACAACCAAATTGAAGTGAAACTGTTGTAATGTGTAGTGTTGAATAGAATGCCACAATCAAACTATATATTTTCAAATTAAACTAAAGTATGCAGGCCAATGTCAAATTAGTTAACTGAATGGAAACATGCTGTGTTCTTCAATCAAGTCCATTTTTAAATAAGTGCTGGTACTCCAATATAATAATTATTATTATTACATTATAGATATACTGTGATGATCGCGGTCACACTATGGCACTTTGAGTACAAGTGGAACCATAGAAAGACTTAAGTGGTGTTGTCGAGAGACTCACAAGCACGTTGGATGTGCTTGGCAGAACATTTATGGCTGCAGACGTAGCTGCACGGTCCACGGCCTCTGGAGGGTGCACACTTCGGGGTGGTGTACGTGGTGGCTTCTGTCATGCTATTTTGTTGTGATTAACCGAAAGCGAAACTATGTGTTTGTGTGTGCTGCTCAGAATATCTCCCTGTTATGTTAATGGTCAGTGCGTTTGGTGTACATTATGAGAACATGCCGGGTTTTGGTTGCAGAGTGGATGTCAAGTGATTTCATACATTGCTCACATTTGCCATGTTACCACTGATTGACTACGGGTTGTTTAAGGTTGTTTATGTTGTGGTTAACCTTCCATTTCTCTAAAATAGGTCGACTGCTTGCAGGAGAGACGTGTACACTTTTGCTGTCGTTAACCTTCCATTTCTCTGAAACAGGTCATTGGGTGCAGAAGAGAATTGTACAATTTTGTACAGCCCGAGAATAATGTCAATTGACCTGTGCATAAGGCACAGGAAAGTTGTTTTGTTGTGTTTCCAATTACATGTAGTGAACGGTAAAGGAGGGTGGCACCCTGGCCTCTGCACATTCCTATGCTGTGTGCCCTGCCGGGTAGCAGGTCAAGGAGGGAAATAGTATGATAGCAAATGTATAGTATAATTGAGATAGTATAGTATTATATAGTGACAGTAGTGTAATGTTAAGTGACTATACTAAAGTTCATACTTGTAGAAACTTTCATGTCGAAGTGGTAATGCTGCCTTTAATTTTTGTTAAATTAATGTGCTTAGACTTATGGCAGAGTGACTAATACAGAGACACTTAAGTGTAAGGAAGGAGAGACAATGACACACACACACTCTCACAAGTACAGTCGATAGTCGAGATAGTATAATTAATGTCCAAAGCATAATACGGGCCAAAGACTTAAGTGAAAGACTTGCCACTAGACAAGGAGGGACACTACACAATGAATTATTTTTTATATCAAGGAGGGACACTACACAATTAATTTGACCAGTACCAATGTCACTACTGCGTCGTTAGTAACAACCAGGTGGAGTATTCTTTTCACATCAACGCGCACACACAATAAACCCTTCCCTTCTCTCATGTCCGTACTCTCAAAGAAGTGCTCTCTCTCCATCTCTCTCTCTCGTTCACTCACTCTCTCTCTCTCACACACACACACACACACACACACACACACACACACACACACACACACACACACACACACACACACACACACACACACACACACACACACACACACACACACACACACACACACACACACACACACACACGTGTTTAATTTTCCTCTCCGTCATCACATACATCTTTCTGTTGTCGATCTATATTTATGTCTCTTCTGGGAATTTACTTCCAGGTGTGACAACGTGTTAAGCTGCTTTGCAGAGAACATCCTTAATCTAACAGTGGCTGATTTGTGACATTGATGTGTGTTTGTTTTTCACGTGTGTTTTGTAGATCCATATATATCGTAGCTGTCAGGTGGAAACCTTGTATGTCCTAATACTTAATTTTCAGGAATAGAAAAAAAAGAAAGAAAAATAACCTGTGTTCCAGCGGATCCAATGTAGTTATTATTTAGTCACAAGCTCTTGTTAATACTTTTCATTGATTAAATAATAAAACCCACCGACAGATTTAGCCACTTTCAACCTGGTGTCCCTATTTTAGGCATGTTTGTATAGGCAAAAATGTAGCACAAATGTTTCAAAAAGGCTCAAGAATAGCAAACAATTGCAGTCCGCAATTTTTTGCTACTTTTGCGTGACACTCCTATGGCGAAGTGTAAATTGGAGCTTTAATTTATGAAAAAAAAACATTAAAAGATGAAATATGGAGATACAAGGTTTCTGCCCGACAGCGCGTGTGTGTGTGCGCGTCCGTGCATGTGTGTGTTGTGTTGTGTGTGGAGTTGAGGTTCAGGGACAGGACAAGGTATATAGAGGCAGATAGATAGGCTGTTGAGAAATGGGACGCTGCAGACAAGGCCATATGGGCGGGAGGTCATTCCCTAGGCTTCATTAGCCTGCGAACCATGCATCTGCTCTGGAGGTGTGAGGAGCTGGCAGGTGCAGCCATCTCACTCTTCAAAGGCAAATAAACACAATGTGCTCATGCAGCCTATCTATATGGTGCTTATACTAGCACCATAATAAGCACCATAGAAAAGAGGTAAGCACCATAGTAAGCACCATAAAAGTGGCAGGGTGGACGCCGTGAAGCTTCTGCCTGATCCAACAACAGTGTCACACCGACTATCAAAATGTGCAGAACAAGTTTGTGACAAACTCATTCCAGAACTGCATGGAAGCAGCCTGACTGAATGCAATGCTTCAGTTACTGTACGTTGGGCATGTGGACCGATGACAACAGAAACGTTGGCTACCTTTGTGTCACTTTACATCATTTGTTCTCAAAGTGGGGTCCGGGGACCCCCAGGGGTCCTTGAGGGAGTTCCAGGGGGTCCCCAGCTAAATGATAGATTAGGCACCAAATGGACCCTTATGGGTCTGTAACTCTGAGAGTGTACAAATGGAACCAAATGGACCCTAACGGGTCCATTTGGTTCCATTTGTACACTCAGAGTTAAATTGACATAGATTTTACAATATAAATTGGGGTCCCAGAGATAGAAATGCCATTAAATGGGGGTCTGTAGCCCTAATGCATGTCAAACTGCAAACTGGGGGTCCTTGAAATGAAAACGGTTTAGAATCACTGCTAGAGCCGTAAAAAAAACTTCTCTTATGGGGGTCCCTGGCATATCTCTTGAAATGGGGGTCCGCGGGCTAATAAGTGTCAATGTGGGGGTCCTTGACATGAAAAAGTTTGAGAACCACTGCTTTACATGACATCAACACGAAGTGGGAGCTGATTGAGTGCGTTGCACTGCTGAATGGGATAGTTCTGGGATAGTTCTTTGCACAAAACGGCAGCTACTGTAACCTGAAACCAGCAATCATAGGCCTACTAGCACTACGCAAATACAATCTGGATGTGTTATTTTCCAAACTAGTCTACGTGAGCCAGTGGTGTAAAGCAATTAAGTACATTTACTCAAGTACTTAAGTACATTTTTGAGGTACTTTTAATTTACTGGAGTATTTCCAATTGTCTATACTTTTAATTCTACTCCACTACATCTCAGAGGCAAATATTGTACTTTTACTCCACTACAATTATTTGAAAACTTTAGTTACTAGTTACTTTGCAGATATAAATTATGATATTATGAAACATACATTAACCACTTTAGCCCTATTTTATACCTAGGCTATTTGAAAATAGCCGAAATAGCGATGCGACGCGTTGTGGGCTTGTATCTGTGGATCTGCTATTTTCAAACATTTTTGTACTTTTACTTTTGGTACTTTATTACAGCATTGCGTGCTGTTACTATAGGCTTAGTTGAACACTGGTACTGTAGGTTCACCCTTGGAGAACCTGCCGAAGATGATCGCGTAGACGCGCAAACACAAGCACGCACGCACCCACGCACAAACAATATTGTGTATCTTGCACAGCATCCTATATCACACCCACTTGTGCTTCCTCCTGGTCTATTTATATCTCTGGCTCTAATCCAGTGCTCATTAGTCTTAATCTCCTGCCTGCTGTGGTATCTGGGATGTAAGGACAACGTATAGCACACGCACGCACGCACGCACACACACACACACACACACACACACACACACACACACACACACACACACACACACACACACACACACACACACACACACACACACACACACACACACACACACACACACACACACACACACACACACACACACACACACACACACACACACACACACACACACCAGAATCGTTACAGTAATAGGTGTGTGTGCGCGCGCGTGGTTGCGTGTGTGTGTGCGCGCGTGCGTGCGTGCGTGCGTGCGTGTGTGTGCGCGCGTGGTTGTGTGTGTGTGTGTGTGTGTGTGTGTGTGTGTGTGTACGTACGTACGTACACGAGGGAGGAAGCTTTAGTCACATCTGTTGGTCCATGGCCTTCATGGCCCCTTAAGGTGACCTTGACATGCATCTCTAATGACAATAGCCGTGGTGGAGCGGGATAAATGTGTGACGAAACACGGGGCTGTGCAGGATGTGGTCAATGCTGTGACCTGACATCACATCACATCGCTGGTCCTCAACGCACGGGTCCTTGAGGGGATCCCCAGCTAAATGATTGATAGGTAGGAGCCAAATGGACCCTTACAGGACAGTAACTCTGACCCTGCGTTTTAACAGCGGGCAACTCTCGGGCGATGCCGGGCAACATCGCCCAAAATATAATGAAAGTCTATGAGAGCCGGCGATCGGGCGAAGTGGGCGGGGGGGGCGATGAAAGATGGATTTTCTTCTTATTTTATTATTTTTTTTTTTCTTATCTTTTTGGGCGATATCGCCCGGCATCGCCCAGAGTTGCCCGCTGTTAAAACGCACCGTGAGAGTGTACACATGGAACCAAATATGGGTCCATTTGTACAATTATCTTTAAAACCCATTGAGACCTGAAGCCGATTCTACATGTCTACTAAATCTCAACAGTATTCTGAAAAACGTATGTTTCTATATGAGTGGTGCTCAATTTTTTTCATGTCAAGGACCCCCAAAATGATATGCATTTGGCCGCGGAACCCCATCAAAATATTTTGTTCCAGGGACCCCCAGAAGCAAAGATTTGAGTTAAAAATGTTCGCTTTAAAAATATATATATTCAGAAGATTTGCACACATTTTCACGATCTTTCAAAAATAGCAGATCTACAAGCTCATAGCGCGGCACTCGGTGCCGCGCTATGAGCTTGTATATCTGCTATTTTTGAATAGCCAAAAGTGTAAAATAATGTTTTTTAGCTCAAATCTAAAAATTAGACAGTTCCAGGTCTCAATGGGTTAAATAGGGGTCAGACTGGGGGTTGAAATGGTGAAATTAAAAAGGCTGAGAATCGCTGACTTGCGTCACAGTGCTATTGGAGTATGGAGGATTTCACATTGTACGTCTGTGATTCCCATACATTTTTCTTTAGATTGGTGCGCCTGGGTTGACACATGTGGTAAAGTTCCTGCCCACCACCGTGTAGAATGGGTTGATTCCAGCAGGGGAGGGTGGTCTCTGTCACTGCACTCATGTTCCTCCGCATGCATTACACCCTTGGTTCTCAAAGTGGGGTTCGGGGACCCCCAGGGGTCCTTGGAGGGATACCATGGGGTGCCCAGCTAAATGTATTAATACTAGAAGTTCGGGCCTAGCGTGACGCGTCGTTCACTTTGCAGTGCCACCTTACAGGCACCTCACAGTGTGAGAGAGAGTTTTGTGCTCTCCTAAATCCACGGCAGGCTTTGAAAGTACCCACTTCAGAAAGAGGTGACGTGCATCACCTCTCCAATGACCAAAACCCACTATGGAAGCCGTCGAACTGGTGCGATCTGACGGCATCCTAGAATTTATAGGTAGGATGTGATGTCATGCGTGATGTCATGCTGTCGTGAGATTACGTCACACTGGCGTTGTGTCCATATTCGGAGTGATGCAACGTACATACAACATACTGACAAACATACTGACAACCGACATGGCGCAGGAGCATTTATAGGGACGAACGTCTCATCGTGATGTCAGATTACGTCACACTGGCGTGATGTCAGGGTCGTGAGATTACGTCACACTGGCGTTGTGTCCATATTCGGGACGACCGTCTCATCGTGATGTCAGATTACGTCACACTGGCGTGATGTCAGATTACGTCACACTGGCTACATACAACGTTACAGACAACCGACATGGCGCAGGATTCAAATTGTATATATATAGATAGTGTCACAATCATTTTAACCACTTTGATAATATTTTATAGTTTGGCAATTCAAAAATAGCAGATATACAAGCTCATAGCGCGGCACCGAGTGTCGTGCTATGAGCTTGTAGATCTGCTATTTTTGAAAAATCGTGAAAACAAATCTTTGAATATATATATTTTAAAGCGAACATTTGTAACTCAAATCTTTGCTTCTGACGGTCCCTGGAACAACATATTTTGAGATGGGGGTCCGTGGCCACATACATATCCTTTTGGGGGTCCTTGACATGAAAAGGTTTGAGAAGCACTGCATTACACCCTCCCTGTGAAACTCCTCACTGTCAGTTGAAAAGAATCAGATGGTGACTTCATGTACACCGGAGGAGACACGTGGTTGTCTACACTCTCCCACTGCAACTGGCAACTGACATGACGTCTACATTGGGAGAAAAATGGAAACATTAGAACAAATAATTAATAAATAAACAAGCACATTGCATCTAAAAGGAGAAAAAAAAACATGGTGTTGTGGATGTAGTGTGGGATCATGTTGCCAGATGGAGACAATGGAGATAACAGAAGCTCTGCTGTCGGCCCATTTGCCCATGCAATAATATGCCAGGCTCGTAAAATGATAGTGTTTTTCTTTTCTCCTGCCATCATGCACAGATAGGAATTTAATTGAAGTTCTGGAATGATTTCTGTATCTTGATCTTCAGTATTGGCATTTTCAACGGCACTAAATCAAATGAAATCAAATGAAATCAAACCTTGGCAAGAAGGGAAACAGAGAGAGGGGCATGTCTTTTTGGAAGATGAATACGATCTAACAAGGTGACCTTTGATACAAGGGTGATAAAGTTGATGCAAAGAACG
>NC_139953.1:35015119-35072619 GCF_963454915.1 Gymnoscopelus microlampas
GCTCTTTCAGCTCCTGCACAGGCTACACGTTGCAACTCTATGATGTCACAGGATGGCAGTAGCTACTCTGCATCATTAGATTCATCCAAAGTTCAACTGACAGCACGTGGCATGCATCCTAATATGAATATTCAGGATGGTTGAAAGGCATTCTGTGTTCTGTAGCTGGCAAGACACTCATCTCGTCACCATTTGACTCACTGAGTGTGTCATTAAAAGGGCACACTTTTTGCCAATGCAGAGCTGTAAGCAGTTGAGCGTGAGTCTCTATTCACCCGCTCGGTGCAGCTGTAGCTATATGACACCACCGATCCTGTCTGCACTTCCATTGTGCCGCCTTGGCAGCTGGAAGTGTTCGAGCGCCATAGAGCCTGTAGCTGAGAAATCATTTTTATTTACAGCTTGGGGAGGAGTAGTTAAATGTGCACAGCATTGTTTGCTGGAAGAAGGAGTAATTACTGTCCATAGAATGTCCAACATCTACCTCTCCCAGGAGACTTGCCTCAGAACACCTTCTCTGTAATATATCAATATACTTATAATGCACTCATAAATATTTGTATTTTTTTATAACAATAATCATAACACATTATACTGTAAAAGCATTTTGTTAATGGCTTATAAGGTCAAGTATCATAATTGGTGGACACTCACGGACATGTTCTTGCAAGGACCATAGGGTATTATAATTGTAATCGTTTTTAGAATTATTGTTACTAAGAATCATTGTGTTGTTCTTGCATAGATTTAATTGTTTCAACTGTATCTAAAGCAATGTATTAATTATGATAATTAATTGATGATTCTGGTCAGAAGAAAATGTCTACTGTATGTCTGACATTATAAAAGTTTTTTTGAGTTATGATTATTGCTGTTAAGCATTATGAGTATTTATGAGTGCTTATAACTGTGGTTAGGGTTAAGGTTAATAAGTGTCTGTGTCTGTCTCTCAATATGCCCACATATGGACTTATACTGACATCATTGTACTGACAAACTAATCTTCAATGAACGCATTTCAAAATTATGTTTTTTGCCAAAATGGCTCATTATCTAGCGGTGCACCCCAAAAAAAACCTGGGTAGGCAACCCGGCCTGGCGGGGATCTGAGCTCAGAACACTGATTCCAGGTATTTAGAGCAGTTGGAGGGGGAATATTTCTTTACTCTAGTTTCCCCAACTCAAAACTGCACAGACAAATGCAGCCTGTGGCTGTGTTGTCAAACACACACTTACTCACTCACTCACTCACTCACTCACTCACTCACTCACTCACTCACTCACTCACTCACTCACTCAGTGAGTGAGTGAGCAAGTGAGTTCAAGTGGTTTTGGAGGGCTGCATGCATGGATCTCTGCGGGCCTGCGTGCACGTGTGCATGCGGTAGGTAGGCAGGTAGTCAGGTAGGACATGTGCCTTTATAAAGATCGGCTGTTGCCCGACGTGAACCTCCATCTCCGTCTCCAGGTGTGACAGTTGGTTGCACAGCTGCCTGTCCCAGTTGCACTCGTCCTGGGTGGGTAGAGCCTAATAGCGGCGTGATGCGGTGGCAGCCTACACTTCCGTGTGTCAGCACATTGTGCCATGGAATGTCACAACAGATATCTCACCTGCGTGACACGCTCGTCGAGGAAGGAGTGACCTCCTCCGATGCGCCCCTGTCAGCACAACGACCCGGGACATGTCAACACGGGAGCAGCCGAGCGTGCTGAGACGAGAACAACAATGCCGTCCCTTGACAAAGACGGAGGGGCCAACGGATATAACATGATGCTTGGTCATTGTTTGCTTGTTGGTCGGTGGCTTTATTGTTGTTGCTGTGCGGGGATAAGTCTCAAATGGCCCGGAGCCCACTTGTTGTAGCCACGCCATCTCCCATAGATCAGTGGTTCTCAACCTGTGGGTCGGAACCCCCAGGGCCCCGGGTCCCCACATGATCTTTTTTGGGGGGGTGACAGTAAAGTGACAATTCAAGGACTTTTAAGACCTTTTTTAATACAAAGAAAGGAAGAAAATAAATGAAACGAAAGAAGACAAACTATTCTATAAAAACTGGTCAAACATTGGCCAAATTGTCAAATCATACAGGAAAAAGACAAACATTGTGAAAACGGCTGATCTACAAGCTCACAACGCATCGCAACGCGAGGCGTTGTGCGCTTGTAGATCGGCTATTTTCACAATATTTATCTGTGGTACAGAGTCACACTAAATCTAATGCCTCAACTCAAATATGATTATTTTGGGGGGTCCCCAGGGGTCCCTCACGGCCTGAGAACCACTGCCATAGACCAGACCACAGCTGTCAGCCCACACACTGGCAGAGTCACGGTCATGATGGCAGTAATGGCTGTCTCTATCACTATCACTGCCACCATTAAGTTGACTAGTAATCTGTGTTGCTTTAGTCTTACATGAAGGACAGCAATCTACAGCTATTACATAATTATAATAATACATAATAATAACTTGAATTATTATTTATTATTATAATTATGTAATAGCTGTAGATAATTATGTCAGGTGAAACTGCTTATCAAAATGAACACCTTTCAAACATCCTATGATATCACATCCCTCTACAAATGCTATATTGAATGCAATATTGCTTTGATATTGGTGTTTTTATTATTATTATACATTTGGAGGTTAGAGATTTGAGGGGTTGCTTCGTTAGCTATGATGCAAAATAACAGCAGTACTTTGCATTATGGAGGGAATTCCAGTATTGAAGTGTAAATTATGACATGAGCAATCTGGGAAAACATTAAATGGTTTCCCAGATTGATCATTTCATAATTACATTTAATTAAATTAATTATAAAAATATAAATTTTAACATTTCTTAAAATTAATATTTGTAAAAACATTGCTTTTTTCAACGTCTGTATAATAACAGGATATCAGGTTTGACCGCTGCCCTTTATGCTAATTTGCTTGCTTCCTGCTCAAGGGCACGCCCCCTAAGAGAGCTCCCGTTCAACTAAACAGCGATTCCTGCTGAGAGCTTTTCATTGCAAATTGAAAATGTGTCATGAGAGATTAGAAAATGAGGCGCACGCTGTGAAGCAGTGAACGGAACTGCACAAGTATAGGAGTGCCGTGGCATGAACCCAGGCCATTCTGCAGGCATATAAGGTCAAATCTATTGCAAGGTCAAAGACATCCTAACTTATCCAACTTATTCCTTCACATGAAAGGAACTGCTTGGTGTGAGAATTGGCCGAACATACCGTGCAGACAGTGGCCCTCCTCGGCTTCAGGGGCCATTGAGTCCCATTGATGGGTCTCCATCAAGCGAGGCCTAAACATGTTTGTCCCCAGTGAGCCATCCGTCAGAGTGGGTTGGCTGTGATAGAGAAGAGACAGGGACAGGGACAGGGCAGGCATTAGAGCGTTTGCTGAGAGTTCATTTAACTATGAGAGTTTAAAAATTGACCCGTCAGGGTTCCCTTAGATTAAAAGTCAGGCACACCTAAATTAACACTCAGGATTTTACTGTGTTGCAGGGTTATAGCCACGATCCCCCATCTCCCATCTCCATAGAGACTCCCCCCCCCCCCCCCCCCCTCCCCGTGATGGATGACTGACTGTCCAGGACATTAATCTTCTCCACCACTGCTAGATGCGCGGCCAGCCAGCCCTGTCACACGGCCAACCCCCCATACACTGCCACCGGCTGGGCTTACTTCATCAGACAGGTCCCCCCATCCGCCATCCATCCTGTCAATGTCTGCTTTTAGTATCATCAACAGGGTTATTTATAACAGGAGGTGGATACGAGGAGTCGAGACCAAATTGCTGCGATGAGATGGTGAATATGAAGCGACTGAAAACGGGCTGAGTTGGCATGAATTGAATTGAATTGAATTGAATTGAATTGAATTGAATTGAATTGAATTGAATTGAATTGAATTGAATTGAATTGAATTGAATTGAATTGAATTGGACTTTGTTCCTTCACATAAACGTTCAAGCATTTGACATTATTGTGTGACAACTTTCCATCAAGTGGGCCCCATTACCCATCCTTCTACTGTGTGCGTGTGTGTGTCACACTGAATTACTTGCAAAGACCAGCTGTAGGAGTGTCGAGGCCACAACGATCACCCCAGCACCAATTGCTTTGGCTTGGACATGATGTGATCCCGATGCCCCAAGTGCTGTGAGGCCAGTTACACCGTATGACCGGTGCTTGGCAGGAGGGCAGAAGCATAAGTATAAGGACCAGCTGAAGACCTCGCTGAAGAAATATAACATCAGGCCCTAAGACCTTGAGGTTGCTGCTGGTTGCGATTAACGATATCATCGCGATAATCAAAATATGCTTAAAACTTAAAATGCCACTTTTGTTAACCACTTGAACCCCCAGCATCCCTATTCTGGGGGGAATACGAAAATAGCCGATCACCGAAAATAGCCGATCTACAACGCGTTGTGAGCTGCTATTGTTGTCGATCTGCTATTTCTGAAAGTTGTACTGAATTTGCAGCTCAACAAAAGCTAATTCATCCTTGTGTATGATGAAGGACAATTTAACGATAACTTAAAATCTCCACGATATGATAATTGTGAACGTTTTTTATCACGATAAACGATAATAACGATTATCTTTACATCCCTACTGCCGGCCCGCGACTCCTGGCGGCAGCGCTGCCTGGACGGAAGTCATAGACTGGAGGAGGAGAAGAGGACTGCCAGAAGAGACAACAGCAAAGACTCAGAAGGAACACACCCACGGTTGCAGTACTACTCGACTTCCATCTGTGTAACGTAGGCGCCTTTTAGGAGACCCAGACGTATGTTGTGAGTCTATTCATTCCAATGAGAGCAGTGAACATTAACATAGATTATGTGCCGCATGGTCACTGAAGTAAATATTGGACCCATTCAGTACGTTCAGAACAGTTTGACACTAAAGTGGTGTGGGTTTTCTTGCAGACTAGCCTCGGAAACCCATGCCTTTTGTTTCAAAAGAAAAAAAGGCTGGGAGAACCTTGCAGGAACGCTGGTCTTAGGACCTTGTTATCTCCTAACCAATCAGAGTGCAGAGGGGCGTCGCTCTAAATTTGGTGACGTCAGCGTGCTCCGTGCACAGACCGGGGGGGGGGGAGGGGAGGGGAGGCGGGGACATAGATTGGTGAAGCAATAGGAAGCAGCGTTGGAATCCAGCGCCTGGGTTTGGATCCGCCCTTCAAGACCATCGATTGGGCTCGTTCTTTCAGTCTACTTGCAGACAGACACATCAAGTAGGAATCTTTGTTCGAGACCTGTCCGTGTCCGTAACACCCTCTCTCTAGCAACAGTGATCATATAGGACGTTTGCGAGATCTGTGAAACCATGCCCACCAGAAATGTGTATTATTTTGTTCTAGTGGCGGGGCGTTAGCCTGGTAAACCCTCCCTCCGGAAATCTCATTTCCATTTGATTTCAGGAGTGAGTCTGGCCTGATCGCCCATTCTGCAATATTGGCTGTGGGCTGGAGTTGGGCTGGAGTAATACCGTTGACTGACAACCCCTTCAGCCAATGATCGTTGTTCCCCTCCAGCCAATCAGCAGACCTCCAGACTAATGTGACGCAACGGGACTTTTGAGACGGCCATGCCCAAAATAGGTTGCCTTATTCGGATAAATGCGTGGCACTGCCCGCCCCTCCCGGTTCTCTAAATTTTTATTTTTAAATAGGCTCTGTCATGATTAATTGACCACATATATGAAGTTAAACAACTAAATTCCATCCAAACGATATCTTAAAAGTAAATTCCGTGCCTCAAAAACGAAGTTTGAGAGCGTTTTAAAAACGAAAGTAACTGGCCACAGAAACAATGGCGGATCGTTCCATTTTTGTCGGCTGACCTCGGTCCCATTCGGGCTCACTCGTACTCGCCACCTGATTGGCCAAATGTCGCTGTCAATCACAGAATGATGTGCGACGACGCTGATAGGCTCGTCAGTTTGGCGTGCACAGCCAATATTGCAGAATGGGCGTTCAGGCCAGACTCACTCCTGAAATCAAATGGAAATGAGATTTCCGGAGGGAGGGTTTACCAGGCTAGCGGGGCGTGGGATCGGCTATCTTTGTATAAAATTAAGGATCTTTGCTACTACCACCATTACAACCTATACCCTGCCCTGACCTGCAAAAGATTAAAGGACGACTTCACCCATTTTCAACCTACATGTATCATCATATAATTGGCTAACACACTAGCTAAGACTTGGTCTGTGTCTCATAGAAGGGCTGTGGACATTTCAGAAACCTGCCAACATCATGACATCATCATTAGACAGGGGGTTTTTTTCAAACAAGATTTAAAAAACGTATTTAGATTTTTATTAACGTGAGAACAATGGCTTCCATTATAACATGCTAACTTTCTAGAAAGCCTGCATTTTCTATTAGCTTGGGTTCCCAATCGATGATGTCACTGGTAGGCGGGTTTCTGAACTGTGCGTCCAAAGCCCTTATGTGAGACAAAAATGGTGCCATAAAAGCATTAGTGAGGACCAATTATATGAAGATAGGTTGAAAATGGGTGAAGTCGTCCTTTAATGTGATTCCAGGACTGGACTCTTCAGCCATCCATAAGAATCCACCGTTAAGACATACTCGATGGACAACCATAAACAAGCAAGCAGTAAGAGTGTGTGTGTCTGTGTCTGTGTCTGTGTGTGTGTGTGTGTGTGTGTGTGTGTGTGTGTGTGTGTGTGTGTGTGTGTGTGTGTGTGTGTGTGTGTGTGTGTGTGTGTGTGTGTGTGTGCATGTGTTGCGGTGGTGGTGTGGGTTGTGTAGTGTCCCTCAGCAAGATGATTAACAGGGTTATATATTGTGTCTGTCGGGTGGAAACCTCATATGTCCCAAACTGTTACTTCTCAGGATTCAAATTCAAAAACAGCAAGAGTAGCAGATCTACAAGCTTTGCGCCGTGTTTTTTGCTTGTGGATCTGCAACTTTTGATGCTTTTGTCTCCTTTTGTGTGACGCTGTAGTATGATCAAGTAGGGCATTAATTTAAGAAAAAACACAAAAAGTTAGAATATGGAGATATGAGGTTTCTGCCCGACAGCAACAACATGGGGGTGGATAAACTGACGGTCAAACCAGTTTGTCACATTGAACCAACTGTGACACATTAGGTCTGCTTCATCACCTGTTTTATATACAGGGCTTGATTCTCTGCGGGGGAAAATGCCTCTGCCTTTGACAACCCCCCCTGGTCATTCATTTTTATGGCCGGATATGGGGATATGTTTTATCTCTGTTTCCTTTTTGAAAAATGTAGAACGTTTGATATTTATGTTTGATTATATCACGATTTAACAATTTAAACATGTATGTTAAGAAAATCCAACCCTGGGAATGAACATAAAGATATTTGATCTTTTCAACAAAATGCTATTGAATGAAATATTGCTTTGGCATTTTCCAGATTTGACATTAGATTTTCTTTTTTTTTGTTGCAGTTTCTTAGAGCTTAGAGTGCGTAAAATGTTTTATCAGCTATTGAGAGATTACTACACTCCTACAGACTTCTGTTGTAAATAAAAAGAATATTCATAAAATATTCAATAATAATTTACTGCCAACTTACAGTTGATTTGGAATTTGTTTTGGTGTGCTCAGAGATAACAACTTGAAGAATAGAATTAATAATGCCACCGGGCGACCAGTAGTTCCAAACGCTACTGTACAGTTCCAAATATAACTCATAATGGGTGTTGATGAAGCACGTGCAATAAATACATGGAGCCAGATGAGCCAGATGGTCAAGATCAAAGAGTGTCGGAACTCTATTCTAAACCGGCGTGAAACAAAATATAAATCAGGCTTTACAGTATATAGAATGGTTAACTTAAAATAGGTCTCAAGGTACTAAGATGACGGGTATTCTGTGAAATCCTTTACTGAAGAAGCTGAGAAGCAAAGAGCCCGATATCACACCACCCCCGCCCAGCCTGACAGGAGTTATGAAGGTGACAGTAAATTCAACCATGGGCTGCAGGCTTGGTCGCTATCTTCTTATTGATTGCACATTCTCATCTGGCCCCTGATAGTCGGGAGGGCCCTGGAAATCAGCTATAAATCTCAGCACAAGTGGCCCCTGGGTGATAAGTCAATATCAGGAGCCCGAGCCCTCTCTCCCGACACCTCTAGGACACAGGGCCGCCTTGCCAGGGACCTCCGAACAGTCGAGTCCAATCAGATGTATTTTTTATTTCTTAACAAAACAGGTTGATCACAAAGTGCCTGTGCACAGCACGTGTGCGCGCGTGTGTGTGTGTGTGTGTGTGTGTGTGTGTGTGTGTGTGTGTGTGTGTGTGTGTGTGTGTGTGTGTGTGTGTGTGTGTGTGTGTGTGTGTGTGTGTGTGTGTGTGTGTGTGTGTGTGTGTGTGTGTGTGTGTGTGTACACACACACACACACACACACACACAGTATATTTACAAAAAAAGACAGATTTAGCGTCAGGGGAGCGGAGAGCAGACACCAGAATGACAGAGTGCACAGTGGGCAGAGCTATGTTAGATGTGCTCAGCCTGCAAAGCAAGGAACTGTCCTCTTATTGTCATCATTCATATTCGTCACTGCTCCGGGGACATTTGTCTTGTCTGCCCCCATAACCAAGCTCCACAGCTTCAGTATACTGCACGATTGGCACTTACACTGTAAGTCTACAAGTCCCACGAACTACACCCAACCGAACCAAAGTGGTTTGATCCAGGGGTTCCCAAACCTTTTCCATGCAAAGGACCCCCGCATAGCCATAGCCACTGGGCGTGGCCCCACTATTGTGAAATGGCTTAAAAACTAAAATGACTACAATCGAAATCTCACAACACATTGCGACGCGACACGTTGTGAGCTTGTAGAGCCGCTAATTGTGGTACGACGACGAGGGCTTTAAGTGGTTAAGAAAATGTCCTCCCCATATGTTTCGTTTCTGCAAATTGGAACCCTGGGAATGGTCTTTTGTTGTTGACCTTTTCAACTTTGCCTGGTAACAAATGCTAATTAATGCAATATTGCTGTGACATTTTCCAGATTTGACATTTATCTGTCTTTGTAATTATTATTTTCTTTTCAGTTTCTTTTCAGGGCGTAATAAATCTTATTTTGGTTAATATATGTTTTTGTCTAGTATTTGTGTTGTATTGGTTAGAATAGTTATAATAGTAGAATTACTATAACATATGATCCCCCCGAATAATAATATTTGAACTGGGGGCCCCCCACCCTGACAAGCACTTGGAATTGTAGGCATTACATTTAGTTTGACTCGGTTGCACAGATAAATGTTGTGAAAATAGTCAATACTTGTCAATACAAAAAAATCCATTGACCGGATCTGTAGAGGGCGCAGCGGAGTAACTAATTAATGTTTTCCTTCCGGTAAAATATTTAACATTTTGACCAAAAAGTGTATTTTAGACGTGAGGTGGGGGGCTCAGAGTGTTCCCACTTAGTAGAGTTGGCTTTTAACTCCATAAAACCGTCTTTGTTTTGGTGAGTAGCGAAAGGGTATTTTTTACGTTTACTGAAGATGAGAGGCTGTGCAGACTGTGGTGTGGGCACAATGGCTCGAAAGTCCCTTAAGGAGAACTCCTTCAAGGCTATGGACCAGAGCTAGCCGAATTACAAGTTCACAATGCCAAGTTCACAAGGCGTTGTGTCAAGAGACACAAGTCAAGAGAAAGCCTCTGTCATGACAGCATTTTTCCACCTGCTCAGCTACCATCTTGCTCTCGCTGTTGTTTGCACAATCTACCTGTGTCCCTCCCTGTGTGTCGGAGGAGCCCCGGCCAGCAAAGCCACTGAGGTGGTCTCAGTCTGTGACAGGCAAATAAACCTTTTTCATGGAAGCCATATTGACATGAGTTAGTAGGCTAAAAACTGGTGTTATCAATCATACTAATGAAGGCTCCATTCCATTTAGCATAAATAAGTAGCCTTGGGGACCAAATGTTCCCGAATTATGTGACCCGTAAGGTCAGCAGATATACAAGTACTGGACATCCCCTGCCACGATTTATAAGTACACCGCCTGGACATGACCCTAGTGTATGTTGCAGGGTCTAACCCCCATAAGCAGGTAGGTATTGGTGCCCATTTTTTATAGTTTTTGGTATGACTGAGCCGAGGAATTGAACCCCGACCTCCCGATCTCAGGGTGGACACTCTAACCACAAGGCCACTGAGCTGGTAGCATGGCAGAACCTTTTCAGTCAGCCAATTTTCACAATGGCAGCACCCTGACTCAGTTTGATCTGAGTGGAACACAACCTTAATTAAATTGTTATTAATTGTGTTTACCCTACTATTTCATGTCTGCTGTGAAAAGGGAACATTGCCACTGTATATCTGACACCGAAAATGTCACTACTGCTTTAGATAAGTTATATTGTTTTTTTGCGTTTTAATCCATTTTAAAAGCGTGGATTGATTTGAAAAGAAAATGTCTAGTCGAAAAATTGTCTCTGGAAAAAAATAATAGGGATTGAATTCAAGATTTCAAGCACCAATGACAAGTGGATTTAGCCAATATTGAATCAATTATTCTTGTAACTTTAGTAAAGTTTTAGTGAAATCTAAAAATCTAAAAATAAGGTAAACTAGAAATTCATCATGTTTGTATGCCTCCACCAACCAGTTGCCATTCACACGTGTGTCTGTCCAGAATCAAATAGTATTGTAGTGAATGAACTTTGAAGATATTTACTGAAAGTGTTTTGTGAGATCACAGTGAGTGACCTGGACCTTTGACTTTTGAACACCTACTCCTAATCAGTTCATCCTTGAGTCCAAGTGGTCGTTTGTGACAAGTGTCATGTAATCCCCTCAAGGCGTTCCGTTCACCTTCACAAGGTTGGGGCAAATGGATTTACGGTCTTATGGACGGATGTATGGACGGATAATCAAAAACTATAATCCCCCCGTGGGTGGCTGTCCACCGGCTGGGATATAGAAACAAAAGAAATGAGCTGGGAATAGGCAATAACATGTATTTACAGCTGTACTGTCCTTGCACGTGGCTCACCCATCTGACCGCTTAGACGGTTAGACGGGTGAGCCGTGAACACTTTCAAGAATGTCAAGTGGGCCGTTTATGAGTGCTTTATGGTGACTGCCTGTCTGTCTGTCTGTCTTGTCTGTCGGTCTGACTTGGTATACAAATTAGCATTGCAGAAGAGGACGATAGGTCCCAGTAACAAAATAATACTACATTTACAATGGCAAAGTCAATAGCCTGATGAGGCCTGTGTTGCCTGTGTACTATGTACTATATGTCATGCAATGCAAGGATTATAGTATAATAATGTATTTTCGCTACATACTACTGTATGTTTAGTGGTGTAGTCATTACTAATCCACTTACTGTATCTCTCCAACAGGGATTAAAGCTCTCGATCTGACTGTTCTTTAAGGCTCTCAGGAACAAGCTCTCAGTTTCCTTGAAAATAGGCTCTCCTGTACTCAGATGTACAGTTGGGGGGGAAGGGGGGTGCGTCTATCTGTCTGTCTGTCTGTCTGCCTACCCATAATGTTTCTGAGGAGCATGTAGGTATTTCACAGCACGTTATAGTTCACCAAGGACACACATATTTCTATCACAACACAACTTCTTTCACCGGCCTATTAAAAAGACACTGTGCTCTTCACCTCCCCACATAGCTGCCAAAAGTGTCTTTGAACGAATGCCAAAACAGGAAAATTGGCACTTTAGGCCTACACTTAAGCAATACTACACGAGAGGGAGTGCTTTATGGCGGTTGTTGGCAGCATGCATGCCGTGAAGCCCTGCACAACCAAGGTGGTTGCTAGGCAACGTTTACCTTCACATGTACTGAATATGTACTCATCTAGATTGGCTTTTTTTATTGACAAAAATGCATATTAATAAATATATTGTTGCTGTCGGGCAGAAACCTGGCCAGAAACATGTCCAAACATGTCATTTTTCAGGAAATGGAACCAGTGTTGCAATGCATTGGTTCATATATATATGTGAGCTTGTATATCAGCTATTTTTGCTACTTTTGTGTGACACTGTGGTGTGATGAGTAGGGCAGTGGTGTCCAAACTATTTTCAAAGGGGGCCAAATTAGAAAATATGAAAACACCCAAGGGCCAGCTTGCGCCTTGGGTGTTTTCATATTTTTCGGTAATAGGCGGATTTTGGGCGAAAATGTGCGGTTTTCAGGCAGATTTTGGAAGTTTTTGGGCGTTTTATTGTTACTTTATTTCGGTTTTAGGGTTAAGCAAGAGCTAGAGAAGCTGCTGCCATCCTGAGACGAAGTAGCCTGGTAAACCCTCCCTCCAGAAATCTCATTTACATTTGATTTCTCCAGAAATCAAATGGAAATGAGATTTCTGGAGGGAGGGTTTACCAGGCTAGAGAGGAAGGAGGAAAATGCAACTTTCACTTTTATTCTTCAGGCGGGCCGTTCATAATACAATTTAGGAATCCTAAATTGGACCAGAGCTAGCCGAATTACCAAGGGCCGCATAAAATTTGTCCTCGGGCCGCAAATGGCCCACGGGCCGCACTTTGGACACCACTGAAGTAGGGGATTCGTTTACAAAAAACAATATGGAGAGGTTTCTGCCCGACAGCAACAATATTATTTGAAGGATGAAACAAAAAAGCTTGAGAGCTTACTGTCATTGTGGTGCTTTGTTAGGTGTTGGTGTGTGTGTGTGGGGGGGGGGGGGGGGGGCAGCAGAGACATACAGAAAATGATAATCAATAGCCATTCATATATAATTTCCAATGTACAAGACAGCTGAAATAGCAAGGGTACCGTATAACAGCATGGAAGCTCATGGGTAGCGTTAAACTTTTAAACTAACCATTGTAAATGTGGAATGAATCAATATTGAGGAACTGCGTGGCCTATTTCTGCAGGGCATATCATTTTTTGAGAGACACATACAGCCAAACTGACAGGCGGCTGAGAGATTCCTGGCCTGGAGGGTACTATGTACTACTGTATGACACTGTTACTCAAAGTGTGGTCAGGGGGCCGCCCACCAGGGGTCCAATCTTTCATTGCACTCTCAGAGTTACAAACCAGTCTGTAACGGTCCATTCGGACCCCCTGGTGGTCCCCGGACCCAACTTTGAGTGTGTATACTATGACGTCAGTAACCGTCGTCAGAAGACCTGGAGGCCAGTCATCTGTCATCTGTGACACAAACGTCACACGTAGCTTAAAGGGATAGTTCACCCCCAAAATGACTTTTTTTCTATCGATTAATCACCCCATGGAGACTTGAATTCATGGATATTTTTTTGTTTTTGTCGCATTCCTAAGCAAATACTTTGATAACCGGCGGCGGTTCCGGTAGGAGACACAAGAGTCTCCTTTGTTTCTCCTACCGGAACCGCTGACTACTGGTCCGCTGGTCATCAAATTACTGTCTTAGGAATGCGACAAAAAACTAAAAAAATAAGTCTCCATGGGTTGACTAATCGATAGGAAAGAAATGTGAATTATACCTTTAACCCATGAAAACCGGGACAAAGCATCTGTAGTGTTTTAGATTTTAGTTATATTTTAACCACTTTAACCATCATTTTATACTTAAAAGCATAAAAGCTTGAAAAATCAAAAAACGTTTTTAACTCAAATCTTTGCTTGAGATGGGGGTCGGCGGCCAAATGCATATAATATAATCAATTAATGAATTAATGAATTATATAATTTTGGGGGTCCTTGACATGAAAACGTTTGAGTAACACTGATAGCAACATGCTTTTCTCAGAAAACTGTTAGGATTTAGAAGACATTTTTAAGACAGACTTAATGGGTTGAACATCATCACGTGTTTCAACCAAGCAGCAGAGGCGACTGACTGACTCTCTCACTCACACACACACACACACACACACACACACACGCACACACACACACGCAGCAAAAGCAGAACAAAACCGTAGCTGTCACACACACACACACACACACACACACACACACACACACACACACACACACACACACACACACACACGCGCGCGTCGCACACGCACGCACACACACACAAACACACGCAGCAAAAGCAGAACAAAACCGTAGCTGTCGCGCGTCACACACACGCGCGCGCGCGCACACACACACACACACACACACACACACACACACACACAGTGACACACGCATGTATGCAGTACTCACCCACACAGAATCGTTTGGCAATTCCATATTTTATTCTAACTCGTAGCATGACTAGCGACTCTAGCGAGACTAAACTAATTGATTCGCATTATGTGGGAAACAAAGACAATGCGACGCCAACCGGAACCAACCACCGGTAGGGAGGAAGGGGCGTCTCTGAGGGAGGGGGCAGCCACAGAGAAGGGAGACATGTTACATCTTGGACGTAAGGCCTATTCTGAAGCGTTATACGAGATATATAGCAGTTATTCAATTTGGTCTGGAGCAGTCCGGACTCCCATCAGGTGGGAACTGAGCCATGACTACCAGTGGTGGAAAAAGTACTCTTTTTTTTTTTTACTTAAGTAAAAGTATCAATAATAATGTAGAAATACTCAAAAGTCCGGAATTAAAAATTGACTTGAGTAAAAGTACAAAAGTATTGGTATCAAAATATACTTAAAGTACAAAAGCAGAAAGTACTCATTATGCAGAAGGTCCCATTTCACAAGTGTTCAAATGTACACAATGTATACAAATCCGTGAAGAAATCTCATGTGAGCTTGTAGATGGCTATTTTCGAATGGCCAAAATGTATATAGGGCTGAAGTGGTTAATATATGTTTTGTAATAATTATCAAAAACAAAAAAGTAAGTAATAACTTAAAGAGGTGATGCCATGGTTTTGCACTTTTTCTGTTTTTCTGTGTCTATGAGGTTGATAGAACTTCATTAAGCCCCCTGGTGGTGTTTTTATGGTGTTTTTTGTCTTCTCTGACTATTTTGAGTTTCTACCTGGAGGCTGAAACCTTGAGGGTCAAACGTGCCAATAGAAAAACAGCACTTTAGTGACATAGTAAAAATATACCCTCCCCCTCATTATCATAACACAACAGGTGTGGGCATGAGGAGGAGGGACTAGGACAGGTGGGTGGTGCTAAGGTGAGAACCAGGTATACTTAATGAACTGGAGGCGTGTCCACATAAAAACATAATTTTAACAATTTCTGTATACTTTTTTGAAAAAAATCTTCCTCCTAGTATAACCATAATACCTGATGATTATGTTTTAGGGGGGGGGATCACTGAAAATCACGGCACCCCGTCTTTAAGTCTTCAAATAATTGTAGTGGAGTAAAAGTACAATATATGCCTCTGAGATATATGAGATGTGAGTAGAAGTAAAAGTACAGAAAATTGGAAATACTCCAGTAAAGTACAAATACCTCAAAGAAAGTATTGATCTTAACGTGAATGATGGACTTTATGTGATTATCTAACAGGAGGTAACGATCGTAAAATCCTCTGTTCATTTATCCATTGTAACTACTAAGAGTGTACAAAGGTAACCAAAAGTCAGAATTCCAGAATAAACCAATTAAAAGTAAAACGTCGTCTTTCTGTTGTTCAGGGTCCCCACGGTCATGAAATTCCTGGAAATATTTTGAAATAAAAAAATAAAAAATCCAGTACTGGAAAAGGTTTGGAATTGATCAAACTTCATCAAAGGTCCTGGAATTTATCAAGGGTCCTCCTGGAAAAATATTTGGCTATGCATTGTTTTTGGCTATTGATTTTTTTAATACAAAACCTTTTCATAAACATGTATAACATTACACGAAATATGTAACATAAGTAGTTTTTCGCCGAGCTGTGTAACACCCCATCCGCACTAACAGCGATGCGACGTGACGCGACGCGAGCGGGCGATGAAATCTCATTAAAATACATGTTTTTGAATGAGACCGTCCTGACCTACCGCAAGCGACTACGAACCGTGCAACGACGTCGTCCACCCCTCCTATTTTCGCTCGCAGGCTCTATTTGAGTGAGGTTTCGCGGCTGTGCCCCACCCCCAAACACTTTTTATTGTTTTTTATTTATTTATTTTGCTACACTGCCTATCTTTGGGCATTGTACATAGGAGTAAGACACACATTATTGCGCTGAATGATTGTTATATAGGCCTGGAAATTGGGCTAAATATTCTGGAAAAGTTTTGGAAAAGTTTTGGAAATTCATTACTAAAAATGTGTGGGGACCCTGGTTGTTTGTTTATGTGCAGAAGAGGTCAGCGTGATAGGCTGCTGTGACACTGCAAGGTCACAGAGAACTGCAGTAACAGGACACCCGTGAGAGCTCCCAGTAGTGTCATGGACTAAAGAACCAAAAACGCAGAGGGCTACAGGCATGAGTACCCCTGCAGAGACATCCTGCAGAGATCAGGAGCAGACGAGCAGTACTGTTGATTCCAGCAAGGATGAATCTACCACCGAGGCATCATTCACCACTTAAGCCCTATTTTATACTTACTAAGGGAGTTCAGCCAAAAAAAATACTTTTTTCCTATTGATTCGTCACCCCATGGAGACATGAATTCATGGATATTTTTGATTTTTTGTCGCATTCCTAAGCCGATATTTTGATGACCACCGGTTAGGTGGATACAAAGGAGACTCTTTGTGTCCCATACCGGAACCGCTGCCGGTCATCAAATTATTAGCTTAGGAATGTGACAAAAACAAAAAAATGAATGAATTCAATCTCATGGGGTGACTAATCGATAGAAAAAGTCATTTTGGGGGTGAACTATCCCTTTAAATGTTAGTGAAAATAGCTGAAACTTTTTTATGTACCTTTTCTTTTTCAGCTCATTTTTAAGCCATGGCCTTTGTTAGGTTCCATAATTAAACTATTGTCAGTATAAAACTGGATTAGTCAGATGCAAAGTAAAAGGGATTTGGATTGAGAGGTGGCAGGGGGGTATTTGCTCAATATGTACCGCCAGTTCACCTTGGAAATGGAGCTTCATGCATTCAACTAGAGTCCTTGAATCATGGCCATTTTGGGCATGAAATCTGGGGACAATAGGATAGAAATTAATGCATTACACCCATTCTACACACAAAGCAGTGCAGTGTCAAGCAGCACTGAATTTGGTGGACTTGCATATCCTTGGAGGAACTCCAACTCAATCAAGAGGGAACTTTACTACTTACTCACAAGGGTCCAACTTCCCAGGCATCCCAGGCCAGGCCCACGGGCCAATTTCTCCAGCTGTCTGCCTGTCTGTGGTCAGAGGCACCCTGTAGCAAAAATTGTTAATTTGGCTTCATAATCATTTTAACCACTTTATCCATATTTTATACTTTGGCTATTCAAAAATAGCAGATATACAAGCTCATAGCGCGTCAATCTTTGAATATTATTTTTAAAAAGCGTAACACTTTTTTAACACAATTCTTTGCTTCTGGGGGTCCCTGACACAAACTATTTTCCGATGGGGGTCCGCGGCCAAATATATATTGCTGCGACAATGTCTGAGTAACCAGAACAAAAGAATTGTCTCATGTACTCGTACACAACATGTAACAATCTTGAATTTTGTATGGTCAGATCTCTTCGGTTTCTTGGTCTGCTGTCTCTTTTCCTTTTTCCGTGTGGATTGAAAAAAGATGGCATATGTTGTGATGTACTGATGTTAGACGCAGTCTGGTGAAGTGTGTGATCAATCCACTTTGAGTGTCTTTGGAGGATTTATTCCTCTGCAGGATCATCAAGAGGAAAAGATGGTTAATATTTCCACCTCCGGATCCATACCGAGCTGGCCACGTGCACCTCTGCCTTCCTCCTGTGCTTCCCTCTCAGCTTTCCTAGCATCATTCTGAGTACATAAAATGAAAAGCAGAATGCTCACTTCCTTTAAAAAAAAAAAGTGTAACACAATACAACAGATCAAAATACAAAGCCATTGTCATGCATCGATCAACTGGTGGTCATGAGAAATGTATGACAACTGTCATTTTGGTATTCACATTGCATGACAATTTCTTTGTCATTTGAACATCAGCGCTAAAGATAATCTTCCGACCTATACGTTTATCTTATCGTATCCTCCATTTTCTTAACTTACATTACATTTTCTTAAGTTAAGCCTATAAGCTTTAGCATACTTCTTCATCAGACAAATAGAGAAAATAGCCAATCTACAAGCTTACAATGCACCACATTGCGATGCTTTGTGAGTTTGTAGAACTGTTTTACTTTAAACATAAAAACCTTGACACATTCTGACAAATCTTGACATATTTTCCGACATGTATTCAGTCTGACCAGAAGCATGGTGTCACAAAGTGGGTGTGTGAATGGGAAAAGTCACCATAAAAAGAGCTTGCAGAAAAATCATAAAGGTTTTAATTTGATTCAGAGCAGGTCAACAAAAATTGTAGTACATAGTAGAATATAACAAGTTACAAGCATACATTTCACTATGAATGTGTATCGCTGAACTTAAATATACGGGGAAATTAGGAGGCATCAAAAGCAGAGGCATGGATTTTGCGGCCCTTCCCACCAGCTAATCCAACCCAGAATGTAATTGTATTAGTTGGCTATTCCTTGTTCATCTTATTGTTCTCATCTTGAGGTGGTACAGAGGCAGTGCTCTCTGTTGTTCTGTATTTATTTAATGTGTCAAACAGAGACCTGCTACTCATTAGCATCCCTGCCTGCTAAGATCACACCTGCTCTCCCTGTCACCTGCGGTGGCACCTCTGAGAACTCCCAAACACCTTGAGAACACACAGAAAAGTACACTTGGTCATGCTCCAAAAAGCTTAAAATGTAATACCACCACACAAAGTGTGATTTTTCAAGGGAGAGTCTCTTTTACCGGTGTTTCGCCCAGATGGACAGGGCTTTGAGGTTAGGTTTAGGCATAAACCTCTGTGAGGTTATAGGGTTAGGGTTAAGGTTAGGGTTATAGCCATTGTGTTTGTGAGGTTAGGGTTAGGGTTAAGTTTAGGCATAGCTTTTGTGAAGTGAAATGTTAGGGTTTAGGCACAACCTGGGCGACACACCAATGAAAGAGGCAGTCCCGACGTTTCGAGCCTATAGGGGTCTCTTCCTCGGGAGAAGAAGCGGGACATTCACTTTACTTTCTACTAAGTTCCACAGCTTTTGAAGCACAGACATTTAGGCAGAAGCATTTGTAAAAAAAAATCTCTGTCGAGGGACTAATAATTCCTCAAATTCTCCACCACAGCACTTCATCCAGTGTGAGGGCTGTGAAAGCCATTTAAGACGCTTCATGTCTTTAAGTTGAAGCCTGCTGCCTGCTGTCTGACAGTAATTCCAAAGTAAAGGGTTTTAAAAAGAAATACAAGTTTTATCAACACTAAAATGATGCCTCTCTTGCTTTGGCAAAACTTTTTATGGCATGTAAAAAGTCTGATCCTGATGAGCCGGCTGTTTATTCTGAGAGTTAAGTGGAAGTGGTTGTTAAAAGTGGAGACATGTTCACATCAGACGCAGAGACTAGTGAGAGTGCAGATGACAGCATTTGTTATGTCAGACAGGCTGAGGTGATCATGTTTGACTTCTTTGAGAGATGCCATTTATCATCACTGTCTATGCCCAAAATACTTGGTTCCTCACTGGTGTCTTGCACTGAAAATAGCAGATCTGCAAGCTGACAACACATTGCGCTGCAATGTGTTGTGAACTTGTAGATCAGCTATTTCCCTGTGAGACACTGGCGTAGAACTATAAGGCATAAAGTTAATAGCCATTGTAATAATTCCTTTTTTCTTGCATGAATGCATGCTGCATTATTACACAGCTTCAGAAAAAAATAATCTTCTTCCCATTTCAGCCATTAGAAGGGTGGATAGAATGCTAGATGTTTGAGTGCAGCTTTGTGTTACAATTTGTCTTTCAGTTCAGTAGTGTCTGCAGAAAGGACGGGCTGCAGTCGGAGTGTGTAGCAGGATAGACACAGGGTGAGAGGGCTTTTTAATGGCTGCCGCTCTAATTCCTGTTCCCTGCCAGCAGTATGACTCCATAAATGTTTAATATCATGGGCACTGTCCCCATGCCGGCTCTGATCATGAACGTGATGTACAGTATGCTAGGCCAGCAAAAGGTACAGGTAACATGGTAACAATTTAAGCAAAAATAACACGGCACAATTAACACTGCCCTGGATTCCGTGCTCAGTGGGTAGAACATGGCGTCTCTGACATATGACTCCAAATTTAAGCAAGGTTTCAGACTGATTCGAGCCCCATTGACTTACAATTAAAGTTAAATATTTCTAAAAAATATAAAAGATGTGGAAAAAGCTCCGGACAAACACTGACAAATCTTATTATAGATGGCTAGCCCCTACAGAACGCTGATGAAGGCATGATGCCAAATCGCGTTTGTTATTCTCCCTGCTCTGCAGTGTACCATAACCATGCCAACTGATTATAATTAAAAGTGGCTTAAAGGACAGTTTCGTGAGCGCTGGTATTCTCTTAGATTATTATTGTACATAAATACAGCACCAAAGTAAGTGAATTAGTAAATTACCTTCACTTTCTCTCTTCAAGTCCTCCATCTTGTACTCACTAGCACCTTGTCTGGTTCTTAAAGTCTTGAACCTGGCTGTCGCTGGCACTCAATTTGGCAGCCATTTCTGAAGAATAGTGCAAAGAAAATCATGTTAAACTATGGAACACATTTCAGTCTGTACCTTTACAACTTCTTCAAGCTCTAAATCACGTTTTGCACAACAGGCATTGTGCTTCTTGACCATCCTTACCTGCAACCTGCACCCGAAGATCAGTCACCAAGTTCCTCAGCTCCTTGGCTACTCCCTCGTTGGCTGCCACCTTGGCCCCCATGTTCTCCAGCTTCCCTCTCTGTTCTATCACGGTGGTTTCCAGGCGATGCACCATGTTTCTTAGATCTTTTAGCTCATCCCAAATGTTAGGTGTTGGGGTATCTCCCTCTTCCTGAGCCCCAGCGTTGGACAGAGAGAACAGAAGAACAAGCAAAGCCCCAGTAGTTTTGAATGTGCCTTGTTCAATGAAATAATCACTGTGATATTTAATGATACAATAGACCACAAACCACACATGTTTTCCTTTCATGCACATTTCTGTCTAAAGCTCTTCATTGATCTATGCCGGAAGCACAAAGAATGTCAGACAATTTACGGCAAAAGATGCATTTCGTTAAATTTGTTTATTTTTTTACTTGTCAGTTTGTGTTAGATAATTCAACATAATTTCACATCATTGTGTGTGTGTGTGTGTGTGTGTGTGTGTGTGTGTGTGTGTGTGTGTGTGTGTGTGTGTGTTTGTAAATCAATCTTGGGACTGCTTGTATGGTTATGGCTGGGTTATAGTGACATGAGCGTGACAACATAGTCTGATGGCCCGTCCGCCAGCCTGGTCTTCCCTTAAGTACATTTTAACATAGGATTTGCAAAGTTATTTTCATACCGTATTGGTACTTACTTAGAACAAACAACCCACGGTAGATTCTTGCCACGCAGTTTCGGGTCCTGACCCAGTGGCCGAGCACAACCCCTACTACACCATTCTGACCTGGGATTCTATTCTTAGTCACAAAATAAAAAGCCTTCTCATAAATATGAATTGGTGCCTTTGTAAACGCTGTGAGTGTTTTCTTCCCTCCTGTCTTCTGCTTATATCGTACATGTGACCACATCTCAGAAGCACTCAACATCAGAAGGGCCCTGCTCCTGTTCCCCATGGCCGGATGGGGCCTTTGAAGCCTTAATCTGCTCCAGACGAGAGGATGAGCCTCTCTCATCCCTCCTGGAAGGGGACGGACAGGTACAGTGCAGGAAGATACACCCATCACTCTGGAAGGAGGGATAATGCTGCTCTCTTTGATGTACGTCTACCTGAGGAAATTAGATGCTGATCGTATGGAAGCCTATAATGCTGCCATTCTATTTCCCTGCGTGGCTCATAATGATGCTGGATAAGAGGCCAGTGAAAACATCCTTTGATGAAGAACCCGGTTCAGTTCATATTTTCTGCCATGAGGCATCTGCTTTGTTAGATGGTACAAGGTGCAGTGACAGCAAAAAACGGATGAGGGAGAGAGTTGTTGACATGCTTTTCTTAATCTTCCTTCAGGTTGAATGAGCATGTATGCTGATATTCTGCAAGAAATGCTCTTAATGTTTTCAGTTACATCCATTCACACCGGGCGGATCATCCACTAACGGTGCCAGGGTTGAGTGCCTTGCTCAGAGACATACTGTATAGTCAATAGTCACTGAGGATGGATGTCACTTTCACAGCAAATATTAATACAGCCACTCTGTGATCTTTTGACAGGCCTCCTCGACTAGCCTCTAGAATACCAATGCCAGCAAAGATCCAGAGCTTCATGTGAAAAAAAGTTGACTTCACATTGCTGTTGATTACAACCTTTGAAAATCTATAAATGCAATGTAAACTGAAATGTCAACTGGTTTAATGAATGGATTATGGAATATTGGTGTTTTCGCAATTGGTGTTTTCAGCCTCTTAAGTGGACCCAGGATTCAGTCGATGGTCTGCATTGTGTTGCGCTTAACACTGCGCATTGTGAAGGCAAAGCGCTCCAGGTTCATCCTTTGTCATTGTATTTTAGTCCTCTAGGGTTGTTGTAGACAGAACGCCTGTGCCAACCCTAACAATGAACTAACTATAGTGTGAACAGAAAGAGGACTGAGTCCCCATCAGAGATGAAGTTGACCAGACAGAGAACCGGTCCTCCTTCATATGAGCTGACAATGTAAATGCAGTTAGGACTATATGTGAAAACAGTAAACACCATATCGTCGCAGCCAACTCCATTTTTCAACTTGAATACTTTTTTTTAATAAATAAATGCTATTGAACACCCTGTGTTCGTCTGCATGTGGGTTTTACAAAACATATTGCACCAATGAAATGCATTAAAAGTGCTTCTGACTAAACCTCCCAACTCCATTGGATCCTCAAACTGTCGGACAAATCACCTAACTCAAACTTGTGGAGTTACAGTAGGTGGTTTGTTCCCCATTGATTAGAATGACGAAGTCAGACGGAATAAAACCCTATCTCCACATTAATGGTCAAAAACCTCCTAACTCAACTTGAGGAAGTATTGCATTGTTCTAAAACATGTTTTTTTCATTTCCTGAAAAGTTAATATTTTAGACATAGCTGGTTTCTGCTCGACAGCATAGATATATATATATATGTAACCGGTTGTCATGTTGTCTCATTATTATATATACAATATACTCATAAATTATGTAAATATCCCAGACTGGACCCTAGCTAATGTCATGGTGTTAGCTAAAGCGGGTCCTAACCTTAAATAAATGATACATGAGGCATAAAGGTGAGTAAAGACTGCTTGTATTGACAAATAACTCCATGGTTAAGGAAAAGTGCACAGGGTCAATAGTGTAGTTAAAGCAGTCAATCCAGACATTATCCTCCAAGGCTTGTTTGAGACACAGCCCATTGATCATAAGAGAAGACTGTTTGCCACTGGAATATGAATATTTATGAGGAGTGGCTATGTACAGTAACTGAAGGAGCTCTGAGTGGCACTGTCTGGTTTGTATGTGTACACATACAGACCAGACCGTTACAGGTCTGATAGATATGTTTTGATTAATCATAATTTGTCTAATGTCCTAAACCTGCTTTAAATGTCAAATTAATATAATAGCTGTTGGTATAAGACATATGCATGCAAAGGGTTTAACATCACGTGAAGGCCATCTTTCCACCTTGGACATTACGCAAAGGCCAGACTGCCCCCAACCCCCGTGCAGTCATGAACTTTGAACAAGAACTGTCTGTAGCCAAGGCGTCACTTGCACATGCCAGTTGTGTCTAACTCATCCTGAGAAACTGTCTTGTTATGGATTCCTGGAGCCTTCTATCAAGATATTTGCCACGACCCATAGGAAATATGGGTCAGAAGACCTTTATGCCTGGGTCTCGGCGGGGACCTGAAGATAACAAGACGTCAACACGCTGATTGTGATGAACAGTTAAACTAAAACAACCCCTTTAATATTAGAAGATCTGCCTTACTGCAGCCAGTTGTAACATTTTTACTTAACCCGAAGGAACGCTATTCGATCCTTATTTTTGGGTTCGCCTCCTTATCGCAGCTCTGTGCAAACTCAATATAACCGCAATTAATTGTAACTGTAATTAATAACTCATTTTGTAATAATAATTACCTTATTTTAACCTGTCGTTGTCGTCTCATTTATTATTACTATACCTTTTCAGTCTTAACACCTTTTTACCCAAAATCATACAGTCTCCACAGGGTCCAGGTTCCAGTGATAGCTTGGGCTAATTAGGGCATAATCTTGCCCTCATTATTCTAAGTTATCAAGGTCTATGTTTATATTTGTATACTCTCAGAGTCAAATAAATACTCTGGATAAGGTAAGTTACGGTAAGGCGCGCGCGCGCACACACACACACACACACACACACACACACACACACACACACACACACACACACACACACACACACACAATAAGCTGTATGTGATATGATGTGATGTGACATGAATGGACAGAAAACAATACAACAGAATAAATTAAAATAACAGTTTATTATCCTTTGCCGTCTCTGGCTTGGGGATTAAACAGATAACAGCACACAACATAGTATTATACTGTTCATCTGAACATAATCAAATCTTTTTCAAAAGCAGAAGCAGCAAGTAGATAATCTTATACTTATACCTGCACCTATGTGTGGCTACATCAAATCCAATCAAATAAAAAATAAAAAAAACAATACAAAACAGTACTGGACAGATTGGCAGAAGGAATCCACAGCATTCTAAACCGCACATTGTTGGTATTGTACAAACAGACGATGCTCAGCATTAAGCTGCACGGAGATGGAAGTGAAAAGGAGTTCAGTCAGTGGCTGACTCGCTGGCTGGGGGCTATTTATAGAAGAAACTACTGTTACCATTCCGACCCGGCGGTGTGTTATCAGAGAACCTCTCGTGAAGGTTACAAAGGGAAATATTAGAAACCTATAATCCAATCTTCCCATGCGGGCCTATGCCTATAAGCTGCAAAGACTACTGTTTCTCTCCTCAGTTAATTCTCTCACCCTGTCATATTCATCTGTGGCTTTTTAATCGCTAACCGCTCCCCCTCCCCGGTCCCACTTCAGCAAGGCGTGGGAATTAGTATTCATGTTTTGAGAGCTGGATGAATTGCATTAAAGCTTGGTGTCAAGAGGAGACGGGTAGCGTCACGTGCCGTACTTGTGAAGGCAGCGCGAGGGCAGGGTGTACTGTGTGCATTGTGCACTTAACTATGGGGTTCAAATGGGGAGAACATGGAACCAACACTGGCTAATTACAGGGTGATTCATACTTAGTTGCTCGTTGGTGTCGTGCACCAAGACACACCATGTTTGATTGATTTCCTGTATCTGTGTCACATGGCTTTAGGAGACGAGAAGCAGGGTCATTAGTCTCCTAAATCCAATAAAGAAGTGACCATGAGCAAAGATTACGACCGATTCCTTTGCCCTATAGTCGCTGAAATGAATATTGGACACATTCTTCACAAGCCACATGAGCTTGTGAGCCTGTAAATCGTCTATTTTTAGCTAACCCACGTATAAATCAGACTTTAGAGTGTTCTGTTACACTCTGGAGAGTGTGACAAAGACCGACAGGTATATTATGGAATTTGTTACCTATGGATAGATGTTGGTCCTTTGGATAAAAGCATCCCAGATGATATTTATAGTTACAGAGAGAGAGAGAGAAAGAGGCAGCCAGCGCAGCTTCTTTCTGTGTCTGAGGGGAGAAAGTAAACTCCCAGCTGAATTTGAGATTGATATTCCAGGGCCTTAGGTCTTCGATTTTTTTTCACCTGGAGTTGCAGAGTCATGCTCTTGGCAGCATTTCCTGGCCACCCCACACTGCTGTACCACTGTCCCCTGTGTGTCACATGTCCTACACACTCACACATGCACGTGTACATGCGTATGCAAGGAATCCCACAGGTGCGAACACACACACACACACACACACACACACACACACACACACACACACACACACACACACACACACACACACACAATTTTATAGATACAGACACCCACCTCCCACATATTGATATACTGTATCCCCTCAGCACGTATACACACACACACACACACTCATAAATATGCTTTTCCTGTTTGACCATGCAATGCTCTGTGACCTTGCAGTCGACCTCTGCTGGTTAACCATGACCTAATCTGATAGGATCTCTCACACACTCTCACACACACACACACACACACACACACACACACACACACACACACACACACACACACACACACACACACACACACACACACACACACACACACACACACAGTGCTGAAGAGGTGTGATTTTTTTTAAAATATGTTTAAAAAAAAGAGCACATCCACTATAAAGCAGGTGCAGAACAAATTGATTAAGGCCAGTCAAAATAAATAGAGTCCACACACTGTAGAGGTACAGTAAATTGCTTCCAGTCAATAGTTTATTATTTATAATAAACCATTGACAGGGAGCAAGTTACTTTTACAGTGTGCAGACTACTGTGTGCCAGCACACTGGCCTTGGGCTGACAGAGGCACAAAGATGCTGTGGTTTACAACGTCTATAGTGCCCAAATGGGGGTGAAAAAAGTGGAAAAAGAAGGAGATTCCATGTTGATTCAAAGACGTGGACTAACAAAGCCAATGGGCAAGATTGTTTGGACTTTAAAATCTTTGAATCCATAAAGAATATGACAAATTGGCCTATGGGGAAAGAAAAAAATCTTATTTCAAAATAACACTTTGTGCTTTGTGACTATTAAGTACGCTACAGGTTTTATGAAACAGTCAACCACAGGAGTGTAGAAATGATCCAGAATTAGAATTAAGGTTCTGGCCCAAAGTGCAGAACTGTCATTCTGCTTCCATTTCTGTGCTTTCAAACAATCTGAGGCTGGGATTTTGAATAATTAACTGCACACCTTTAGTGTCTCATTTATATGATTTCCATTTTTATTATAGACCCATGTCAGTGTTGTTTTACAGTTACACCACTTAAGCCCTCCAGTATATACTTGGTCATATGGCAAATAGCGAAAATAGCTGATCTACAAGCTCATGATGCATTGTGAGCTTGTATTGCTATTTCTTCTACTTTTGACAGTTTTTTTCTGCCTATTATGACTTGCCCAAAATATGGATGCCAGGTTGAAAGTGGTTAATTGAGTAGTTCCTCTTGGAAATGGTAGCACCAATGGCAGAAAGATTTTGCCTTTTTGCCAATGAAATTCAAATGTATGCCTTATTTATGCGATTAAGATCCATCAATAATTCTGATTCAGCCTATGCCATGAAGGTTTGGTCTTTTGTGTTGCAATTAAATAAAAAAAACATGATGATTGCATTCCATTTCTTGGAAGTCATATTTCTGGATAAAAGTTGTAATATTTTATAGATATACTGTATAATATAATATACATTATGTACATATATGGCACTTGATGACACAAAAACAAGAGAAAAACAACACAAATGAAAGAAATGGGCGCTTGGTTGTCTAGAACAAACAAACAAACCAAAAGAACATATAACGAAAAGAACGATACATTAAAGAACTGAGGTGTTTGCAGCATTTGCTGCTCATGCTTGTTAGCTAAAGTGAATGAGTGATCACTTGGGTTAAGGACAATGGTGTAAGCACAGGCAACCCAATACAATGACATCACTAATGTGATAGATGCTAAATGACAGTTATTTACTGCGTGAATGTGTTATATTTAAATTCACCAGACGGTGTGTTTTCACTATGGCATACTGTAAGTGTTGTCTGAGTGGAATGTCATTACATCACTGTTGCAAGTATAAATAGGCCTATCGTTTTGGCTTAGTAGTGCAAGAACAAACGCAGTGTACACGTGAACAGCAGACACACACGGAGAGGGAGAGAGAGAGAGAGAGAGAGAGAGAGAGAGAGAGAGAGAGAGAGAGAGAGAAAGAGAGAGGGAGAGAGAGAGGGAGGGAGAGGGAGAGAGAGAGAGGAAGACAGGGATGGGTACATCTAAACACTTAAATTCAAATATGATTGTATGCTTTTAAGAAGCACTTTATAAGACGAATGAATAAAACACTAAAGTTACATCAGTGCCTTGTTCTCGTTAAATACGACAAAGACGTTTGGTCATTTTGGTTTCTTTGTCGTCGTTGTCCATGAAATAAAAATAAAATAAAAAAATAAAATCAATACCCAACCAAATCCCTCTTGTCGAGGTCGTTGAGATAAATGTCCCTCCACATTGATCATTCATCCTATACATCTGCCCTGCAGATTGCTATTTGACTTTGGAGAGTGTGCATAAACAATACAGGTCCATTTCCACACTTTAAAGAGATGAATGAACATTCTGGACTTTGCACATAGGCGATTACACATAGGCAGAGTCACTCGACTGAGTGCGGCCAAAATTAGGCATGCTCATTCTCGGTAAGTCCTTGTTGCGGATCTCATAAATAGACTTCCTCCGTGCCCGCACTCCTCTGACGGCCGCTTTAATCTTTCTCCAGCCTAGGTGGTTCAGTTCAGCCAGGTTCAGCAGCACGCAGATGCCGCTCACCGCGAACATGAACACCAGAAACACAGTCTTCTCGGTGGGTCTGGAAACGTAGCATTCTACATCTTTAATGCACGGATAGCGATCGCACTCGTACACGGCGGGGACGTTGAATCCATAGAGGAAGTATTGACCGACCAGAAAGCCGATCTCCAGCCCGTTTCTGAACACCACCTGTATGATGTAGAACCGGGAGATGCCCTCCTGTCGCCTCATCTTGGACCGCGAGTTCCTCAGCAAAGAGCTAGGCATGTCCTTCACATCGTCCTGATCCGCGTCCTTGGTGGAGTTCTCCGAGTTCTGAAGCACTCCGTTAACATTGACCTTTTTGCTGTTGGACGTGTCCTGGTCCTTGTCCTGGTCCTTATCCAGGGACAGGTAGACGGTGGAGAACCTCCGCTCCTTGTTCTTGGCGGACTGATGCACAGAGTACGTGATGAAGCAGAGGCTGGGACAGCACACCATGATGATCTGAAACACCCAGTATCTGATGTGGGAGATTGGGAACGCCTTGTCGTAGCACGCCTGGTTGCAGCCCGGCTGCAGTGTGTTGCACACGAACATGGTCTGCTCGTCATCGTAGACCGTCTCACCGACAATGGCCACGATGAGGATCCGGAATATCACCACCACTGTTAGCAGGATCCTAAAAGCAAGAAGCAGATTTCAAAAATGACATGTGTTTTTTGTTGTTGCTTTGCATGGGGGCTGTTTGATGTGCATCATTTAAAAAGAAAATTACTTGTTCCTTTTTTTCTTTTTTTTTGCTTTGCATGGGGGCTGTTTGATGGCATCATCTTGATGATGACCACTTGATCCCTAGCATTTGGAGGGCATTCACCCAAAATAGACAATCTACAAGATCGCAGGGCTTGTAAATCGTCATTTGTTTTTTGTGAAGAGATTTGGTGTAGAGGGATAAAAGGTACAACTCATGGTCCTGTTTGCTATGTATAGCAAAGCAAATAGGGTTTAAGGGGTTCTAAACTAGCTCAATTAGGCAATGCAATGCATCACGAAGCTGTGGTCCCCTGGGTGGAGAGAAAGCAGTTAGCAGGCTACTTGGGAGCTGTCCAGTGCTGAAATCCACTAGCCTGCACTGAAATGAAAGCATGCTTTCCCCACACACATACAGAGCAATTACTCTACATTTAATGGGTTTGAACAATTCCTCAAAATGTTTCTTCCAACATGAAAATGAAATATGAGCACAAAGTGTTGCCCTTTCCATAAATTGGCCATTGCGATCGTTAGTTATACATTGTGCATGCAGAGGCTTATTTCTCTCTGACGCTCAGGACACAATCATGTAGATAACTGGTGACAGGATAGGTGGGCACTAGGGACATCTGGGCACATCATGTAAAAGTGGCTATTTTGTCCAAAATGGTAAAAAATGTAATATATTTTGAAAACGTTTTTAAGTAAAGTAAAGTATGCATGATTAGAACATGCTTTAACATTCGACAATTAAGGTCTAATCTTTCTACAATTACTACAAAACCTCTATATCCAGTCGTTTTGGGGCATAAACAAGAAGCTGAAGGAAAAAAAATAAGTCTGATGATGATGTAGGCTACCATGCATGTTCACATCATGTATACATTACTTTCCATTTTTCAAATATGTTATTGTGTTGGATGTGTTGGACAATATAGCCAATTTTACATCGAGGTGCCCAGATGTCCCTAGTGCGCACTATCATACAGGTAACTTTTTCACTTCACCTCTGCTCTTACCTTCCGATCATAGTCGAGTGCTGCTGGACAGCAGCCTCCAAGAGACGCTCGAGTATGGTCCACTCCCCCATGATGGTTCATTCGGAAAATGCTGGCGCCTCGGAGCAAAAAAAAAAAAAAATGGAAAGCAGGGAATATATTATTATTCCCCGCGTCTATTCCTCCTTCGACGGAATACCTTTTGAACGCATTGATAGCTCCGCTGCCTGCGGTCTCTCTCCGCCTCCTTGGTGTGTTACCTGCTCGATGCCCTTTGTACCTCTGGTTACAAGTAAGCTCAGTCCTGAACCAGAACACTTGAACTTCGAGGTCCTGATTAGTAGAAAGCCCTTCCTATTTTCGATCCCCGACTGGAAGACAGTCAGTCAGGCAGGCAGGTTGTGAATGGAGAGGGCGGAGCAGAGTGTTGCTGGGTGAGCGCTAATCCCGCTTTATAAGTAGACAGACGTGCGTTGCGTCACACGCACACAGGTTGGTTGGTTGATGATGCCGGGAAAGAACGGTGAGGGGGGGAGGGGGCAGTTGGTATAAAGTAACTAAGTACATTTACTCAAGTACTGTACTTAGGCACAATTTTTGAGGTATTTTTTTTACTTTAGTGGAGTATTTCCAATTTTGTATACTTCTACTTCTCCACTACATCTCTGAGGCAAATATTGTAGCCTACTTTTTACTCCACTATAATTATTTGAAACTTTAGTTACTATTTAGATTTAGATTTATATTACTAAACATATATTAACCTCTATCTATATTTCGCTATTTGAAAATAGCAGATCTACAAGCTATTTTCTAAAGATTAGATTTGTATACATTTTGAAAACTTGAAATTGGACATTCTGCATAATGAGTAATTTTACTTTTGGTACTTTAAGTATATTTTGATGCCAATACTTTTGTACTTTTATTAAAACAAATTCTGAATACCAGACTTTTACTTGTAACAGAGTATTTCAACATTGCAGTATTGATACTTTTACTTAAGTACACAAATTGAGTACTTTTTCCACCACTGGAGGGAGGGGGGGGGTCTTTTGGGACTACCTTCCAGGTGGAAGATTGGAGGAAGGAACATATGGTACCCGGGGCAGAGCAACAACACATTAAGTTGCTCATGATGAAGCAATTATGAAGTGAAGTTTTTTCGGCACAATATGGCCTTCATCAGGGTCGGCCGGGTAGACACATAATGAATGCTGGAATAGAGGATGCTGATATTGCAGTGTGAGTGTGTGTGTGTGTGTGTGTGTGTGTGTGTGTGTGTGTGTGTGTGTGTGTGTGTGTGTGTGTGTGTGTGTGTGTGTGTGTGTGTGTGTGTGTGTGTGTGTGTGTGTCAGAGAGAGAGAGAGAGAGAGAGAGAGCAAAAGATAAGGAGATGGAAGGAGAAACTGACAGGTGAAGATGGAGAGTGATAATTATGAAGGAAGTGAAATATTGATAAATAAATGCTAGGGGCAGGCACACACACACACACACACACACACACACACACACACACACACACACACACACACACACACACACACACACACACACACACACACACAGTGTGAGCTCCAGGATAGCCCCCTAATCTCTTTACTGTGTTTCTTTGAAACCCGGCTTAAAGTTTCCAAATATAGAACTTAGCATGACACAGTGCCATGCTGCACCACTATTGTTGTTCTATTTTTAATTAGCTGTCTAATTCAAACTAAATTCTAATAGATTAAAAGAAGCAATTCAATGACTTTCAACCGTGTCTTCATATTATAATATAATATGAAGACAAGGTTGAAAATCATTGATTGGTCCTCACTAATGCTCATTATAAGATGGTACTATTTCTGACAACTCGCTCTGTGTCTCAGAGGTGGACTGTGGGCAGTTCAGAAACCTGACTACATAATCAATGGGGATTACTAATAAACCGCAGCCTTTTTTTAGCCAGGTTTGCCCAGCTCCAATAATAAGACAAGGTTGAGAATCGGTGAAGTGCAACCTTAAAGGATGTCACAGGTACCCCGTCAACTGTTTTAACCTATTAACACCGGGAAAGAATCATTATAGATTTTAGCTATCTATATATATCTATATATCTATATATCTATATATATATATATATATATATATATATATATATATATCTATATATATATATATATATATATATATATATATATATATATATATATATAGAAAGATTTTGATCAATATTTTAGACAAATCCTCTCTTCTGGGGGTCCCTGGCACAAAACATGTTCAGATGGGCGGGTCCACGGCCAAATACATATCAATTTGGGGGTCCATGGCATGAAAAATACTATGATAACTATTGATGTAGAAGGCTTTTGTAGAATCGGCCTCAGGTCTTTATACTGAAAATGGCCGAGCTCTACAAGCTCACAAATATTGCTTTGCAAAACATTGTCAGCTTTAGATAGTCTATTGTGCAATTTATTTATTTTTTGGAGGAAGATTAAATGATATTCTTTTGTAAAAAGAAAATGTTTGTGTTTAAAAGTGAAAGCTCTATGTTCCGATTAATCAAGGTCTCGCCATCTCCCCATCGCATTCGCTCTGTTCAGTCCTTGGAGGTCTTTAAATCTTTATTAAAGACCAATTTTTTCTCCGTGGCCTCTAATGCTGCTTGACCATGTATGTATGCCCTTGCTGTGTATACATTGATGCTGTATACTTTGATATGCTGTTTTGTTTCATTCTTGTTGTGATTCGTTTAGCTGGTTTGCCTTCCTTTAATTATTTTCTTTTGCCTTAATTAGTTTTCTTCTGCTCTGTTTACCTGTTTTTTAATGTGTTCTTGTTCAGCACTTTGGTTCGACCTTGGTCAATGGTCATTAAAAATGTGCTATATAAATAAAGTTTAATTTGATCTCTCCATCCCTTTAATAAACAGGAAATACATTTTGAGGTTGTCATACCAAAATGTATGTTCCTATTTTGTCTGGTCTTTTTTATTTTTTTTGCAATTTCACTTGTTTATCCTATACTTGTTTATCCCCTTATCCTACAGTATGTGAGTTCTCAAAATGGATAAAATTGATATCCCTACCTGGGCATTTATTTTCTGTTTACTAAAGAGCAGGAGAGACCAGGAGACCCATGTTACTGAACAAATGTGGTTCAGAATATAAATCTATTTAACACTTATTTTAACAAATAAATAAATCACTCCACAGCAATGGCGGTTAAAGCCTCACTATGTAACCTTCTCAATGAATAAAATGTAATTGTGTTCAATCTGTATGGTAAGAGAATATTAATACAATAGAACTTATACAATTGGGGTGGTTGTATTTTGTCTCCCTGCTCTTCTATTGAGACATTTAGATCGTGTCAAAGGTCATGTCTCACCTAGACACAGGATCTGACAATAATTTTGACCTGATGGTCAAGATTCAATTTATTCCTCGAGCAAGCATGCCGGGGCTATTAACTCAATGGTAAAAATGTCAGGAAAAAGGGTTCAATTCCGGGGTCGAAGAAAAATAAAAAGTTACGTCCTGCTGCTTTAAGCAGAGCACACCTCTACTGCGCACACTGAGAAGAAAAAAACCCACAAACAGTAAATTTGACTTTTATGTTTCAAAATGTATAGAAATATACTTACTATATACTAATGTATAGGAATAAAAGGTGTTGAACACTTGAACATTGAGCAACTCCACTAAGAATCTGGTGCTGAAGTAGGCTACCTTGCTTAAGCATTTAGCTCAATGATAGTTCGTTGACAAATGCTTGAACCACAAATCACAAACTTAATAGACAACTTGACAACATGCTTAGGATTTAAAGTCCTGGTTCTTGTTTATTTTACAAACCAATAAATATCCATGTAAAAATCATTTCATTTTTTTCAAAAGAATAACCACATACAGCATAATAAATTGCACTTGTGTGTAAACATAAACTGTACAACAACAACAACAACAACAATCATCATAAAGGAAAGGCTGCCTGGACGTCTATCATTCTCAGATCCATATCTGCAGGCGGAGGTAATGTAAAGCGTTCGGTTGGGTAAAGCATTCGGTTGTCGTTTAGAAACACTTCCTGTGCACAATGGAGGGGCCGGCCTCATCGTACTCCTGCTTGCTGATCCACATCTGCTGGAAGGTGGAGAGAGAGGCCAGGATAGAACCGCCGATCCAGACGGAGTATTTACGCTCAGGGGGAGCGATGATCTGTGGGGAAGAGAGAGAGGGAGATTGAGGAAAGGGCAGGAGTCAGGTTTGTATAGCCTTGCCATTGTGAAATTTACTGTTGTCGTTGAGCATTTCATCAGCAAACTAGCTTTAATGTCTAACATACAATTAGTCTTGTAAATAATAGATGTGTACACAATGTATAGCGTTACTAGCTTGAAAATTGTTATTTCCGATGAGCAACACCATTGCACGACGAAGTAGAAATTCGACTTAAAGCTGCAATCCATAACTTCCATGTCCTACTCAGGATTCAAACCCGAGTCTCCTGCATGAAAGGCAGAAAATCTAATGCTGGACTTTTTTTGTCTAAACTAGATTATGGTGACACTGTTTATAGATTTGTTTGTCCCACCATATTAGCTTAACTTTCTATCATGCTTCATTGAGATTCAGGACCCATCATTGCACTTTGTATTCACTAGTTGGTTGGTAATCTTTAACTTCATGTAGGTTACAGCATTGGCACATCTTCATATACAAAGCTATTGGTAATCTCCCCTCTTGTATTGTTTCAGTTGATCAAAAACTCACTCAACCTCAGATCAAACGCATGGCTGTGCTAGCGTGCTATATTGTGCCCTCTTTGCGAACTGAGGCTGGCAAAATAAGGCTATTTTATTTTGGCCCATGGGCTTGGAACGACCTTCAATCCAGACTCCTTGATCTCATTTAGGACTTTTAAAAAGATTACACAGCGGAAGTTCTCGCCACAAGCTGTTCCTGTTTTGAAGTTTGAAGTTGCATTCTTGCAAAAGATACTTTGTCTCAATGTTTTTTTTACTGGTTAAATAAAGGTTATACTGTATATAGCCTACTTGGTCCCTTACCTTTTCTCGATATAACAAATATCTCTGCCGAAAATAGCTGATCTACAAGCTCTTGCATTGCAACGTGTTGCACTGCATTGCGACACATTTTGAGCTTGTAAATCTGTCATTTTTGCAGAATGTTTACCCCAGAATAGGGATGCTAGGTTTCATGTCATTAAAATAAGGTTTTGTTCATTAAAATAAGTTCTGTTTTGCAGCTTTAAGAATCAAAGAGGACCCCTAAACAAGCATCTCTAAACGATTGTCTAAAACACTTGCTTGGTGAATAAAGTTACTGTGATTCTAATTGTGCTAGCATGGCATTAACCTCCTTGCTTTCTGCAAGTAAGCTAGGAGGAGTTCACAGCAGTGACAAATGCACACACCTTGATCTTCATGGTGGACGGGGCCAGAGCAGTGATCTCCTTCTGCATGCGGTCAGCGATACCAGGGTACATGGTGGTACCACCGGACAGCACGTTGTTGGCGTACAGGTCCTTACGGATGTCGATGTCACACTTCATGATGCTGTTGTAGGAGGTCTCATGGATACCGGCAGACTCCATGCCTGTAGGTAGAAGAGGGAAAGTATTGTGAGGAAATAAATAAATTGATGTGATGCGTTGTGATGGGTTTGTTCTCGGTTCAGTTCAAAGAATGTTTTGTTTGGCAGCAGGGTGCAAAACACAACACAAGCCACCCACCGATGAAGGAAGGCTGGAACAGGGTCTCGGGGCAACGGAAACGCTCGTTGCCAATGGTGATGACCTGGCCGTCGGGCAGCTCGTAGCTCTTCTCCAGGGAGGAGGAAGAGGCGGCGGTGGCCATCTCGTTCTCAAAGTCCAGAGCCACGTAGCACAGCTTCTCCTTGATGTCACGGACAATCTCACGCTCAGCTGTCAAGGAAGGTCATAAGAGTGTTTAATGGTTTTGTTTATGACAGACGCGGCGAAGAATTTCACATGACTCTCATTTATGTATGCTCAACTCCTTGCACCTTTTTGCCATATGCTCATCCGTTTTTGCCATACTGTATGTTTTTCCAATTTTGCCTATGTTCACTTATTATGACATGCCCAGAATAGGGATGCTAGGGTTCATGTGGTTAAATGGCAATATAGATGCTACATAGATACGTGATAATTCCATGAAGGGGGCGTAACACTAAACAAAAGGCTCAAAGAGTTTGTAGTAGTACAACCGTTATGTACTTACCAGTGGTGACAAAGGAATAGCCACGCTCTGTCAGAATCTTCATCAGGTAGTCAGTGAGGTCGCGACCAGCGAGGTCCAGACGCATGATGGCGTGGGGCAGAGCATAACCCTCATAGATGGGCACATTGTGGGTCACACCATCACCAGAGTCCAGAACAATACCTATTGAATAACACATGGTTATGTCAGCTCTATGTCGACAGCAGCAAGTTCAGTTCACTCTGAACAGTTAAGAATGATTACAGGTCTTCATCAAAATCTCCTCTAAAGATCAAAAAACTATACTCCAATTGCTTGGGATGAATGATTCTGCAGGAGATGATGATAAAAACAATGTTTTCATGCAATAAAACTCAACATTCAGTCTTAAGTTTGAGTACACAAGAGTTTTGTTCCTTAACATTGTAGCAGCAATAACTTTGACCTAACTAGGACTAACTACACTGCATTATAAAGACTATGCAAGTACATCTTATATTATAGCTGCTTTGGATGAGTGGACAAAAAAGCCATGGCCTCAAGCCTGAATAATATAAATCATACAGTTAGAGCATCTGGTCTCACCTGTGGTACGACCGGAGGCGTAGAGAGACAGCACGGCCTGAATGGCCACATACATAGCCGGGACGTTGAAGGTCTCGAACATGATTTGGGTCATCTTCTCCCTGTTGGCCTTGGGGTTGAGGGGGGCCTCTGTGAGGAGGGTGGGGTGCTCTTCAGGGGCAACACGCAGCTCGTTGTAGAAGGTGTGATGCCAGATCTGAGGAGTGGAGAGAGGCAGAGAAAGGCTATTAAGCAAAATAACAATAACAAAGCAAAAAACGCTAAATAAAGCTCCTTATCATGCGGTTAGAATGAGCCGATCGTCGTCTATTGATTCATGTTCTTCACAGCTCTTGTCCTTATTCCCAAGATGGAATGAGTCCATATATGATCCTTTAGGATCACAGGAAAATGTACTAAGGATCTGACTACAGAGCGCCAGATTCCTAGGACTTCTAAGCATGATTTATACTACTGAGTGATATTTTTATCAGACTCATAATAAATGCATGGCCCTGCTTTTCCTCTAAAGTCTGAAGTTATTTTCGTTGACGTCTGATTGCCATATCTTTCTTTCGGTGGGGTAGCGTATGTCAAAGTGCAGACATACAACTGTGTCAACAAAAAAAGACTTGGGCCTAACCGTGATTTATACTTCCTATGACGATGTTGCGAGCTAGAAATAGCAGATCTACAAGGTCACAGCGCATTGCGGTGTGATGCTTTGTGAGCTTGTAGATCTGCTATTTTCGGTGCAGCGTCAGTGCAATATACCCCCGATGCTCACCTTCTCCATATCATCCCAGTTAGTGATGATGCCGTGCTCGATGGGGTACTTCAGGGTCAGGATACCTCTTTTGCTCTGGGCCTCATCACCCACGTAGGAGTCCTTCTGCCCCATACCCACCATGACACCCTTTGGAGAGAGAAGAGAGATGTCTTATAACAAACCAGAGAGGGACATCTAAAGCCTCAAATATGTGACCCATACTATAATTCGTATGATATATCAAACTCTTTTCCTACGTCGACATATAAATCAACAACTTTGAATTACTCATTGGCCAAGTTTGTGCAAAGACATACCTGGTGACGGGGGCGACCCACGATGGAGGGGAACACGGCGCGAGGAGCGTCATCTCCGGCGAAGCCAGCCTTCACCAGCCCGGAGCCGTTGTCACACACAAGAGCGGTAGTCTCATCATCGTCACACATGATGTCAGATAGGTTTCTGTTGGGACAAGATGCATTACCTTTGTTAACTTATTTGTATAGCACAAATCTTTTAATATGAAACAACGAAGTATAGATTATCTTAAACATGTAAAATGACTGCTACAGTCGGAATCACTAAGCAAGCCCTGTTTGTTTGTGGGGGCCTACTACAGCTGATGAGATTGTTGTCTACCTGGACACTCGCTACTCAATGAGCCCAGAAATTAACAATATGCCTCTAGCCAATAAGCTTAATCACCAAGATAGGCATATCTCAAATTATAGGATAGTTTACAGCACATACATTTTGTTTGCAAGCAATCAAACGTTAACATACGTCATATACCCTGTCACATTCACTGTAAAGAAATTGTTAGAAAAAGTTAGTAAAAGTAATCTAACCTAATTTAACCACTTAAACCAATATTTGCTGTAGTTAACAGGAATGTCCCAGGGCTCTATTCCCCCCTCCCTTTTTCCCCTCTAGACCAAATCTCTTCACTGAATATAGCAGATCTACAAGCTCACAACATGACACATTGTGATGGTTATGCGCTTACAAGATCTACTATTTTGGCCGAATGGTCGCCCCCAGAATAGGGTTAGGGCAGGCCAGGACAACAGTGATGTGATTTAATGATGGCGCCACCACTACCAACAAAATACCCAGCTTTTACTGATAAAGTGGGGAAAAAAGAAACGCTGTAGTCCTTATACTGTAGCTAGGATAGGAATAGACTGATGTCCATTTGTCAGTAACCTAATCCATCCATAGTAGTCTATTGTGAAAAACCTGATATTCAAACGTAAAAAAACAACAACATAATATCAAAAGTTCCAAATAGAAGTTAATTCCATGTTTGCGTCTCCAGGTAGTCCAGTGGGCTTCTCCTCGGCAGATAGTGTATTAAGTTGTTAGCTTGCATCAATTATGCTACTCACCAGATCAGCACCAAGAGTATGTTCCTGTCTCGGGAAGTAGTGGCAGTAGTGTGGTAGAGAATACAGAGGGCCGACACCAATTTATAGGCCTCCTCCACACATGTTGACGCCTCTACTCCAGACGCGCCCCTCTTCCTTATTTGGTGCCCCCCCCCTGTGCCATTGAGCCGAGTCTCCATGAATGGAAGAGAGCGCAAAGAGCAGAGAAGTGGGGAGGCCCCTCCCAGCACGAGCCTCCTTGATGCCCATGTATGGAAAGGGTCCATGCGGAGGACGGGTGGTGGGTGGGTTTGTGATGGTGCGAAGAGGTATTTCTCTATTTTCAACACCCCAGTAGGAGCGGGTGGACCCGAAAGCAAATGTTATTTGTGGGATAAGGTTTCAAGCATCTGGCTAATGTCATGCCAGGGAAGTGGACTGGGTGCGTATTGTCGCCTGTGAGTGAATCTTTTGCAGAGTGGAATGTACATAGACTTATGGGATGAACTCTCCTGTCATTTTAATGATAATTAGTGATATATCCCTTTATTAGACACCACTTTGGAGCATGTCACATGCTCTGATTATAAGGATTTGGGCTCAAATGTATAGGCTATGTCCACTAAAATGATCTCTGCATGTAGACTACGTCACAATACTGAATACAATATACTACTAAAGCTATGAGCCATCTCTAACCTAAACAGTATCAGTTGAAAATGTATGCAATGATAATAATCTGTTTTAACTACTTATGCTCTACATACTTATATATGTAGCTAAAATAGTCGATCTGCAATGCATCGCTGTTTTTTAAAGTATTGAAAGTCTTTTGATTAGATTTTATTTTTTGTTTTGACTTCCGGCCTATAATGGCATGCCCAAAATAGGGATGCCTCACTGAGAATCAGAGAACAAATGCCTTCCCAAAATGGATGTTGCTTAATTGAAAACAAGAAATCTTAATTCATGTGAATTTATTTTGTCAGTTTCACATTCCACAGCACTTTAGTATTTGTTTCTGTATTAGTCCTAAGTATCTATGTACTTAATACTTATTTATTTTCTCTATAATACTGTAGGTGTAAATGGATTCCTGTTACTGTGGCACAGGCAGGCTTGACCCCCCCCCCCCCCCCCCCTGTGACCGTTGGCTATGAGTCACATGACCAAATGAGTGGGTGAGGTAATCCACACACACCAGTGTTTTAGACAGAGCCCACCCACATTCTCTCTTTGAGCATCTGTCACCTCAGCTGTGCTGGGGGTCTCCTGCTCAGGGTGTGTGTGTGTGTGTGTGTGTGTGTGTGTGTGTGTGTGTGTGTGTGTGTGTGTGTGTGTGTGTGTGTGTGTGTGTGTGTGTGTGTGTGTGTGTGTCCAGAAGAACCAGGAAATGGAAAACGGAAGAAGCAGATAGTTTCCGAAAGAACAAAAGCAGATCATTCAGAAAGGACGAAAGAAAGTAGATAGTTCAGAAAGAAAGAAGATATTCAGAAAAAAAATAAGGAAGCACATAGTTCTGAAAGAAAGCAGACAGTTCAGAAATTCTTTTAAGGAGGCACATACTGTAGTTCAGAAAGAAAGAACGAAAGCAAGAAAGCACCACAGGAAGAAAAAAACATTACAAGAGAAGTCACTGTAGGAAGATACTGGTGGGAATTAGGATTATGACCCTAAAAATGTAAAAATGTATCAATATTTACACTTTCAGACACTCAGATCCACCATCAATGATCTCCTTTGTTTATTCCCTGTGTATGTTTCCGTCACTGGAAGGGAATCCCTAGGGAGGGACGGGGATTGATGTTATCCCTGGCTTTTAACCTTTCTCTCCAGTGCTCTCGGACCCTCTTCTTCCCATGTGCATATCGAGCAGGCAGGATTGATCTACTCCCGTCATCAAGGATTCTATCAATGTCAATTCAGTTCCACCCAACGCCTGTGTGTAAACAGACCTGTTCTGGAGAGTACACAAGTTCCAATGTCCACTGTGTCTTTGTATGAAAGAGAGTAGATAGAATAGATCTTTATCAGCCCTAATGGGAGTTTGTGACTGTACAGAAATGCCATGCATAACCACATACACACTGTATATTGTACATACATGTGTTCACTTAACCACCTAAGCCCTAATATTTTGTCGTATGACAAATAGCGGAAATGGACAATCTACAAGCTCAAAACGACGCAATGTGATGGGTTTTAGAGCTTGTAGATCTGCTATTTTGGAGGGTTTTTTTGGACAGACAGTTCATAAAATAAAAATCTCCAAAAAGTAAAGATTTCAAGAAAGAAGAAAAGGTTGATTCTGTTTATTTTCAAAATCAACGTTGAATCAGGGTTCAGCCTCACATTAACGTATCATGATTCTCACTAAACACATAAATGACCTCATATATTTCATGATAATAAAAAACTACACAGAATTGCAGTTGTGTGTAACAGTGGCCATGATTCATCACATAACTTTTAAGTGCACGGTGGTCAATGAACAGATTCTACCTACTGATATCCGACTGAAAGTCTGAAACAGAAGATGAACAATTTTTCTATATTTATGCCCTGCTGCCATTGAGACTAGAGTTTTACAGTCGATACAGGCTTGGACTGTGCTACTAAATGGATTTCCTTACTTGCTCTGCTGCACCTAAATTAGAAATGGACTTTGATCTAGCTGCTGTTGTCCTGCTCAGACAAGTCTGTGACATAAAACGCTATGCTGTACTCTTCATGCTATGCAGGATTATGCATTTAACGCACCGTTCCATCAACGAATCCCAGCTTTGAGAATCGAGAATTATAAAGAGTACAGCGCACCACAAAAACACTAGAGATTAGTGTCGGATTTTGCCGTGTTCTTCTTATTCGTGTTCTAGAAACACTGTTCCAACTTGCACAAGAAAGAACATCAACATACTATGCATGAGTTCGTAATCTAAGTGCTCTAAATCAAAATACCCACTTGGTAATGTGAGTTTATGTGGGAGTTTATCAGAGAATGACACGACAGAGAAAAGCTACTTCAAAACATAAATATTCGATGATCTTTTAGATTTTGTATTGTATCCTTCATGTGTCAGGGGACATAGTCACATTATCCACTTTGAACTTGGTGTCCTTATTTTTGGGCAGGTCATTATAGCCAAAGTATTTAAGTACTACCAGAAATCTTTTTTATTTTAAACAAGTAAAGCACCATTTTAATAAGTGACGGGTCTTGGTCACATTCATGAGTGAGGGGACATGGACATATTCATGGTTGGAAGGTCTTGGTCACATGGGTGACGGACCACATTACAGTGGCAGCCTTTGCAGAAAAGCCCCTTTTCATGCATTCATCCTGCGAATGTTGTCTTCAATATTTTTCAGCACAAACGTTTCTTGTAACAAAAATTATGACATTGGATCACTGTTTACTTTAGTGGTAAGTAACACACACACACAGAGTTGTGTGGGGCCCTACGTGAGTGTTCCGAGACAAACAAAGAACAGGACCTAACACTGTCACACCTGCCGTTGCCTGGCGTGACTTCTGGGAGATCAGAACAGAAGTGGGCGGGCAGATCTCATCAGTGGCAGCTGTCATTGAGTGACAGGCACAGGGAGTCTGCCTGCGCTCTGGTCTAACCCTCTAGACCCCAAGTGGTTGTCAAACTTTCTTTACTATCCACAAGTTTCCTAGGGAATTATGGGCATCAATGACAACAGGAAGAGATGCCCATACTTCCCTCAATGCCCCATGGGACACTGGAAACCTGTGGATAGCGACAATATTTTTTCAGCTGAGGACCCCCTTCCCCAGCAGAAAATATGATTCCTGATTCTGGCAAGGTTTGGTGTTTCTGCCTTTTTTTTTGTGGCCGACGTATATAGGTTAATGGCAATTTGTTGTAATCAATATATATGACAAATAAAATATTTTTTGTTTGATTTAACAGATTTTAAGATTGTGGGAAAAATTTCTCATGGATCCAATTTCTTACAAAAAAAAAAAAGGATAATTCAAAAGTTTCTGAGTATCCTAGCAGGGGTATCGCAATGTACCCAGAAACACTGCCTCAGACAGCACACAGAGGCATATTTGATTGATTGATTGATAAATTTAATGATTTATCAATTTGTAACTATTGAGAGCGTACAAATGTAACCAAATGGACCCATAAGGGTTTATCAACAGTTTAAAACACTGAGAATGTTAGTGTGTATTCACTATGAGGACCAGCACCCACCTGAAAGAGGATTAGCCTTTTGGTTAAGTCATCTACGACATCATCACAGTACAAAGGGTGATTCTCAAACTGGTAAAGAAGTGGGAGAATTTCTGAGATGGGGTGTAAGAAATGTAACCAAATGGACCATTTGTACTCTCAGTTACAAAAGGATAAATTAACACTGAGTAGTATGTAGAGAAACACTCCAAGGTGCAAATGATTCACAGCATTTAGAGAACACCAATGACTTCTGTCACCTACTATTCAAAACACATTTCACAGACAAACAATGGCAACAAAAGATTTAACATATTTGTTGTCTAAAAGCCTTTCTCTAAATTCAGGCTAAAATCAGCTTTTTCTGTGAATGTAGATCAAAACCAAAAGGTCCGAACTCGAACTGTGACCTTTCACTTACTCTGACAGCAACAAATCGAATGATCAATGTGCCCAAAAGACGGACACCAGGGTTAATGTGGTTGACAGATATTATAGGTCAACATTCCAAAGATGGCATAACCACCTAGTTTGTAATTTGTTGGGTGTGCAGTAAGAACAGTATGTACACTACAGTACAGCCTCAATGCTTGATGATGCACAGTCACAGACCTCATATACAAATGGATTTGTGGTTCATCGCCTCCCTCTGGCCAAGCAAGGTAATGAGCAACAGCAGGTTGCAGAGGCCTGTGACAAGATGAGGTAGCAGTGGCCCGTGACAACATAGGGGGGTGGCAGTGGCCCGTGACAACATGGGGGGTAGCAGTGGCCTGTGACAACATAACCCACTTTGGTGATGCTGGGGACAGGGCGCATTATGAGCTGGCTGTAGGCTGACACATCCCTTTTGCTGTGTCACGTTAAAGTCATTCCTCCGGTATAGCATTTCCTGTGTAGACTGTGACCTTGAAACACAAGAAGACCCGAGCAACTTCCAAACAAGGGCCAAACTCTGCCCTATAGGGCCCTAGGGAATCCATGGCTACTTCCTAAAAACTCCTTCCTTGGTTTCTACCCCCACCCCCTGCCCAAGCTGAGCTCCCAACAGACACACACACACACAGATGCTTGGGATTCTTATCCAGGTCTCGGAGATCTTGTCCCTCTCTCCCACTTGCACACACACACACTCACCCTCCCTCCCTCCCACACACACACGCGTGCATGTGCGCACACACACACACACAATCACTCACACATTCACGACTCACTCATTACTCTGTCTCGCAGGCATGCATGTGTGTGCGCACACACACACACACACACACACACACACACACACACACACACACACACACACACACACACACACACACACACACACACACACACACACACACACACACACACACACACACACACACACACACACACACACACACACACACACTCTTAACTGCTATTAATACTTCCTAAGCCCACACACAATAGTTAAAATGACCTGTAACCTGTCAGACGCTGGCTGTGGGGGTGGGGGTACCCACCACTTACCATGTCGGGAATGTCTGTGTGAAATGAACACACCAACATGGAGAAGAGGGTGGGTGGTGAGGAGGAGAGTCCTGCAGTGGTTCTCAAGATTTTTATTTCAAGGACCCCCGTAACTCTGACCCATATAAGGGTCCATTTAGTTACATTTTTACACAGAGTTACAGACCTGTACCATTCCTCTTTGTAACCCCCTCAAGGAACCAAGAGGGTCCCTGGAGCCCACTTTGAGAACCACTGTTGTACTGTGAAACAGAAGAGAACACAGCGCACCCTGGTGGCTCAGCCAGGTGGTTTGAGTACTTAGTTGGCCAGTAGGGTTCTATCATGGTGGGAGGGGTTTACACAGACCTTCATTCCACCCATAAATATGTGTACATTGTTGAATAAATACATTTTTTAAAGTGAAAATGTTTTACTCAAATCTTAGCTTCTGGGGGTTCCTGGAACAAAATATTTTGAGATGGGAGTCTGTGGCCAAATACATATAATTTGACATGACAATCCTTGTGCAAGAAACACTGATATAGAAACGTACATTTTTCAGAAAACTTTATGTTTTTGAAGACATTTGCAGAATCAGCCTCATGTCTTAATGGGTTAAAATCGTTTCAGCGCTTCCGATGTACGACGGAAGCATTTGAAAGTTGTGTGAGTCAACAGTCAGTCTCGAGAGACTACTCTACTCTGACAGCGTAAAAATTGACCCAAATGGACCGGTTGAGTTAAGTCAACACTTCCCCATTCATTCCTCTTTCGAACGCAAAGCTCCTAAATTGCTTCCTACATCATTATTATGCAACAAGCATAAGTGAGGCTGTGTCTACATGTGATGGGATTACAGTAGGCCACAACTGCCATCGGGAGCAAAAACTAAATTGCTTGTCGTGTTAATAAAAAGGGGATATAAATCCTTAATATTCAGTCATTCAGCCCATTCATCATGCAAGAGAGGGTTGACCATCATTGCATCATAGCATTATTTTAAACCAAACAAAGCCCAGTTCTGCTGAGAACTGCACTTCAGGTGAACCCTGCTCAAAGCCACCAAGCTCTGATGCTCTCTGATGTTTTTGTGATATTCTTTACCAGACTCATAATAAATGCATGGCCCTGCTGTCCCCCAAAAGTCTGAAGTTATTTTCGTCAAGGTTCGATTGCCATGCCTTTCTTTTCGGTTGGGTAATGTCTGTCAAAATAGACAGACAGACAACCGTGTCAACAAAAAAAGACTTGGAGTGCTTCCAAGGTGTACCAAGGTGGCTGCTACATGACCTTTCTGGAGCCTAATCAATGGTCTAAAATGTTACTGTGGAGAAACTTAACTCCTTAACCACATGAAGCCTAGCGTCCCCATTATGGGCATGTCATAATAGAGGCAAACATTTGGCAAAATAACAGTATAGGAGATCTACATTTTCACAACTTTTCACAACGTGACATGAGCTTGTAGATCGGCTATTGCCGGCAAAGAAATGTGATGTCGAGGGGGTAAAGGCCAAGTATAGGCCCCTGGCCTGGGGGCCCCCGGTCAATTAAGTTAAGCTTGATGAATTGAATACACAGGACCACAATGGAAACAAGCCCTTAGGGATGTTTTGTGTTATCCTTTTAGCATCATTGTATAATCGTACCACTGTACTATTTGCAAACTGTTAATAAAGTATTCAGTCAATGAAAAAAAGGGTTCAAGTGTATAATCCATCAAATTAGTGACAATTTAGGCATCTAGCAGACACCCTTATCCAGCCACCTTATCCAGAGCGATTTACAAGTGTGAGATTATCAACAAAAGACAGGGTAATGGTCAAGTAGGAGTGCAAAGAAAAACACTTTGTGCTTCAAAGAAACTAGGATACCAGGTAAACATCAAACCTAGCATCTGTCTAAATAACATTCTTGGCATTTGTTGTGAAGTAAAAAAACACAAGTCACCTAAATCAGTGTCTCTCAACCTTTTTAGGCCGCGACCCCCCAAAATATTCAGATTTGAACTGCATTAAAACTGCATTAAAACTCCAAAAATCATGTGTGGACCCCCCTGGGGGTCCCGACCCACAGGTTGAGAACCACTGATCTAAATAACAAAGCATGTGTATTCATACTTATCTATCAAAACATAGGTGACAAGAACAGATGCAAGGCAAGAGGAGTGATGGCGGTGAGGTGGGAGTCTGAAGGGATCATTTTCAGACTGCAGTGGAAAATGGGGAGTGAGTTTGCAGTCCTGACTGAGGGGGAGTTTGTTCCATAGCTTGGCCAGGGTGTTTTTTAGGGAATGAATAAAAACAGACTTCCTGTGTTAGCTGATCTGAGCGGTAAGGGGTATGGGGTTGGATCATGTCCTGAAGATAACAGGGTGCCATGCCCTTGATCTGCCATGTAGTTCATCGCCAATGTTTTGTACTGCAGAGATTAAAACCTTCTGTGCAGTCTGGACAGTGCTTAACCTAATGGCTAAAATTACTTTACAACCATATTTCAGCAGGATTCTGAATGGTTAAGACCCTCTAATAAGCACTATGAATAATGTGATAGGCTACAGCTTGAATGCTGACGTGCTTGGCTTTCAGTTTAATTTATATCCATATAAGGAACTGGAAATAAGGTGACATACAGTATTTTATTTGGCCTTAATGCTTCAATCAATGGTAGACAAGGAGTTGAGCAATATGCCAGATTATAATCACTTTGTTCAACAACTACAGTGAACACACCTGTAGAGTTCACAATATTAACAGTATAGTAATAGCAAATAATGAAATGTGAGTGCATAGTGCAGCATGGACTGGCAACAAGGCCCACATCAAGTGTAATGGAACAGTGCAGGACTGACATTCCCTGTGCATATAAAATATTATCTGATGCAAAAGGCAGTACTGCATGCGATGTGAGTTTCCAGGTGTGATATAAGTCCCAAACTCCCAAATGTAACACCATTGTGAAGTATAGTAATAACAGTGAGAGGTCTACGTTTTTGTCAGATGTAAGGGGCGCTACAAGGATAAAAGTTTGGCAATCACTACTTTAGGTAACCAATCACAACCAGTCAAGGACCCCCATGTATACATCTTTTATGTATATTTTCTTTTCTTTTTTCTTCTTCAAAATTTTGCCTACATTGACATACCACAAAACAGGGGTTCCAGGTTATCGGGGATAAAATTGCATGAGTAGGGGTCCACAGCTTTTATTGCACCCGGGCAGCCCCTAGTGGCAGCCTTCTGACCCTGTCTGTAATCCACATAGTTAAACCTGTGTCTACATCTGTATTTTATTTTCCCTTGTCTACTCTAAACTACTGCAGAATTCTTACTGTGTAGTTTTCCAAAGGCTAACTGAAGGGAATTAGGTATAATTTGGATTTTTTATTTTTGAAGTGAACCGATTACTGATCTTGATCTCTTCATAAACATCATCAGGCATTATGAATAAACAGCACACAGTGTTGCTACTTGTTACTTTAAATATCTAATTAATTAAGTAAGTGAGTGTCTATATTCATGATTTTCTATAAAAATAGATTATCACTGCATTCCAATTTCTTTAACTCTGAATATGAATTCATTATTCATACAAGTGCATTGTAGAATGTATGCTATGCATACTCTGCATGCACTTTCAACATAATAATATGTAATTATTCATACTTATGATGCTGTACCAGCCTGTACAGTCTACAGTGTAAATTCATTATTAAATATTTTATTTAGTTTGAAGCTTATTTTAACCTATTGTTATTAAATACATTTGTACATAATACAGTAAGTGTTTCTATAGTGTTGCTTTAGTGTAATAGACCAACGTCACATAAGCAAATTCCTTGGATGTGCAAACAGATCTGTCAATAAAATACATTCTGAATCTGATTCTGATAAAAGTCGCATATAGACACAACGCAAGTGTCTATTGGTCACTCTGAGCATGAACAGGGTTCCTGCACCATTTGGAAAGTCAAATTTAAGACTTTTTAAGACCTTTTTAAGACCTCAACAAATGTAATTTAAGACCCAAATAAATGTCACAACAATGTCTTCCTATTGAAATTGGCTAATGGGAGTGCGGGCCAGCGGGTGGTAAAACTTCTATTAACCCATTAAGACCGGGAACGCATCTGTGTGCAGCGCCGGTTCTAGGCTGATCAGCGCTCTAGGCGAGATTCCTCTGATGCGCGCATGCGGGGGCAAAGTGCGCGCGCAAACTTTTCCGGGTTTTGGGCGGATTATGATACGTTTTTGGCTACTTTATTTCGGTTTTAGGGTTAGGTTAGGGTTATGTTACTTAATTCTGATTTTACCGATTTATTATCATTATTTTTTCCCGTCTCTCAAAACTGCCGCTCTAAGCGGCCGCCAAGGTCGCCTGTATGGACACACCGGCCCTGTCTGTGTGTCATTGTAAGATTTCTTTGGCTATTATAAAATAGCAGATATACAACCTCATAGCGCCGTGCTGTGAGCTAGTAGATCTGCCATTTTTGAATAATCGTGAAAAAGTTTGCAAATCTTTGAATATATATATTTTTAAAGCGAACATCTTTAACTCTGTTACAACTTCTGGGGGTCCCTGGAACTAAACATTTTGAGATGGGGTCCACGGCCAAATACATAATTTTTGATAACCACTGATAGCAACATAAGGTTTTTCAAAACACTGTTAGGATTTAGAACACATGTAGAATCCCCCAGAAGCAAAGATTTGAGTTTAAAAATATATATACTGTATATACATATTCAAAGACCCACGATTTTTCCAAAAAATAGATCTACAAGCTCATAGAGCGGTTATGGGCATACAGTATATATATTTTGTTTATCAAAGACTGTGAGTGTGTTGTTTACTGTATAAGCCTATTAGAGATTGATTCTCGTCTTATCTCTGGCTGGTGATATAAAATAAACATCACCCTTTTTAAAATAGACATTTGTATTTTTCTAGATCAGGCCTTTAAAAATCAATAAAATGAGTGTGTCTCAAGCATTAGGTTGCTTGAGTGTGTGTGTGTGTGTGTGTGTGTGTGTGTGTGTGTGTGTGTGTGTGTGTCCTACACCAGTGGTTTTCAAACTTTTTCATGTCAAGGACCCCCAAATTCACACTTATTAGCCCGCAGACCCCCATTTGAAAAGATAAGCCAAGGACCTCCATATAAGAGAAGATGTTTACGACTCTAGCAGTGATTCTCAACTATTTTAACTTCAAGGACCCCCAGTTTGACATGCATTAGACTACGGACCCCTAATGGCATTTATAGCACTGGGACCCCAATTTATATTGTACAATGGTTCCATTTGTACACTAGAGCAGGGGTCTTCAACAGGGGGTCCGGGACCCCTAGGGGATCCTCAGAGTTACTACAGGGGGTCCGCCAAATCCCCTGCACTAGAGTTACAGACCCATAAGGGTCCATTTGGTTCCTAACTATCTATAATTTAGCTGGGGACCCCCTGGAACTTCCTGGGGGTCCACTTTGAGAATCACTGCACTGTGTGTGTGTGTGTGTGTGTGTGTGTGTGTGTGTGTGTGTGTGTGTGTGTGTGTGTGTGTGTGTGTGTGTGTGTGTGTACAACAGCATCCAAGTTGATTCGAATCGAAGCGTTCCTCGTTTCGATTCCAAATTGTAACCGGTGACATCCGTTCGTTGTTAGCACGTAGCACTCGTTAGCATGCTCTGTAGCAACAAGTACTGCCAAACAGCACTCAACTACTGCCATCTTTGTGAAACAAAACGGTCGCAGAGGCTATGCTTTTGCCCAATGCCCACTTAGATGGGCTTCTGAGCTTACACAGACACCTGGAGCAAATGAATTAACGAGCAACATCCAGCAGAGCAGACGGCCGGGCAAACGAGACATGCTCATCAGCTTTGATTGATTGATTGATGTACTTTATTTAGTAAGACATGAGAACAGTACATGGCAGTACATAACAGTACATGGAAGTACAAATTCGCAATACAAGGTCTACTAAACTGGATAGCTCAGTTAAGCACGTAGCTTGTTTAAGATGAGATCCCCATGCACACAAATCATATTGAAAAAAACAGCTACAGCTGGGTGAATGAGAGACGGAGTGAAACAGGGGAGGGCGGGGCTATTGCCTATGGAATAACACAGTGCGTGCGTCTCTCTCAAAATCTCTCAACTCAATGGGAGAGAGATGGAGCTTACCGATACATCTTTATGGAAAACTGAACACTAGAATACGCACAGATGTTTATGGCTTTCATTTTCCCATGAGCCTTAAAAACATCAACTTCAAATTTAATACCTACGGTCAAATTTAAGACAAATTAAGACCTTAAATTCACGATATTTTTTTTAAGACTTTTTAATACTTTTTAAGGACCCGCGGGAACCCTGATGAACCAGAGGGCAGTCCAAACAGTTAACTTTTCCTTGACTACCAGGCCAGGAAGTAGTCAGCAGTTTCCAGTGTCGTCACGCTTACGCTGAAACGAAACTGAAAGTTACATTTACAGAACAAGTTGTCTGTACACCAGTTACACAGCCAAGGTAAGGCAAACGTTTGTCAAATGTTAGATTATATATATATATATATAATATTCTGTATATGTTTGTTGTACTTGTTTTCAGACTATATTTTGTTTAACCCATTAAAACCGGGGCACTTTAGAGTTGAACCACTTTAACCATTATTTTATACTTTGGCTATTCAAAAATAGCAGATACAAGCTCATAGCGCGTCACTTCATGCAGCACTATTAGCTTGTAGATCTGCTATTTTCTTTTAATCTTGCAATTTTGTGCAAATCTTTGAATATATATATATTTTTTTAAGCGAAATGTTTTAACTCAAATCTTTACTTCTGGGAGTCCCTGGAACAAAATATTTTGAGATGGGGGTCTGCGCCCCTAACTTGCACATCATAATTGTATGTTTTTACTTCTTTCTATCCAGATATGGCAACTGCCAGCATTTCTTTCTCAGATGAGCAGTTTCTATGTCCTATATGTCTGGATGTGTTCACCGAGCCGGTCTCAACATCATGTGGACATAACTTCTGCAAGGCTTGTATTCAACACTTCTGGGACAGCAATGACATTTGCCAGTGTCCTATGTGTAAGAAGACGTTTCTCACCAGACCCGAAATACAAGTTAACAGTGCGATGTCAGAGTTAGTTGTTCACTTTAAGAAGTCGTCTCAAGTTAACCCCTCAGTTCCAAACTCATGTGCTGATGACGTGTGCTGTGGTGTGCTTTGTGATTTCTGCTCTGAAACGCAGCTCAAGGCCGTTAAGTCTTGTCTGATATGTCTGACTTCTTTCTGTGAGACACATCTGGAGCCTCACCAGAGAGTTGCAAGCCTCAAGAGCCACACCTTAATAGACCCTGTATCGGGTCTGGAAGATAGGATGTGCAAGAAGCACAGCAGGCTCTGTGAATTCTACTGTAGGACAGACCAGACTTGTATGTGTGTCATTTGCATTAGGACAGACCACAAAGGTCACCAAATTGTACCGCTTGAGGAAGAATATGAATCCAATCTTGCAACTCTGCCTGAGACTGTGGCAAAAGTGCAGGATATGATCCTCGCAGGGTCTCAGAGGATCTGTGAGGTCGAACGCTCAGCCGATGCCAACAAAAGGGAAGCTGAGAGGGAGATGGCTGAGAGCGCCCAGGTCTTCACTGACCTGATACACTCCCTTGAGAAAAGCCGGGCAGAGCTCGTCGAAGTGATCGAGGAGAGGTGTAAATTAGCAGAGCAACAAGCAGAGGGCGTCATCAAAGAACTGAAGATGGAAATCGCCGAGCTTGAGAAGGAATGCGTTGAGCTGGAGCAACTCGCACACTCTGAAGATCACTATGGCCTTGTCCTGCTCCTGTCACGCCTGACCACTCTGACAAACAAGGAGCAGAAGAGCAACGTTGTTGAACGGAATCCGTCCGTTGCCTCTTTGAGAGCAGCCGTGTCGCGGCTGGAAGCGACACTGGATCAGGAAATGGAACAGCTCCCCGGCATCAGACTGAAGAGGATTAAGGAATATGCGGTGGATGTGACCCTTGACCCAGACACCGCGCACTGCGGCCTCATCCTGTCCCGGGATGGAAAAGAAGTGAGGCATGCGGCAACGCCTCTGAATCGCCCGGACAATGAAAAGAGATTTGAGGTGTGTTTTGAAGTGTTGTCAAAGGAAGGCTTCACGTCAGGGAAGTTTTACTACGAGGTTCAGGTAAAAGGAAAGACTAAGTGGATTTTAGGAGTGGCGAGAGAGTCTATTGAGAGAAAGGAAGACATAAGCTTGTCAGTTGGAAATGTGTTCTGGGCCTTAGTGCTGGAGGAGGGCAAATATCTAGCATATGACACACGTGTGTTCAAACTGTCCCTGAGAGAGAAACCCCAGAAAGTGGGAATCTTTGTGGATTATGATAAGGGACAGGTCTCTTTCTATGATGTGGATTTTAAATCTCATATCTATTCTTTCACTGGCCAACACTTTAAAGAGAAACTGTTTCCTTACTTCTGCCCTGAAGACAACCAAGACGGGGCAAACAGTGGCCCCCTAATCATAACTCCTGTACATCGACCAAGCTTAGTTTAGTTCACCTGCAGAATATACCAGAATATTTACTAATATTATTGCTATGTATATAATTGTGTCATTATTGATTGTGCTAATGAGGTTGCATACTGTAAGATTCAGCACTGCTTTAGACTTGCCCATTTCCCCACTTAAAAGGCCCTCTCCTTTATTTTTTACTTTTACACTAAATCCCTTTGCTGAAAATAGCCGATCTACAAGCTCACAATGCAGCGTTGCGATGCGTTGTAAGCTTGTAGATCTGCTATTTTCGTTCAACCCATAATAGGGACGCTAGGGTTCATGTGGTTCAAATTATCCATTACATAAGTAACCAGCATAACCTACATATATGATATATGAAGGCACAAAACAATGCCTAGATAAATAATCACATTACGAAGTAACAATAACAATGATATAAACTTATAATGATCGGTCCATGATGGGTCCATTTCAATTTAAATCAAAATGTACACATCCGTTAATGCGTTGGGAATGTAATACATCTTTACTTTGGCATGAGGTGTTTTTGTGACATTTCTTTTGTTATATGATGAATGATGTACCAACGGTATAGTATTTAGTTCTAGGGTGCATTTAACTTGCATAATTTAATGTATAAAAACATACAATAAATTGTTAAATTCTAGCAGAAAATGCATGTGAATGCATTCTGTTTTGCCTCTTGATTTAATTCTACGAATGCATGAAACTACAGTTATGGTGGTACAGTTGATAATGTATGCCTTTTAGCATTATTGTATAACTGTACCTCAGTACCTTTTGCAAACTGTTAATAAAGCATCCAATGAACCCTGTCACTGCAGTTACAGTAATCATGTGTAGGCCTACTTCTTCCCTGTCAATAAACTTACAGTAGTAGTTTATCATGTGTAGGCTTCCAATCCCTGTCAATAAACTTACAGTAGTAGTTTATCATGTGTAGGCCTACTAGGCCTACTTCTTCCCTGTCAATACAGTAACAGTAGTACAGTACAGTTTATAATGTGCAGGCCTACTTCCCTGCCCCAGTGCTTTTAGGGTAAGAACCTGTTAACCTTAATTGTGTCCATAACTTGTCCTCACTTAAACCATAACCACTGATTAATTTCCACTGCTCATCAGGAAGCCACAATACACAGTAAAATCCTCAGTGTTCATTTATCCATTTGTAACTGTGAGAGCGCACAAATGGAACCAAATGGACCAGTAATCTACTTGCAGTGCAAGTAGATAATCAGAGTTAACACTGATATTTTTACAGTGTAGATGCACATTGGGCGACACGGTGAGTGTGGCATGGGGTCTATAGGCTACGGTAGTCTCTCTAACACCCAATCAAACCAAAAGCTGCACAGGTCAGGAAAGAGCTCTCATAGGATTAGTCTACATGCACACACACCACAGCAATGTCACAGATTAAATTACCCTGTAATCACCAGTTGACCTATAAAATCTCAATGCATTACAGTAATTCCAAAGTAGGAAGATGGTGCCACCTTGTGGTAAAACAGCAGCACTACAAGCCTTTGCGACTTAAAGGGCAAGACCACTTTGGTAGAGGTTTGGGTTGTGTAGTTACCTTGCCATGATGTAACTCCAAAGGTGGGCAAGAATTCAAAAATAATTGCTCCATTGATTAGAAATTGATAATTAAAAATATACTCCTCATTGACTTACATTGTACGGTAAAACAGCTCTCAAAGTCACTCTTTTAGCACATAAACGAACGCAAACAAAGCTGATTCAGACAATATAGAACATAATGTTTAAATAAAAATGTCAACTTCCTGTTGATTTAGCCATTTTTAATAAGTAGAAAACCTGGACTGGATCCACGGATCCGGATCCAGATCTTCAAATAGTAGATTTTTATTTAAAAAAAAAACAGTACTGGGTTTGTTGATGCTCTATATTGTCTGAATCAGCTATGTTTGGGTTCATTTACGGGCTAAAAGAGTGACTTTGAGAGCTGTTTTACCGTACAATGTAAGTCAATGAGGAGCATATTTTGAATTATCAATTTCTAATCAATGGAGCAATTATTTTTGAATTCTTGTCCACCTTTGGAGTTACATCATGGCAAGGTAACTACACAACCCAAACCTCTACCAAAGTGGTCTTACCCTTTAAGTGTTGAAAGTGTGTGATTTTGCACTTTCTTTTCAGGGCTCGCATAGCACAATGGTGTAGCACAATGGTGTAGTCAAGTTATATAATGATGGTCCTCTAGTAGTAACTAATTGGAAATTCTGTTTTACATTTTATCATATATTGCTTTTTAGGCAGATGGTCACCCACACTGTATGGACTCATTTGCGGTCAGCTGCATGATGGGGCCACTGTGTTCCTCATTTCAGTCAGTGGGTCGAAACATTCAATATGAAACATTGCTGAAACTGAAGCAGATATGACTGTAGATTACCACAAAGCAGTGTCTGTTAAGGTAGTCCAATAGCACCTCTCTCATTTGCTCCTCTCATCAGGTAAGTGCACACATTCAGCATGATACAACCAGTCTACATAGGGGAACGTGTATTTTTCATGGCCAACTTTAGTTATCATTAATCAATTTAACATGACTGATTGACTGTGATACAAAACATACAGTTCTTGCAAATAAAGTTCATAGCAATTAAGAAGACATATGTTGATTTCACTGATGTGTGAGACAGACTAACACACACAAGGACTCTCACATAATCCTGTCTTCACTAGAGGAAGATCCCACAAAATCACAATGTATAGTCTGTTTAAATAGAGTGTATTTGTAAACTGCATTAAACTTGATGAATTGATGCATTGCAGACATAGCCATGTGCAACTTAAAGTTAAGTTGTGGTCAAGCTGCATATCACGATTCAAGATTTAATTTAGATAAGACATTTTGTTGATCCTGTGGGGGAAATTCAGTTGCCAAAGACAGCACAGCAGCTAAGATATACATGTACAGGGCAAGAGCATATACTGCAGATACAGCAGGGTAAAGACATCACACAAAATGACCACCATCAATAATGAACAAAAATATACACAACAGTACAAGCAACAATGCTTGCATTATGCAGGACAAAGGAAATTATTATCAAAGAGTTTTTTTTGTTACATGCATGTGTGTAAAATGTTGATGTGGCACACTTGATTTGATTTGATTTTGGTAAAAGATACAAGTATAATCACAATACAACTAAACCCAGGATAACACATTAAAGCGTAATGAAACACTTGTTTCCAATGTGGTCCTGAAACCTTGCCAGAATATGCTGACAATGTCCAATATAATAATACTAGAAAAGTGATTTAATCAAGTAATATGTAAATGTACATACAGTAAGTAAAAAGTGTAGGAAATAAACCTAATCAATGTACAAAAACGGCATCACATACATATACATATAGGGGTCCTTGACATTTAAAAGTTTGAGAACCACTGGCTTTATATATATCTATGACCACTGGTGCTAATGAATGACCATAGACTGCCTACAATAGAATAGAACTGTCCCTAGGTTATTGTAGGCCTACTGAGGCAGGATAAACTATTTGTTGCATCCAAAAAGAAAATATAGGCTACAGAGGCATAGTACAGAGTAGAGAATATAAAACCTATGAATTAATTGAATGAACACAGACTAAAATACGCACGCACGCACACACACACACACACACACACACACACACACACACACACACACACACACACACAATACTTTTACTTAAGTAAAACATGCGAGTAGCTACCTTTTCCACAACTGACAGTAGTTTAATATCTGCTAATGTGTTTGAGACCTTCACTTACCAGTTGCAGCCTTTCAGGTGTAATGTAGTTAGTATGTCGTCTACACTCTGCAGACAGTGTCATCTGAGGCGACAGGAGCCTAGACTCGTAGGATATAACTTCAGGGCCAGGCTTACGAAGACAACACACTGAAAGTCAAGAGTGTTCATGCTTTCGTTGAATATATCTTTTAGTAAGCTTCAACAA
>NC_139953.1:35077619-35105119 GCF_963454915.1 Gymnoscopelus microlampas
TGGATATTGAGTAATTGGACGTGGTGCAAATGTCAAGCGTTTGTTAATTTCGGCGCTGCTGCGCCGGAGAGGAGGGGGTTTATGGCGCGTGATCAGTGAAGGGAGTGTGGCTAAGGGGCCGAGGGCCGATGAGGCGTGACCGCAAAGCAGTTGACGGGCGAACGGAGCCGAGGAGGAACACACACCCATGCTGTTTCTGCTCTCTGCTTGTTAAAAGGAGGTAATATGTGTATCGAAATGTCTGGGATACAAACTTAAGAAAAGCAATCTAACAACATTCAGTGGATGTTTTTGGTTGAGCCGCATGAAGCCAAGTGCAGCTGTTTGTGTGTGTGTGTGTGTGTGTGTGTGTGTGTGTGTGTGTGTGTGTGTGTGTGTGTGTGTGTGTGTGTACATATAGGCCATAGGCTCTGTGCATTACTGTATAGTGCCAGTTTTCAGAAGGTGGCTCAACCCGTTTCCTGTTCCAGTTCAGTGTCCAATATCTTCGTTTGATTGGCTCGGCAGCAGATTCGAACGAGAAACATATTTGAAGGTGTTTTGTGTTTCCAGTTCAAAACCAGCCGCATGAGCCAATCAAAGAAGCTATGGGACACTGAACTAGAACAGGAAACGGGCATGGCACCTTCTGAAACCTGGGACCCAAGACATGCCATCTCCGGTTTATTTCCCGTATCTGCGTGAAGTGCGCGGACACCTTTTTAGGAGACGGGAAGTAGGTTGGAGTCTATTGATTCCAATTGGAGATTGACGTGAACACAGCTTCTGAACCATTCTTTAGCTCCATGGTCACTGAACTAAATATTGGACCCGATCGCAAGAAGCCACACAATATTCAGAAAACGTTTTACACTAAAATGGCTTTTTTTCAGAGACACATCAGGAGAAAATCAACTTTATTATCGACCTTTCTCTGTCCCAGCAACACACTCTCGCAGGATCTAGCACCAGTAAACATTGGACGTTTGCGAGATTTGCCGTCAGACGCCGGCGAATTGGGATGGTGTATCTTCAGCCTATTTAATTCTGTCTGTAAATGTTGTCTACCAGGGGGTGCTGAAAACACAACTCAGCTTTGCACACCTATTACCTGGTTTCTTCAATGCACCAGCAGATATAGTCCAGTTTTAGCACTGTACTAGTATGACTAGTACAGTGCTTTTAGAGTCCTACTAGTAGAAGTGCTGTGGAGTCATTATTTGACCGTTCCTGTCACATTGGTGGCTGCCAAGGAAATCAAAACCTTAACCACATGAACGCTATAGCGTCCCTATTCTGGGGTGAACATTCGGCAAAACTAGATAAATCAGCTGTTTTCTGCAAAGATATTTGGTGTAGAGGGACAAAAGGAGGGGGCCTATAGACCCCTGGGGGACACCGGTAAACAAAGTATATAGGGTTTAAGTGGTTTTGCCTTGCCCAAATAAGCAATGTGGGAACCCTGGACACATTAGAACAAAGCTCTCCCCATTGAACTACACAGTCTAACAGTCTTATGTGGCCCCTACTCATGACATGGCTGGTTCCCATCTATTACCTGCAGTGACAGTGTTAATGCCTGCACTGCGACTTAGGTCAGGGACGGATTAAGACTCATGGAGTCCCCTAGGCCAATAATGAGGCCTTTTAGGCCCTTTCCTATGCAACCCAATCGCCAGAGGAAACGTCACTGTACATTTCTCCAGAAACGTTTGATATGACAAAGTTTGTGGACCACAAAAACGTTACATTTTAGGTACGTTGCATTTCAACGTTTAGGTTTATGGTTAGGTTTAGGGGTTAAAATTAGGGTTTAAGGTTAAGTTTAGGCATTGCTTTTTGTGAGGTTAGGCTTAGGGGTTAGGGTTAAGGTTAGGATTAGGGTTTGGATTAGGGTTAGGATTACGTCAGGTGGGCACACAAATGCACTGTAGGCCTACTCAAGTTTAAGGCATGTGTGGTCAAGAAAGCACCTGTATACATTTCATCATACTGGATTTACTGTCTATAACCTACATTATTTACATGATATTCATGTCAAAATAAATAAAAACTTAAAAATACAGCTCTATTAGTCAGATAGTCATAAAGGAGGGGCTTGTACTGTATAGGCTGAGGGGCCCACATATTTGAACGTAAACCTATACTGTATACATTTTAGTGAATTGATTGTCCTCGCAGCCCCCTGGTAGTCAACAAGAGCCCCTGGGCACTGGCCGGTCCCGAGTCTTGAAAGTCGTTAATTTAACTATATGGAAGGAACCACATGTCCATTTGTACACTCTCAGGATTTTACTGTGTGTAGGCCTATACTATACCCTCTCCATTAACACTTAAACCCACTTCATTGGGGTCCAGCGGTCTTTTAAATCTGCAATTTTCACAGAATGTGCGTCTATTTTTGCCGAATGTTTTCCTATTATGACATGCCCAGAATAAGAATGCTTGCGTTCATGTGGTTAAAGCCACGTGGGGGCCTCCATTCCCTTCAACAAGTACGAAACCACACTCACCTTCCATTTCCTCACTGTGCATTGCCTTTGTGTTGTGCTCTGAATGAGAAGAACCTGTGAGCCTCGCTTTATTTCCCCTCCAGTCCAATCTAATGAGCATCATCTCTGTCTTGGGGATGCGAGGATGAGGAGCCTCCCGACTCTCCTCTCTCTCCCTTTGTGTGGCTGGACAGGTGTCTAACTGAATGATGAATGTCCCTGCCTCTCCCCACATAATTGGCTCCTCGCTGTTTGGCCCCTCAGACTTGCTGCCTGGCTGGATGTCTGCTCTGGTGCCCAGCCACCTCCATCTGTCAATCAGCCCCAACCTGCTGCTTGCAGCCGCGCGGCCGGGCCACTCCTGATAGCTATGCTAATATGCCGTGCCCGCGCGCCATTGGCTGGACCACGCGGGTCCAAGCTAATCCATTACGGCTCTTGACAGTAATAATCTCCCCCCAAACAGGCCCGGTCCCCCCGCGTGCTAAACGCTATTTGACCGTTCCTGTCACGTTGGCGCTGCCAAGGCACGACCGGTGGAAGGTGATGGATGACCCGGGCCGCGGCTGGCTCATTCATCACCTGACCATGACTTGTATTTGTGTGTGTGTCTCGTTTTTTTAGACATTTGAACTGTTTCAGTGGTTTTTGATTAGTTTCAATTAGAATGGGGGCCCCGGCCCATAAACCCGCCAAAATCAAATTGACGTCGGAACCGTGAACAGGTTTACGCACGCCGGCATGGCCCTTTCTCACCTCCTATTTAACGTACAGAACCTACAATGAAACTAGATGTTCGGGTGATGAATTATCAATAGTTGGGATCAAATGCACTGGCAGCCAATAACGCCAGGGAGCAAGGGCCCGCAGGCGTGTTTATTTTTCAGAGTAATTGCGCGCGGCTCAATGTGATGGATGCAATCAGCATCAAACGACCTCACCTGACAAGAGCAAATATACAGCGCGTGCACTTTGGAGGAACCCCATTAAGACCAACGGTTTATTTTGCTTTCCGTTTCAGCTTTCAGCAAAAGGTGCACAGCGGAAAGTCCATTTTTCATCATAGACTTCAGTTGTCGCATGGTTTAAATTGTTCATTTGATATGTCTTAGCTCATGTGTTCCATTTTTTCTGTCTATTTTTATTGAGTTTTATACCATGTCCCAACTAAAGGTTTTAAATGTTCCCATTTGGGAGAAATGGAGAGTTGAACTCTTGAACTACATTTCAAGGTCGACTTACTTGGCCCACCTGTGTGAGAACCTTTTTTCACTTAAAGGCCTACTCACGATAGGCACTTTGTTTAACAAAGTGAAAGAAAAGAAAATGTTGCCAACTTAACACTGCTTGGCGCACAAAGGTGACACGGAAACGAAAATACACCAAAAATAAATCAAACACACAATATGGCCTTTGAAGACATTTCTAATTTGCTATGAGAGGGAGGGAGTCAGTATACGGTACAATTGTCTTGCGTTTCTGCGGCCAATCCAGCCAAGATCTACAGTATGTGAACCAAGTGGTGCGTGCGCGCTCCCCTGTCAGATTCGCAGAGCGCCAAAGGCATGAGAGATTCTCACGAGGAATCTCATTTCATCAACCAAAAATAGAAGACTTATCTTCATGGCACCCAAACTTAACTCCTCACCCAGTGAGATGAGCATCAAGAAAATAATCAAGACATGGCACTTGCTTGGTCACAAGATTTTTTATTTATTATAAGATATAATTCATAACCAATCCAATTCAGAAAATGTTAATTAAAACCATGGGCGATTCTTTGCGGTCTAAACTTTGTTCCATAACTTTACTGTCTTAACTTTAATAGTAACTACAAACATTCCATTTGTAATGTATATACATTTTTGTCATCAAATGTTGCATAGGCCTATGTTCATGTGTGATCACATAACTGCCTCATCCTGGGTTCCTCAGAGACCACCAACCATCCCTTCTACCTCACTGTCCTGTCCAAATGGTGATGTGGTGATATAGGCATGGACCTAATTGTAGCATTGCTGGTTCAATACTCATGACCAAAGGATATTGCCTGTTTAATTGTGGTAGAGTTACACCTTGTTATTAAGTTGTTCACTTCTCAGATGAAAACTGCATGTTAAACTTCTCTCCGTTTGCGTCAACAATTATAGACCTATATACAGAATGTCTCGACACGTCTCTCTTAACCACTTTCAACCTGGCCAACCTTATTCTCTTTTTTTTTAATTCAATAAATAAATAAATATCCAAGAAAAAAAAAATAATAATAATAGTGAGAATGGCAGATCTACAAGCTCACAACATGTCGCATCATGACCGCGCTTGTAGATCGGCTAATTTAGCTTTTCATTGTACAATGAAGTATACTGTAGGGCTTATCCTGTGGAGAGACTACACATTTTCACTCTGAAGTCGTATTGTGACAAGTTGGGGCAACATCTGACCATGCAGCAACCGTTTGATGTGAAGGGATCCCCCCGTCACATCATTTTACAGCCGTCCCGGTAGTCCTGCCCACACTGGAATGCAGAAGTGCCGTTCTCTCTCCCAACGTGTAATAAGTTGACAAGTCCACTAAAAACACTTAAAACAAGGGGTATGAGTCAGATTAACGTTTGGGGATGGGGGATGGGTTAGTCAAGTTGTCCTCGTCAACATGTTGACGCCGCGGCGGGGTGTCCCGTCTTGTCAGACGTCTGACTCATGGTCAAATCCGTTCCAACTCGTCAAACGTTTACCGCAACGCATATGAGACTGCATACTGGCAGAGAAGCCTTGAACATAAGCGTTAATAAAAGGGTGTCATCATGAGGCACCTTGGCGTAGTAACTGTAATGACCATATTACAGCAATGTCGTGTGTCCAACTCCTCGCTTCCTCGTCTCTACTTACTCTCACATATTTAAAATAATTGCCAAAAAAAAAGAAGAAGAAAAAAAATAGCCTATGAAAACAGACATGCTATCAATACACCCTCCTCCTACGACTGAAAGCATAGTTCAGAGGACTGGTTCTCTGTTTATAAACATGGCCTGATTCAGTGATTTCTCCCGAGCCGTGTCCCCTACCTCAACCCCACCATGGCTCCCCCCGAGGAGGCCCTCCGCGTTCCCTCCGTCTGCCCTCACCATCCATCAGGCCCGGACTTTGTTGTCGTAACATAGAACCAGATGAGCTCAGGCCAAACCAAAGTCCCTGGTGCTGCTGAACCTTGTCTCTTTGTTGGTGTCTCGCTCTTGCTCTAGATTATTTCTGTTTGTCCATCTATTCTTTTTCTCTGTCTATAGACATTCTCTCTCTATCTTCTCTATCTCCATCTTCCCTCTCTGGCTCTCATCTCTCTCTGTAGTCTTAGGGGTGGTGTCTTGGCTAAGTTCAAGTGTTTGATGGTGCATGTATAAGTGTAGGAAGTAATTATTGGCTCCATGTTGTGTTGTCTGCAGGATACATCTTAGAATGTGACATCCTCCACAATGGAGAATTGCTCAAGAAATTAGCTAAAACGTTACATACAAAAAACATATAAATGTGACTGCAATACTGTCAATATTGTAAAGCACGTTGCTTCTTTATTCTAAGAAAAAAACATGATATATATATTTTTATTATTCAAGTATCCTTGAGCCAGACACTGAATCCATACCGTTATGCCATCTGGATGAGATCACACGCTAAACCCTTGTAAAACTTCAAAATCCTCTGGGTCCACACCCATCCCTCCATCCAGAACATACAATGGTTGTTGTGTGAGCAAAGATCAGAGGCTTATCAAAGATCCTAGCCATCCCAACCACAAACGGTTATAGATGCTGCCAGGAGGCAAGTGTGTCGCAGCCACAGAGACAAAGTCAGTAGATTGCTAAACAACTGCTTCCCTCGAACAATCAGGTTTATGAACGTACAAGCCAGGGGAAAGAAAATTAATCTCTGGAAATGCTAATCCCGTCCCTCAACTGCCTGTCTGTGGTAAAGGCAGCCTCAGCCTGTGTGTAAAACTGTCAGAGTTCACTCAACAGCTTTTATATTCACACGGACATAGACACGGATATACGGATACATACACACAGATTTTTTAACACAAAGCTCCTCCAAGCACCTCGACTGCACTGGGACCAGAGTACAAACTGTCTTAATATTGCTGCTATTCTTTGATTATGCTCTTTCTTTCTTATTTCCTTGTGTCATATGTCAATTTTTACTTCTGCAAAATGTATGAGGACAGAAATAGAATAAAGTATTTTCACTCTTGCAAAGTAACAATAACGAAACCTTGAAGTTTGAACCTTATATGAAACACACTCACACGCACACGCACACACACACACACACACACACACACACACACACACACACACACACACACACACACACACACACACACACACACACACACACACACACACCTTCATTTAGTTCCATTTGTACACTCTCAGAGTTATGGGGGCCCTTCAGATAATAAAAAAAAAGTTTGAGAACCACCGCTACAATGTTATCACAGCCATTCAAAAGAGGAATTCAAATGAATGTCAACACTTGTGAACCCATGGGTCGTGAACCATGAAAACAAAATACCCTCCCCGAAATATTCATTTGTCTTTTCATCAGCGTGCCCTGCGACACTGTGCCTAAACAAACCTCACCTCCCAGTCTCTCAGCCTTGCAGTGATTGCCCCGACGGCTTGAATGTTTGTGACAGTTACAGCCAAACAGAATGGCCTGCTAATCAAAATCGTATGTGCGTTCTGAGGGGTTGGGGTTTGACCTCTGACCTTTAATTTCTCATTAATTTGTGCTGACATAGAATATCTCATTTGTCAATGCTTGCTCCGAAGCCGGACCATTCCACATGTGTGAGTAATTAGGTTACATGCTAGAAGCCACTAACCTATTTGAACTAATGTGAACCCATCATTAAGTATTTTCTCCTTAGATTAACTTCAGTAATTGCGCATTAACTGTTAAGGCTATACTGTTGCAACTTGGTCAGATCAGCTTTTGACACAATATGAAGTGCATATAAAGAGTTCTATTCAGAAATGTTTTACATCCCGTTTGAAAGGAGGGTGGGTTGGTTTTGATGGGGTTGTCATTGTCATTCAATACCTTTACTGAATGACATAAGCTTCTATAACAGTACTAACAAATAGTACTAACAAATAGTACATAAAATAGCGAAAATAGCTGATCTACAAACTCACAACGTGTCACAACGTGATGTGTTGTAAGCTCTGCTATTTTTGTTATTTTTGGAAATGACTTTTCTTTAATTATATCTTTTGAAACTTTGCCCAAAATTGTGACAACACATAGGGTTAATGTGGTTAAAATACAGCAGATCCAGTTTAATGTGTAACCATGTTGCCACCCTTAACTTTTAAGCCAAACATTATTATTTTCTAAATGTAAATACATATGTAAAATGAATATACAACCGCAATTTCGCTCTCTCACAATCTCTCTGCCGGTGTACTATTCCTCTCTCTCTCTCGTACTTCTGTACTTTTACTCAGTATACATTGTGAATTCCTGACTTTGACTTGTAACAGAGTATTTCTATATTGCAGTATTGATACTTTTACTTAGGTAAAAAATGTGGGTACTTTTTCCACCACTGTGTGCGAGCGAGCACTGACAGTATAATGTTAACTACTGTCTACATTGGCACACCCATGGCTCTGGGCACTACCAAATCTAACACACCCATTATACATTTTATTAGCTGCAGCTGCATTGTTTATTAGCCTGACATGTTTGTACACTTCTGCAATTTGTTTTTACCTGTACAGGGAAACAAATGACAAAATCGGCCTAGTGTTTCATGCCCCTTTAAAGGACGACTTCACCCATTTTCAACCTATCTTCATATAATTGGTCCTCACTAATGCTCAAGATAAAACATTTATCAGCGTTAATTTAGTGAGGACCAATTATATGAAGATATATTATGAAGACATAAATTTTAAGATTTTTTAATGGTACCAATGTTTTCTACTCGGTCTGTATCTCATAGGAAGGCTGTGGACACTTCAGAAACCCGCCTACCAGTGACATCATCGTTAGGCAGGTTTTTTTCATTTTTTTTTACTAACGCAAGAACAATGGCTTCTATTATAGCATGCTAACTTTCCAGAAATAGAAAGCCTGCTGTTTCTATTAGCTTGGATTCCCCATCGATGATGTCACTGCTGGTAGGCGGGTTTCTGAACTGTCCACAAAGCCCTCCTCTGAGACACAGACAGAGTAGACAAAAATAGCAACCATATTGTAATGAGCATTAGTGAGGACCAGTTATATGAAGATAGGTTGAAAATGGGTGAAGTCGTCCTTTAAGTAAAATGATAAAAAACAAAAAAAACAAGCAGTGAGTCTCTCCACGTGAAAGTGGGTGTTGGTGGTGGGAAACAGAGACGTGCTAATAGTGTGAGATGCCTGTCACACAGACTGGACAACGGCGCAAACGAAAATGTCAGGTGAGGAACCTGGGACGACATGTGTCACTTTGATTCTGAAGCCACGGTCAGTGTTCGCTGTTCACTGTCCGGCGTGCCTGTCCAAATCACCCATGTGTCTCTCTCTCTCTCTCTGAGTCTTGTTGTTCCAGTGAAAACACTTACATGTTCAGAGCAGGCAGATGGACATGGACAGGGCTTCAGGGGGGAACAGCTCGGCTGACACAAAATTCTTTGAATTTATGGTAAAAAACTGAAAGGAGTGGACAGTGGCAGTCTGGGTTAAGAGAGACAAATATCCGGTGCTGAGGACAGTGCTGCTCTTAGAAAACTAATCAATGTCATCATTTTTAGAATAAGAAAGTTACTGATGTGATATGATGTTATGTGATGCTCATAATCATGTGAGGCTAGAAGAAAAATAATGCCATGCTGATGGTGATATATGGTGATATTAGTAACATTCAAAACAATAAACATGCAGTTGTATGCACAGACCAATAAGATATTGTGGGATTATTCATAACATCCCTCCAACACACACATGCACGCACGCACGCACGCACGCACGCACGCACGCACGCACGCACACACACACACACACACACACACACACACACACACACACACACACACACGCACACACACACACACACACACACACATGCACACACGCACGCATGCATGCACACTCAGCACATACTGTACATAAGCATGCACAAGATTAACCCACTTCCATAGTGAGAGCCAGTCATTTGCAAGGACAGTGTTTTCTTCACACAAATCACCATCATTAGTGTGCGAATAACCATTGTCATATTTAAATCTTATATAAGCAACCATTAGGAAGGACTGGATTGTAAAGATCAGAGCGGTGTTCATGAAAATATTCCATCTTGTGATCCTAAGATTAACATAATGTAAGTGTGAAAAAAAAGAACTGGAGAAAATTAACTGAGTATAAGTTTGTTGTTTTTTTCTCTTCCAGCTTTTCATCTTGTACAACAAGCTACAAAAAGGTTTGGAGAGGGCACTTGTTTTTTTTTATCTCACACTAAACAATAGTGGTACTAAATAGCACCAAAAGAGTGGCTCGTACTTTTGGTTCCATGTATATTGATATATTGATACTGATTGTGCTATATAGCACCTAACCTTTGTCAAATTATGTTACAGAGCCATTAGAGGTGTATAAAAATAAGAACCAGAAGAGAACCGCTAAAGAACCATAAAGGGCCTGAACATTGTCTTTGTAAGGCAGCTATTATAGCACCTCATCCACTCCAAAGAAGAACGCTGAAGAACCTCTTTAAGAACCACCATTTTTGTGTGCTCTTTTTTTAACCACTTAAGCCCTATACTTACATTCCCCAAACAGGGACACCATGGGGTTAATGTGTTTAATGGCCTTGTCAACCAACTTCATATGAAGGCTGTTGGAAGTAGACTATTAAGCACCAGTGTTGACAATAAAATTGACATTTGGTCCCATGTTTAGAGTGGGAAAGGGTCAAACCAGAGGAGACAACTGAGTAAACTAGCCTCTAACTAGGACAAATGAGCTCAACTATGAGTAAATGACCCTCATCAGAGGCCTGTAGGACAGACATCATGGGGATAGAGTGGTTGTAGAGCAGTGGTGCTCAACCTTTTCAGGCTGCGACCCCCCCAAAATAATCATATTTGAACTGGGGACCCCCCAAAATAATCATATTTGAGGGGGGGGGGGGGGGCGCTACACTCCCCCCGCCAGCCTAGGGAGCCCAGAACTGAGCTCATGCCTCCTTCAATGTATGAGAGCCAATTAACCTTCTATCTATCTTATCACATGACACGGGGGAGTTTCCCCGGTAGGACGTAGCGCATGAAAGGAACACGTTATTCCAACCAGTTCCTTTCCCCTCCATCAGGGGAAATTATAATAAATAAATGATAAATTATCACTTTACTGTCATCTGGGGACCCCCCCACCCCAAAAAAAAAGAAAAGAAAATCATGTGGGGACCCCCCTGGGAGTCCCGAACCACTGTTGTACAGAAGGACTGACCAAAAGGAACAAATGAGCAAACGTTGCCCATCAGACCACTTGCAAGTCACTCTGGAAAAGAGCATCTGCTAAATGCCTAAAAGTAATTGTAAATCAGACAAAAGAAGTTTGGCCTTCTAAAACAGTGGTTCTCAAAGTGGGCTCCAGGGAACCCCAGACTCCTTGATTTGAGGCAATGCCAGGAGTCCCTAGCAAAAATGATAAATTGTTAAATTTCACTATTATTTCATCATCTAGAAAGAGAACATCTACTATAAACAGCCATTAAATCTAATAACAAAATCTTATTTTATCGGAATCCCTATACTGGCAATTGCAAAGACAAAAACTTAAAATGGGGGGTTTGTGGTCTAAGTATATGCCTACATATCAGTTTTCCTTGACATGAAAATATTTGAGTACCTACAGCTTCACAGTTTAAGGTGCCTGTGAAAAGGCTCGAACGGCCAAGGCTCCAAAGACAGTCAGAGATGCATTTTAGGGGGGTTTCATTTCGCCCAACTCCTCCATCGAACTCCAGTGCAAGAAGATATACATTTAGCAACAATAATACTGGCCTAAAAGTCTAAAATAGAGCAATGAGAACAATAAATAAGCACAAGGCAGACACGTATAAACAAGACCCAACTGGTTGAACTGGATAAAAGGTCTCTTCAGGCTTAACCTTGATCACACAAGGCCCTGTAGCTCTCCCTCAAGGATGTTACCTGTGTTTCTGCCCATAACTAACTAACTACTATCTTACCCTGCAGCCTACGTTAAATAGGGAGTGGATCCTACCACAGGACACAGAACCAATTAGCAACAATTCCAAATACGTCCATAAATACTCCCAGAGCTTCCCCCGTGCCACAGTACAAAAGTAACCTAAACATTCCTAATGATGCGTTACAATTAAACAAATATAACTTGGGGTAAAGACTCAATGATAGTTTAAATAAACACAATACTACAGCATATGAAACACCCCTCCTCCACAGCACTTGGCACCTTCCCAATCAAGGGGATTGCCACCAGTGTAGGAGAGACAACCAGCAAACAATCAGTGAACATTTCATTATCAATACACAAGTTTAAAACCATAAGTCCTTGCATAACTTTCAATGCAGTCAGATGTGTGTATGTGTATATGCATTCATCCCCCCTGCAGGTCAGTGTGTCATGTTCAGGGATGGATTATATATGTATTTCTACATTGCAGTATTGATACTTTCATTTAAGTAAACAAAATTTGAGTACTTTTCCCACCACTGTGTCCTGCTGCTGACGTGCTAATCAACGCACATTTCTAATCCCCTCCATTTGACACGTGCTCCTCTCCCCTCACTCCAGGCCCATCTGATCCCAGGTGGAGACAGTTGTGGGTAATGGCTCCGGACGGCCGTGACAGAACCTCTAGATCCGGGCTGTCAAACAAAATCTGACACATGATGTACATCCTCTCCTGAATGGCGACATGTTCTCTTTGAGACTTCAGCGGCATGAACTATACTCAGTGGTGTAAAGTAACTAAGTACATTTACTCAAGTAGGCTACTGAACTTAATTACAAATTTGTATTTTGTATTTCCAAATTTCTGTACTTTTACTTCTACTCCACTACATCTCAGAGGCAAATATTGTGCTTTTACTCCACTGCAATTATTTGAAAACTTTAGTTAGGCTACTTTGTGGATTTGGATTATTATTACAAAACACATTAACCACTCTAGCCCTATACATTTTGGCCATTTGAAAAGAGCCATTCTACAAGCTCACAATGCGTGGCAATGCAAGACATTGTGAGCTTGTAGATCTGCAAATTTCAAAAGATTTGTATACATTTTATTCATTTGAAAACTTTTGGTATAGCCTACTTTAAGTACATTTTGATACCAATACTTTTGTACTTTTACTCAAGTGAATTTAGAATTCCAGACTTTTACAGTTGTAACAGAGTATTTGTAGGCCTACATTGCAGTAGTAGGTATATAGTAGCCTACTTTTTCCACCACGACTATTGTTTATTCCCAGGCCTTGGACCCGTGTCGGTACGGACTGGTCCGTCTGCTGCTGTTTAAACGTGCGTTAAGGAAAGTCATGTGTTGGAGGAGACTGGAGAGAGAGACGGACTGGGGGAGGCCTCCCCCGAGTTTCCCAGTCTTTATTTGCGGGGATTCATGTTCGGGGTCAGGGGGGTGAGAGTTGAGAGAGTGGCCATGGCATGGAGGTTCTCGGGGAGCTGATCGCTTGACGTTTGATGTGTCAGTTCTCTTCTGCACGCTCGCTGCTCTCAACCTTGAAATGTCTAGTGGCGTTAAGTCGGGGTATTGCATTGCATCACTCCATATCAAATGGCGACCTTTTAGCGTCTTTTTTTTTTCTTCTCTTTTTCTCCCATTTTGGAAAGTGCCCAGCAGTGGTGTAAAGGACTAAGTACATGTACTCAAGTACTGTACTTAAGCACAATTTTGACATATTTTTACTTTACTTGAGTATTTCCAATTTTCAATACTTTTACTTCTACTCCACTACATCTCAGAGGCAAATATTGTACTTTTACTCAACTACAATTATTTGAAAACTTTAGTTACTAGTTAGGCTACTTTGCAATTATCAATTATTATATCATAAAACATACAGTAGGCCTAACCACTTAGCCCTATTTTATACATAGGCTATTTGAAAATAGCCGATCTAAAACCTCACAAGTGTGGCATTGCAACATTGTGAGCTTGTAGATCTGCTATCAAATATTTTAGAACTTTTAGTTTTGGTACTTTAAGTACATTTTGATACCAATACTTTTGTACTTTTACTCAAGTCAATTTAGAATTCTGGACTTTATACTTGTATAGCGGAGTATTGATAGGCCTTTTACTTAAGTAAAGAATATGAGTAGGCCTACTTTTCCCACCACTCCAAATGACGACCTTTTAGCGTCTCAACGAAACTCCTTTTTTCCCTCTTTTTCTCCCATTTTGGAAAGTGCCCAGTGATATTTCAGCGCCACTCTGAAAGGCAGACAGATCATTATCGTCGTTGCTCTGGGAAAAAGATGTGGGTTGCAATAGTTTTGACGAGAAATGAGCAAATTGGAGATAAATTGCAGATTTTCCTATATGCTGACATTGACTTTTTGTTTTATATAAAGATGTCCCAAGGTGAGGTTTAGGGGCTCCTGTCTGTCAATCTCAAACAATATTACCTGCAAGGTCAGGGGTGCCCTTCCTACTGGGACTACCAGGCTGACAATTAATGGAGATGCTGTGCAGCGGTCTGCTTTATTTACTGGCTGTCCTTTGGCAGTGTAGCCTAATAGTCCTGATCAGATATGAATCATTCTTCAATTATAAAAGCCTTCTGAATGCTGTCACCATAATTGCAACATGATATGATATCAATCATATAATCCCGGCCCCATGGGATTAGCAATTGGCCTGGCCCAGTTGTCACTGGCCCACATGGGCAATCATACCTGCAGATGTAGACCAACAAGTAAATAATTAGTTTAATATCATACAAATTCTCATCGATAAAGTTACTCTGTAGATTTAGATTATTATTACAAAAACTTCAGACGGTCAGACCTATATCTTCTTTGGCAATTTGAAAATAGCAGATCCACAAGCTCACAACAAGTCACTTGTTGTGAGCTTAGATATGCTATTTTCAAAGGTTTTTTTATGCATTTGAAAACTTGGGGCATTCTGCATAACGAGTACTTTTACTTTGGTACTTTAAGTATATTTTGATGCCAATACTTTTTAAAGTAGACTACATTTTGAATACTGTACTTGGATGTGACAGACTATTTCTAATAGGGTATTGATACGTTTTCGTAAAAAACATTTGAGTACTTCTCCCATCACTGGGTAGACTAATGAAGCTTGAGTGGGAGTTCTAGCTGCATGCATGCTATGCTCTGCATGGAACAAATGACGTCAGCATGAAATATCTGGGACGTTGGCGTGCGCTTGACAGGAGGAAGACATGATGAGGATGATGAGCGGTGGTTGTGTGGTGGTGATGTGATGACAGTGGTGGAAAAAAGTACTCACATTTTCTACTCAAGTAAAAGTATCAATACTGCAATGTAGAAATACTCTGTTACAAGTAAAAGGCCCGTGTTCAAAATGTTACTTGAGTAAAAGTAGGAGCATTGGCATCGAATTGTATTTTTTCGTGTTATTTTTTATGCTTTTTCATGTCGATGAATTGAATACACTGTGTATTCAATTCCTGTGTATTATACACAGGACCACAATGGAAACAAGTCCCCTGGACTTTTTTTGTTTTATCCTTTTAGCCCAAATGTCTGACTGTTCTACGGCGTGTTGTTCACATTTCTGTCTAATAAAGTATTCAATCAATCAATCAATCAATAACATTTGTGTTGTTAAATCAAGATTATTGAACGAAAAAAAAGTTGTGAGTTTGTACAGAAGATAGGCCAAAGCATATAAAAGTGGTTCAACTGATTGATTTCCTGGTGACCCCCTGGAACCCCTTCCTCAAGGATCCCCATGGGGGTCCCCGGACCCCACTTTGAGAACTACTGTGACGGATGCTGCTATAACAGATATAAAGTGGTATATAGGCCTACTGGATCACGAGATAAGATCAAATAAGATACGACAGATCGTAAAAGATAAGAAAAGAAAATAGAACCTTCTTATGGCTAGGAGATCCCCAAAGAGAACTTGGCTTGTATGAATATTTTATCTTTGCAGGGAATGTCAAGACTCGAAACACTGAGATGAATAATTACACACACTGGCTGTGCTTTAAATCAGTCTGACATATATTTATGCTGTATCTTGTTAATATGTTCGTTGCATTGTTAGCTATATAGGATCACTAACAATAAAGGTATATAGGCCATATATAAGACCATTTTTGAATAAGGTGTTGTGAACTTTTATGTGGCTTTCCAAACGAAATGTTAGATTTGTATTTGTTACTTTGCTATGTAATCACATTATGTAGGCCGAATACTTGAAAATTGTATCGCTCTTTTCAGATGCGTGCGTTTACACACAACCAAGGAAAGCACTAATAACTATTCCAGTGGAGAACATTGGTTGTCCTCACGATAAAGCCAATATAATGTGCTCTGAAAAATAACAGCCTGTATCTAGCAGCACGTGGGGGCTGCTTTCTTCAGGAGGGACAGTGGTGTAAACTATAAGTACATGTACTCAAGTACTGTACATGTACCCAAGAACAATTTCGCGGTATACTTTTATTTTAATGGAGTATTTCCAATTTCAATACTTTTACTTCTACTCCACTACATCTCATCTCGTCAATTTTGAATTCCAGACTGTTACTTACTTAACAGAGTATGTCTAGTTGTCTACATTACAGTATTGGTACTTTTACTTAAGTAAAACAATTGAGTACTTTTACCACCGCTGAGGAGGGATGACCCATATTTCATTTGGATAGGCGCTCGTTTCCGGCATCCATCAAAACGCATTTATCTTCACTGCGAGTAGTGTTGCCATATTTTGTGAGAGACATAAGCAACCAGGCCTGGAAAACAAGCCCAAAAGGAGCAACTAATAGGCCACATCATGAGCACTTTAAAAAGCATTGGCCATTTTCAAATAGCCAACAAGCTCATGAGGCATTGTGAGCTTGTAGATCTGCTTTTTTCAAAAACTCTTTCAATAAAATTCTCCATGGGCACAAACCATGTTCATGAAAAATATTTGAGAAACACTGGTTTAAATAATAATGAAAACATCTGGAAACAAGCCTAAATAAACAAGTACACTAAGTTTACTAACAAGCCTAAAAAAAACTGCAACCCGCAACCGCAACTACCAATTTTTACAAGCAACTTTACTGAAAAAGAAGCCCAGAGTTGCTTATAATAAGCCGACATGGCAACACTGACTACAGCAAAACACTCTGTTTATAATATCTGAAATACCACATACATTACTCTTCATAAAAGGCTTCAGGTTATTTATATATTTTTTAAAGAAGAAAACGGCTGTTTTTTTCCTTCTCTTCAAGGTTGTAAAGCCTATACAGTTGCCTGGCTTTAGGCACATTTTCCAGAAAATAATATGCTTAATTTGGTTTTCATATACCATTGAGGCCTAGGCTATATTATTAATGTGCAATTTGAAAATTTCCCCAAAACATGATGGGTATATATGTAAATTAAGTAAAATAGAATGGAAGTTGCTATTGTTTTTCGCTTCGACATGGTTTATAAGTTAACATGAAATTACAATTTGAATATAATTAATTCGAGTGTCAAGAGGGCGGAAAAATGATAGTTTTGTACACATTATGCAAAATGGCATCACATAATACGTCCTCTCAACAACTGTTCCTTATGGCGTTTTATGAAGAAAAATTACTCTCAAAGGAACACAATTTTTTTTACGTGAATATTGATGGGAAATTACACTATTTTGTTTGTGTTTTTTGAAGGTAGAGCAGAGAGCTGTCATTCTGGAAGTACAATGTATCTTTATAGCCTATAGAGCCACATAAACAAATGGCCACATGATGCTATTACTAAGGCCTATAGGCTATTAATACTATAGGCCTATACTACTACTTCTTCTTGATAATAATAATAATAATAATAATAATAATAATAATAATAATAATAATAATAATACAAATGGCCCATCTTAATTAATATTAATCATAATAATATTCAGGCAGGGAAAACAATATAAGTTCTAACTTACATATAGAGTCTAATTGAATTTTTGCTGCAACTCATTTAAATGAATATTTATCAGTGATCATAACAGCACATTCAGAGCCATGCAGCAGTGCTCCAGCAGCCTCCTCCTCCCTCATCAATACAGCACGCATTCAATCGTTATGTCGCTGACATTGATAAATGAGCTCCAAGCTCTCTTTTTATTTTTTCTCTCCCCTCCCTCGGCAGCCATGCAGCCAGCTCTAGTGTGTGTGTGTGTGTGTGTGTGTGTGTGTGTGTGTGTGTGTGTGTGTGTGTGTGTGTGTGTGTGTGTGTGTGTGTGTGTGTGTGTGTGTGAGAGAGAGAGAGAGAGACTGCGTGTGTATAATAAGCCTATAAACAACATGGAGATGCAGATAGCAAAGCCCAGTGAAACGAAAACACCACTCAATCGAAGGAGAAGCTAAAAAATCAACTACACTTATTGAAATGGAACGAAATTATTAGATATTGGGAAATCATAACGCCCCTCTCTCTCTCTCTCTCTCTCTCTCTCTCCCCCCTCCATTAGGCCTACCCCATTCCTTAGGCCACTGTTTCCCAAACACTGGGTTGTGCTGTGGACACATTTTTATGGGTCACAACAAATATCCCTTTAGTTTTTGTTTCCTACATTTTGTTTTTAATTATTATTAGCGTATTTCAAAACATTTTTTTTAAATAGAAAAAAATGCAAATGTTCATGAATTATAAACAAATTCAATGATTTTTCAAAAATAATTTCATGAATAAATACAAATATTCAAGATGTAGTGAAAATAGCCGATCTACAAGCTGTGAGCTTGTAGATCTGCCATTTTCACTAGTTTGGGTCCCAGGCCAAACGTCTAACGGGAACCACTGCTTTAGGCGATATCATATTTTTCTCTCTCTCACGCACGCGCACGCGCACATGCACGCACAATGCAACCCCATCATAACGGGCCGATATATGCGATCCAAAGTTCCAGCAAGGTTTTGTTAGAAGGTAGCATGGGGGTCTCCTCTCTCCATCCAGTTTCTTGAATTCCGAGTAGGCCATCCATCATCCCTGTCACCATCAATCGAATAAGCCGAGACAACTGCAATTCCATCCCGTATCGACCAAAACCTCGGTATACGTGACCTGGTGTACAAACTAATGTTTTTTGCTTAAACTGTTTTCCCTCCACGGCTTGACGCTGACCGCTTTTTAAATGCCCTGTTGTTTTCACACTGAAATGTTGTGGAATTTAAAACGAGTAAAATATAGCAGCACCACCAGCAGATGGACGAATCATTCCAGTCTTTCTTTTTGTATTAGTTGCAGTTTTTCATGGGCTTGTTTCGAAAGTGTAGTTGCTTATTTGGGCTTGTTTCCTAATGTTGTTTAAATCAGTGGATCTCAACATTTTTATGTCAAGGACCCCCCAATTAATTTATATTTGTAGATCCAACCTTCAGAAAATATTTTGTGCCAGAGACCCCCCCACCATTAAAGATTTTTTTGATTTGAAAATATTCAAAAATGTCCACTTTTTCTCAAGATTTTTCTTTGAAAATAACAGATCTTTAAGCTCACAACATATCGCATCATGACGCCTTGTGAGCTTGCAGATCGGCTATTTTCAAATGGCCAATGCAGTGGCAGCTCTTGACAAAGACTCTCCCAACATTCCCTTTTTTTCTAATTCCATCTTTATTTTGGTTTTAGTGCAGAGATCATTTTCCCTTCTCTTGGTGCTATATAAAACTATTTGAAACATTGTCAAAAAAAATGAAAAAAGAAAATCACTCCGATATCTCTTACAACTTTTCTCTCCCAGCATATTCCTTTTTTTTAAAGGAGAACAACATGTTTTTTTTTTCTTCTTTTAGATGGAAGTAGAGTAAAAAATTATACGAAATTGATGCAGTGCATGGACAACAGAAAGTAACAAACTCTGGGTACAAAATTGGCTTTAGAAGTCTTGGTCTTCTCTGTGTGTAGTAGGTTGTAAATCGGTGGTCGGCTGGTCGCCATGCAAGGATGGCGAGCAAATTCCTTTCCAACAGTACATGGAATGAACAAAGTGACAAACTCTCACTCTAAAATCTAGTGGTCACAAGCGCAAAACATGGACACAAACAGCCAAAAAATAAAGAGCACAAGTCTATACACCACAACAATTAAGAATACTCTTATTGAGATTTAAAAAGATATTATTCCACAGTGTTTCTTTTAAGGATGAGAGTGTCTTTTGTGTGTCTCTGTGGGATGTGCGCAGCACTGTACAGGCGCGCAGGGTCGGTTCCTTTTTTTCAAATCGTTCCAATGTACAATTTCTAGGGGTGAATGATACATTTTTGGGAAAGCTTTACTTTTTCCTTTGTTTTTTTAATATAAAAAAAGTTCTTGTCCCGTGGTCCACAGTTGTACAAAAATAAATAAATAATTTAAAATGAAAACTAAAAGATGTGTCAAACTGCAGTTTTGAGGTCACACTTGGCTTCCGCTGTTCATTTTTGGAAGTCCTTTTCGTTTGTTTTTGGAAAAAAAGATTCTTTTTTTTAGTCCTTGAACAAGTGACAGCCTCAGGTCCTCTTTGAGTCTCACTCCATAGTTAAAGTTTTGTATTGTGGGTGGGGTCTGTGCAGAAGTGGGCGTTCCCTCCTGGCTGGGTAGCTACAGTGAAGTGGGCTTTCCCTCCTGGCCGGGTATGGTGAAGTGGGCGTGGTCAGGTGGGTACAGTTGCGATGATGTGTGGTTGTAATCACTTTTCTTATTGGTATACCACAGCCAGGTGGAAGTATTCCCTGAGCCAACCATGGAGGCCTGGAAAATCAGAAGCAGATGAACAGTCAGTCATAAATACTTGCATGTATTTGTATAAACAAGAAAATATAGATATTCATATCACACCATGGCGTTATCTATAAAACAAGAAACAATGGTGGGCTATAAAACATATATCATTTTATATAAATGCATACATGGCCTACAGGTGCACTTTCTTACACCAAGTATGAGGTCAAATGCAATGATGGTTCATAAACATGATCAGAAAGATTAGATACATCTGAAACCAACAGGCTGGGACACAAATGGTTTGTGGAGGCTGGGACACAAATGATTAGGCTATACTACAGAGAGCAGTCTTGTGCAAACAAAATTGAATAAATGAGGGCTTTGTATCAAAAATCGAAGTTTCATCCGTTCTATTAGCTATGCGAGTTTGTTGATCTGCTATTTTCACTATTTCTGAAATTTGCGCAAATTGCGTTGAAACGTTTTGAAATCTAGAAGAATTGAAAATGTTTCACCTATGATAACGTGCATGATCAAAATAGGGATACCAGGTTGAAAGTGGTTAAGCTGTTGGTTGGCCCCCTTCTCCATATAGTTCTTTAATTGATAATTAACTGCATTCCTAGTGTTGTTGAAATAACAAATGTATAAACTTCAGTGCAATGGTGATAAAGCCAGCATATGCTCCAGCCAGGTAATTCCCACATCAGAATTAAATAGTGCAGATTCAGTCATGTTTTCTGTAATGGCTAAATGTTATGGCTGTGACTTTATAGCGCGTGGCATACTCTCTCATATTATACTCCAAACAGCCATTCATGCAGTCCTGGCTAAAATTTACTGCCTCAGTCAGCATACGGTCTAGCAGATCAAATTAGGGGAGGGCGAAAAAGCATGCGGCTCTATTGAGCTATTACTGTAACTAGTCAATGATCATTCAATGAGAAATAATTGGATTAAACAGTTGCTCCCTGCAGAAAAATATATACTATATAGCCAGCATTTATTCAGATTTAGAGTGCGATATCTTTATGCAGCAGACCTGCAATCTTCAAATTTCATTAGCAAAAACTAGGGGAATTATCAGAGGGTGGGGTGGGGGGGGCTCCAGAAGTGGGTGGTGGTAAGGGGTGGGGGGGTCGCTGGTGTTGGTCGAAAATTGGCCCCGGTGAAAAAGCGAAACCAATGCAAGCTCCCCCTATTTACATATAAAGAGCTCTATTAATCAAGGTAAGTGTCATTACTGCGTGGCTCATTGAGCAGTGGTGGGTGGGTGTTAAATAAAATTCTCTGTGCTCCGATGCCTCCGGCAGGCGATACGTCTTGATTTGTGAACTGTCAGTTGGCGGTGGAGGAGCGTGATGGGGGCCGGGTGGGGGGTGGAGGAGGTGGTAGCAGAGATGTGGGAGGTAGAGAGAAAGAGAGAGACCTGCGTGGGCTGGGGGGGAAGCATTACCCAGATTCTTAATCAGATCGGGGGGCCATAGAAGGAGGGGGGGGGGGGGGTTGGACGAGAGAGAAAATAGTGGCCGGGCGGGAGGCAGCATGACGGAGAGGAATGGGGGGAGAGGGGAGACTTGGGGGGGATGGAGGAGGGAGAGTAGCGAGGGAAATGGCATCGGCGAGGAAGTGACGAATATGGAGCGACGAAAAGAGACTGCGATAAGAGAGGAAAAGACAAAGTGGAATGGAGAGAAATGGAGGAGAAGTGATAGAGAGAGGAGTAAGGGAACTGATGAAGAGGTAGAGGGAGTGAGACAAAAAGAGAGATGGGACTGGAGTAGAAAAAAAAGAAAAGAGAGATTTAATGAGGGAAACTGTACTACGCAGCAAAGTCCTATTCATGTAAAGGTTCACTCAGGGCTTTGCAGTGTACTTACATCACCCTGTTCATCAGGCCTGCCTCAGTGGAGTGGGGGGAGGGGGAGGGGTGTTTACATGTAGTGCCACTGGCCGTCCATACCCATGTTCATTCCCATGCCACCCATTGGTCCTGTGATGGGTAAGAACAGACATCGTTAAGACAGCGGTTCCAATTCTGCAAGTCACAAACACTTGTCTGTCCCCCCCTGTGTCTCGCCTTGACTGTCACAGCTTCTGGTACCTTTGCTGTGCAGCACCAGTGTACAATGTGTATAAATTAAGCCTATATATATTTTTTTTTTGCCTACAATGACATGCCCAAAATATGGACACTGGGTTAATGTGGTTAACCTGTCTATGGAAACAAAAATATATTCTCATATATAATATAAATTACCCACAAGTAGCCTACTATTCCTTTAGAAAGCCAGATTTTTACAAATGCATTCATTGAACATTACCAGAGATATTGACTATACGAGTATTATATCCAGTGAATGGACACCAGACTTTGCTTTTTTCTCTAATACCTACTTTTGCTCAAGAGAAAGGTTTTATTTGGTTAGCCGCTTTGATAAAGAAATGTATTTATTCTTGTGCAAACTGCAAGCACAGGCCAGGGGCACGCAAGACTCCAGAGCAGAGGCTTAACCACCACATTATCTCTGAATTCAATAAAGGCTTTTTCCCATTTAGCACATGCAAAGACTGCCTTGGTTTGCCTTTGGTTAAAAACTGAACAAAATGAAAAATTCTAACAACAACGAACATGAAAACAGGCAGGAAATGGGATTGTAGATCTGTGCTTTGGTGCTGTTAATGAGGGTTATGGGGTCTGTCCACACCAAGCACGATAACGACAACATCAGCGTGGATGCTCACATAATTATCCTTGCAGTCAGGGTTCGATTTGCATGGGTTATTGTGGTTAACATACGCTTTTAATGGAATTATTAAATTGTGATATTATCAAACATACCATAAATATCAAACATATCAGACAGTCTACCTTTCTCAAAAGGAAATGCATGTGTTAATTTAGTCTGACCAGAAGGATATGAATATCCTCACCAGCCATAAAAAGTAATGACCAGATGGGGGTCAGTATCAAAAGCAGAGGCATGGATTTCCACCCCATACTCCCCAGCAAATCGAAACCTGGTTATAGTATTGTGCTTGGTGTGGATGGCCCTTTATTTCTCAAAACCAGAGTGAACGATGTCTTGGAATTATATTCTTCAAAAACGATTCCAACATCAACTCCACCCAAAACAATAAACAATAAACAGGAAGTTAGCTCAAAAAGTGACATTTCTCACCGCCAGGTCGAAGGCCCATATGCTGTTGTCCGTCAAGAACGAAGCCTCCCATTGGCTGGCCATCGGGACTGTAGGCTGAACCCTGATTCACTATAGTAGAAGAAAACAATTTTTTTGTTACATTTTACCAACCGCTGCATTGCATGACCCATTGACCATAACATTTCAAGCCATGCATTGTAGGTCAAATACACATTTTTATATGTGGGGCAATGATTAGACAGTAGACACAATGGCTGTTTCTCAATAATACCAAGAATGTAAAGAACATCAAGGTGATGTGGACAGAACATTCTCTCGTTTGCTTGAGGCTGTCCAAAGTCCACATACCCTCTCTGTAAAGTAAGGGGATCAAGTTCACATCTGTATATTTGGACTGTGCTTGACTATATGCAAACTTTTGAATTGGGAGCGTACTTGGGGTAACTTGGGGGCAACTGGTGATGTTTCACAAGTTCACGAGAACACAAGCACAAGAAACAGATGTTAAGAAACATCCAAAGTCCAAAACATCATCTCCATCTCCCTTTCATGACTTTGATTTGATGTGTGACATCCATCCAAGAACAGCTTTAAACTAGATTAATCTATTTCACACAAAGATCAGAGTGCAATGTTGCTCAGTGAGTAGAACAAGGCACTATAACACCACCGGGTTAGGAGTGTAACACCCCTTGTGGGGGCCGACCTGCTCGTATGATAATTTGACCTTCTTTGTACATTAAGTGTCCACCAAATGACATGACATATGTAAATAGAAGGTGCACTGTGGAATCCTGAGTGTTCATTTAACTCTGAGAGTGCACAAATGGAACCAAATGGACCCTTAAGTGTCCACTTGACTGTGTGGGTGTGGGTGTGGGTGTGGGTGTGTGTGTGTGTGTGTGTGTGTGTGTGTGTGTGTGTGTGTGTGTGTGTGTGTGTGTGTGTGTGTGTGTGTGTGTGTGTGTGTGTGCGCGCGCGCGTGCGTGCGTGCATGCGTGCGTGCGTAATATTTTGTGTGATGAATGGATTGAAACAATTTCATACCTGCTCTGTTTGACTGGTCAATCATCGGTTGTACTATTCTCCTCCTTGCATTGATGAACCTGGAGGAACAGAGCAACGTTATAGCATTATCTTCTAATGACAGACAATTGGAAATCGACCTGTTGAGAAATCAAAATGTTTATGTTTTTGCGTAAAGTGTATGTCTCTGAAGAAGTCACTGTGCTGTCGAAATGTCAGTGACTATTTTTCTGCACTTATTAAAAGTTATTAAAAATATTCTAGAGTGTGCTCTAGATGTTCAGGACATCTCCAAATGTCAGTGCATCAACCAAAACAAGCTGAATTGAAAACATGACAAGTTTGTGTTTGTGTTTTGGAGCCGTCACAGCCCAAACTCCCCCGTTCTCTCTCTCTCTCTCACTGTCCGACTCAGTCTCTCTGGGAATTAGACTAATGATGTAGTCTATTCCTATTGACACAATCTCGGGTGTTGGGGTGGGTGGGGGTGTAGTCACAATGCTTTAAAAAAATCTATTGATTTAGGTTTAGCTCTATAGCCTCAGGCTGTAATAAGGCTAACTGCTCTGCCAATGTTTTTTTAGCTATTGATACTCCCCAGATGACAGACCGCTATATGTGCATTCACTCTCTTTGATAACTGTATTAGTAAGAGAGAGCTGGGACTAAAACCTGGTGATCTTCTTATAAATCCACCGGATTAGAGGTGTGCTGCTATATAATTAGCGCTGCTCGGCCAGAACCCGATAGACTGAAATGCGAGACCCATTCATCGAATTTGATGAGAGGATTAAAATTGTGGTGAGGCGATATCGTCTCAATTAATCTCAATTCCAAACCCTATGTGGATCTGTCTGAAAGCTTTAAACTTGAGACTTTATTGCCCCACAAGGGCTAATTCCTTTCCACAGCACTGTACTTGTTAAACAGCAACAATGCATATAACAGCAATACAACTGCAATAGGTTCCAAACTGTCTGTGTGTCGAGGTGTCCCTGAGCAAGACACTTGACCACTTAAACCCTGTTATATTTTGTTGACCCCCTGGGGGTCTATATGAGCTTGTAGATCTGCTATTTCCACTGAATGTTCACCCTCAGAATAGGGACACTAAAGGGTTCCTGTGCTTAACCCCAAACTGCTCCCTGAGCGCTGTATTAATAGCGCTCCCTGCTTGGAATAGTTAGGATGGGTAAATGCATGGGACAAATGTCATGCATGTGCAAATGTACAGGGACAAGAAATACCCCAAAGGAGTGGGTAACACATTATTGATAGTATCATAACTACATACAATTAAATTAAATTATATGTCAGATGATATATCCATACAAAACTGGATGCAGAGCAAAGCTATAGGACCTGGTTTCGTGTGATCATTTTAGCTGGATGCACGCGCACACACACACACACACACACACACACACACACACACACACACACACACACACACACACACACACACACACACACACACACACACACACACACACACACACACACACACACACACACACACACACACACACTCCAATGGCTAGGCCATCCATAACAAGGGGTTCTGGGTGCTAAGGCCAGAATATGTTTTAATCCATCATGTCATACATGTAAAATGAGTCGGGGGGAACTGAGGGGAGAGGAGGGGGTGGTTTATCTTCTCCTTTAATGTTTCTGATTGTCCCAGACGGACAGAGAAGATAGATGGTGTATGCAGAGCAGACAGACCAGCAGACGGCAGAGAGGAAACCATCTTATATTATGCTGCAACCCTCTTTCCTATTTGCACCAAAGCATGTCTGCAGAGAAACAGAGGTTACTCTCTGTTCGAGTCAGATTAATTCACAATGTGAATTATACAACAGATCCAGAGGAGAGAAAGCCTTCACTAGTTTTAACCACATGAACCTTAGAAAAGCAGGGAGCCAGGGATAGACCCCAACGGAGTATATAGATTTAAGTGGTTAACATACATTTTGTGTGTACGCCCCCATGTGCATGTGCATGTGCATGTGCATGTGCATGTGCATGTGCATGTGCATGTGCATGTGCATGTGCATGTGCATGTGCATGTGCATGTGCATGTGCATGTGCATGTGCACGTGTGCTCATGCCGACAGTAATAGGTTCTGTGACATCACACAAATAGAGGGGTCGTTCTAGATTTGCTTACCAGTTGTTCACTTGAAGGATCGTGAGGCCGGTGTCTTGTGCCAGCTGCTTTTTCTGTTCCTCTGAGGGGTACGGATGCTGTGTAGGGACAAAAACAAAACCTCATGAAAAAACAATGTCAGCACTTTCAGCCAAAAGCAGCAGTCATGTAGAACAGTGCATAACCACTTATCCCTATATACTGTATATACTTAGTTGACCGGGGTCCCCCAGAGTCCTGCTAGCCCCCAACCTTTCTAAAGTCTACACCAAATCCCTTTGCCGGAAATAGCCGATCTACAAGCTCACAACACAGCGCATTGCAACGCGCTGTGAGTTTGTAAATCGAACGATCGACCCTGAATAGGGACACTAGAGTTCATGTGGTTAAGTGCTGTCTCGCGTGCTTGGAAGAACTCACGAAATGCAATCACATGCTGACACGTTGACAATGATTGTGACCGCATTAAGAAACCCAACTCCTTTAGCCACAGACACACACACACACACACACACACACACACACACACAAGTGAAAAAGGTACCCAGCTACTGGCCGCATCTGACTTGGCGCCGCCTCCTCAGAGCACTTCTGACTAAAAGCGCGTGGCTTTGTGTGACAATATTTGACATTATTTGACATTACTTGACAAATGATCGGATAGAATACAAAGACACACAATGGCGGTTTTGTTTAAGCTCTGAATGAGAGCCGGCCTCCCAGTCCCCCCACCC
>NC_139953.1:35107619-35130119 GCF_963454915.1 Gymnoscopelus microlampas
CTTTTCAGAGGGTCCAAAGCCCCCACCCCTCTCACTCACTTCTCACAGGCACATCCTGCCCCAGCAAACACTTGTGCTTAACAAATTAGACCTGAAAAGGAGACGGGGAGGGAGAGAGAGGATAATTCAATTATCCTCCCTTTTCCCCAACTGGAAAAAAAAATCTAAAAAGGTTGTTTTTTCTTTCTTTTTCTTTTTTTTGAGGAAAGGATTATTGCCTGTGCAGGACATTGTGTGCATGGGCCTTTTACAAACTAAACAAGCAAGGGGTTATAATACATCTAAGAGCGAGAGAAGGAGAGAAAGGAGGGAAAAGCAAGGAGATAGAAATGGCGGTGTCTTTTGGGCCTCCGATGAAAAAGGTTCAACTCTGTATGGGGAACTCACTCGGCCTCCCACTTTCAAACGTGTGAATCGGTCACACCCGATTCAGAACAGAGGGCTTTTTGTAAAATCCTGGGTCGAGTTTCCCCAAAAAACAAAACAAAACAAAACAAAAAACCCCAAAATGTCTTCAGGCACAAGTTGTTCTTTGCTCCATTCACATACAATGGAACAAAGACGAACTTTCGTCTCGAGATGTTTTGTTTTATGGGGGGTGAGCAAACCACAGCGCGAGGCAAGAGGCATCGTTTCAAACTGTTTGCATTGACGGAGAAGCCGCTGGCGGACATTTTCCTCACCGTGAGGTGCTGGAAGAGCCACGCTCTCATGATGTTCGTGGCCACTTTGGGAAAGATTCCCCGCTTCTTCTGTCTCTTTTTGTCCTGGTCGTCCTCGTCCCCCGTGCCCGGCGACGCTAGGCTGTTGTCAAGACCGTCTCCTGGGAACCGGCGGAGGAAGAGGGGATAGCAACGGGAGAGAGAGAGAAGTCATGTTAGTGGAGGGAGAAAAGCAGCAAAATGACTGGCACAGAACTACCACAACTTCATAATATTTATGCGTACACAATCTATTTAGGTCTGTAATGTTTTCTTTGGGGGCGGGGGGGGGGGGGGTGTTCTTAGTGTTAGGCAGAGAGATATAGAGCACAAGTATTTCACTGTATTATAACAGAAAGGAAAGGAGTGCGCCCCAGAAAAAAAAGAAGTTGCACAAACGCGTAGCCGCAATGCAATTTATTGAACAAACACTGATGTTTCAACACAAAGCGTCTTCTTCAGAGTTTACACCATTAAAACTGAAGGTTCAAACTGGGAGGGATTGAGCGAAGCAAATCAAGGAAAAGAAAAAACAATTACATTGATATTGGCGGCTCAGTCATTATACAATATTCCATAACAGAAAGGTCACAGGTCCAGTTACTGTATATACAGTAGGTCAATATTAGGGCTGCAGGGCGAAGATAAAGGACAAGGTAAAGGACAAGGAAAGTCATGGGGGGACATTCTAACATCATGCTACGTCTCAGCCTGCGCAGTAAGCATTTCCCACTAACATGTCTTCTGAAGGCAAAGGTACTCTACTGTCTAGTCACATCAAATCACATTTACTAAGTGCTTACATCCCCCATAAACACATATCGAATGGAGGGAGCTTGGCGTGAGGTCGGAAGTTTAACTCACACAGTAGTTGTGTACTGACTGTGTGTGTCTGTGTCTGTGTGTGTGTGTGTGTGTGTGTGTGTGTGTGTGTGTGTGTGTGTGTGTGTGTGTGTGTGTGTGTGTGTGTGTGTGTGTGTGTGTGTGTGTGGTAAGACATTTTTTTGTTTGTGTGTGCGTGCATGAGTGTGCTTCTATGTGCTTCTATGTGACACAGTCAGCAAGGGCTCTTCTACACCTCTCTCGCCTCAACCTCTTCCTCAGTCGCTGGCCACCGCGGTCGGATAATGAAGAGGAGTTTAAACCGAGAGCTATTAATTCAATCTGAGCCGCCGCGTTTGACATGAGGTAATGACTTGCGGGGTTAGCCGCCACGCGGCCCTGACAGGAAATAATGAACATTCAAAACCACGGCCGGCTGGACTCGGGGGCCTGAGCATGCAGCCTCCGCGAGCCCTCTTATTTATTTATCCGCCCCCACTGTTTGAAATAGGACTAATGATTTCCTTATAGGGAAAGTGAGGGTCGGAGAGGGAGGGAGGGGGGGGGGGGTAAAGAGAGCAAAGAGAGGAAGAAAAACAGAAAATCATGAAAGAAATAAAAACAGAAAATTATGAAAGAAAGAGAGAGAAGAGAAGAGAAGAGAGAGAAGGCAAACACAATAACAAACTCAAAAACCTTGCCGCGGAGACAACAAACACCCTGCTGTGTTTGATGCTGAAAGCGGGGCAGGGCACTGCGCACACACACACACACACACACACACACACACACACACACACACACACACACACACACACACACACACACACACACACACACACACACACACACACACACACACACACACACACACACACACACACACACCTTGTCTACTCTATGGCACAGGATCATGCAGAGAGCTCCCTCTCATCATTAGCATGGTGTCCTCGTTTGATTCCTGTAGGAAGCCTTCCACACATCAAGGCAGCAAGCTCCCTTTAAACACAGATTTCCGCCCCTCGCGTTCTCTCCATCTCTCTCTCTCTCTAATTCTCTCCCGCCGTGTCTCTAGGCTGGTCTCTCTCTTTTCTCCCTCTCCCCCCATCTCTCACTCAGCATGCCAGGAGCACTCCGTTCTCTCCCTCTCTCTCTCTCTGTCTCTCTCTGCATCCCTCTCACTCTCTTTTCTATCTCGCTCCCTCCCTCCCTCCCTCCCTCCCTCCCTCTCTGCACATTAATTGTGCATCAGCCAAAGATGATTTACTTTTAACAGTGGTGGTTATTTTTCTTGCCCCGAGGGCAGAGAACCCTTGAAAGCCTGCCTGGAGGGCACTGTGAATAATGCATCTGAGAAACTCCGCCCCCAGGGAGGGACAGGAACCCTACTTTTCTTAAGATTTGCCCCGGCGTGTCTTTTTGTTTTTGGGTATACATCAATCAAACGGCGCCATATTCATGCATAAATATTTCAGCTAATGAATATTGACATTAGAAAGGATGCGCAATGCGTCGTCGGGGTCGGGAGGAGGGGGCCTGGCGATGGCGGTGGGGAGGGGGCTATGGTGGGAGTCTTGACGGATGGTGAGCCCAGGTTCCAGTCAAGGACAGGGCAATGGGGTTGAAGTTGTCTCTACGCTGTATGTCAGGGAGGGTTTACTTCTCGACTATGTCTCGACCCAAGCTATGTATTTACTGGTGCTCTTTTATACACAGTGGACACTGTGTACGTTGCATAAGAACACACTTATGTTTCTTCATTGTGGCGCCACTTGTAACTGTAATTTAGTTATACTTTTACATAACCGGGTCAGGTCATTTAACGCAAAAACAGACAATATATGAACTCCATTTGAAGACAGGGGATAGATTATTATTATTATTTATGTTGTTGGGTAGATGTTATCAACACAATTCCAATCACCAAAAAGTGGATTAAATGGATCCAGATTTTTAGATTTTGTGTTATATGTATGGTATATATAAAAATGTTGATGTGAACCCAGAACTCACTTGATCTATGAATACAAATGTTGATGTGAACCCAGAACTCACTTGATCTACAAAAACAACTATGGGTTTGGAATGTGATTAAAAGGGATCAAAAGAATCACAGAAAGAAAGAAAGAAAGAAAGAAAGAAAGACAGAAAGAAAGAAAGAACAAACACGACTCGTCCACTCTGCCTAATTATATCTAAGGCAGCCACTCTGCTCTATCCCCTCACTCACCCTCGCCCACCCCTGTCCACCTCTCTCTCTCTCTCTCTCTCTCTCGCGCGCGCTCTCTCTCTCTTTCTCTCTCTCATCCCGTCTTGTTCCTTCTCCTCCAGAGAGGGGAAGGCCGCAGGGCAGATACCGCGCTACGCTAATCGCTTCTGACTGCTCCCTGGCAACTCGGGCCCAATCTAAGCCAGTGTGTGACGATGCACTCTCAAAGTCAGAACCCCCCCCTCTGCTTGGCTTGCCTGCCTGCCCCAGTGTCTGCACGCGTGACACAGAGGAGGAGGGGGGGTTGGTTAAGGAGATGTGTGAGTATGGGGGGGTTGTCTACTGCCTCAGGGAGGGCTGGAGTATCGCCTCGGGGCTCAGAAAAAGAAAAAAAACAGCACCCAAAGATATGAAATACGAGTCTCTCATATAGCTTATCGCTTTCTTCCTCCACTTTCTTGTTCCTTTTATTTTTTTAATATTTTTTTTTCTTTTTCAACTGGCATTTTTTTTACTGGAGCCCCCATTCAGTCATCTAGAAGTCGACGGTTAACTTGGGTATGGCGTGACACGGAACGCTGATGCCTGCCTGGGTTTAGGGTTTTTTACGAGGATGATACGATGGAGGTGTGAGTTCGGGTGGGTTTCAGATCCCCGGATTGAGCCGAGCCGAGCGCCGGCGGAGGATGCCGTGGTCTGCGAGGCTGCGGGGCGGGTGCAAAGTGGCTAGCAGAACTGATTGCCGTACCCCGGGCTGCACTGGTGATGCAAAGCCATCGCAGCCTGTCTAATGAGCTCTGCATGGGCCCTGATCCATCACTTCTGACACCTGCCAGCCCCTCCCCTCATTACGCACGAGGCACACGGCTGCTAAGAGGAGCAGCCTGGAATGTCTCCAGGACAGACACACGATGACGTCCTCTCTGTGCCAGGAGACTGATGGGGAGATTATGAGAGTTTGGTTGTATGCAGCGGATCCTATTGATTTGGAACTGGTGGCGGCAGTTTCTCGATCTAACAACGTCCACTCTTGCTTTCTTTCTCTCGTGTGATCTGTCTCTTCTCCCCACCGCTCTCTCTTTGTCATACTCTCGTAATCGTAAATTGCTCCGTGTTTCTCTCCTCTCACCCTCTCTCTCTCGCTTTCTCTCTCTCGCGGACTATGTTTTCACTTGTGTTGCACCGCTCTGTCGCTCACCCTCCACCTCCACCTTTCCATCTGTCTACCCCCCCCCCCCTCCCAACTCTCTCTCCTCCCTCCCCCTTTCTTTCTTATTTCTGATGACCCACCGGGAGGACATATTCTAAATGCACATTTAGCCTGCAATGCCACTGGGTTGTGATGTCACTGGTATGTTGCCGTAACTCGGCAACTGCATTCCGCCCCGCCCCTGCGTCCTCCGGATGTGACGGAAAGATGCAACACATCCTGATTGCAACATTCTGGGCTTGTTTTTTTTACATTTTTAAACAGGTTCTTTGCAAGTCCCACTCGGCTCTCTTTTGTTTTATGTCATGCCTCTGTGACGGGCATTCAAAGCCTTCTTCCAACCCCCAAATTCCCCAGCCAACCAACCTCCCCCATCCCAAACATTCCTTAGATAACTCAGCCCCTTAAGCCACGGCCAATCGACAGTCCTCCTGGGGGCTGAGGTATCAAAGACAGCCCATCTGCATATCACACAGATTACAAGGCAGCAAGCCTAAACACGGTATAAGCCTGTTGGTTAGCTCCCCGGTGAATGGGCGGCCATAACCATAAGTGGCAACAACATGCGCTGTGGTCAGCCGATAGGTTGAAACCACGAAGCCGGAAGTATCCTCCAATCTCGTGAGAGTATGTGTGGGGATATTTGAAGTGAAACCACAATGCCACCACTTTGCGGTCACAATAAGATTGGGCAGTGGATTTAGAAAGGTTTTATCTGCCTAGGAAGGCATGACTAATGACCTTTAGACTATAGAGGCCTTCCAACTGAATGTAGCAGGTGCTTTGAAGACCTTTAGGAATATCTAAAGCCAGGCCTGCTATTGCTAACGTAAGACACCACTGACAATGTTTGTACCTGGCATGTCCTTTCCCTGCTATGTTAAGCGATTTTATCACTTAACAATTTACAATTTAGGAGATCTTCTCATCCAGAGTGATTTACAAGTGCAAATTCAGAGTAAAGGGCATGAACGCTAGTCAACAAACGAGAGGGTAAAAATAATCACGTACTAAGTGCAAAGCAACTATGTACTGTAGTGCTTCAAAGAAACTGGATACCAGCTAAAAATGGAATCAAGGTTCTGTCTAAGGAACATGATATCTAAATAACATTCTCAACTTGAATGTTATTTAGATGTCAATTAGAAGGGAGAGCCCGGTTCAAATAAACATTGTAGTAGATCAGCTATTTTCTGATATTTGGTGTAGACCGAAGAAAAGAAGGGGACCTATAGAGCCATGCGTGACCCCGGTCAACTGCATATAATGTCATGAAAGCTATGTTTGGTTAGGCACAAGTTTAGTTGAATATTCCTGCTTTGAAGACCGCTATTTTCCATGACATTTATCTATACCAAAGGGGGATTACCATGATTGAACCAGTGACTCGCCATTCTTCCCATTCATATCCTCTGTTTTGCTCCTCTAGCATGCGAATAGGCTGGAAGCGGGAAGCAGAGAAGACCCAGGGAGAAGCCAGCAGGTAGCATGCTGGTGTATCCTACTAGCCCACCAGGCTGAGCTGTGATCATTCTGACCTCCTCTTCTCCTTTGTTTCTCAATACATCAACTGCTCTGTCCCTCCGTACCCACAGGAGGTCTTCTACTCACCCCCCCTCTGTCCTCTATGCATTCTCTCCTCAGGTCAAAAGGGCAGGGACCTTGGGTTTTTCCCCTCTCTGTTGTTTAAAAAAAGCCTAAAGGAAAGAAGCTATTCAAACTGTGCCCCTCTTTTCTCAGCTCTGCCTCTTTCAGCATACTTATTTGGGGACCATGTACTCAAGGATGACTTCTTAAAGTATACACAGTATACACACACATCTCATTTAAAGGGGCTGTAAGTGATATGTTTTTTGTAATAACAAAAAAAGAAAAGAGAAAAGTTTTGTTGAAAAGTAAAATCTATATATCCTGACAGTAATCATTGCTTAGAGTGTTTGTTCAGTAACAGAGATCCCCCTTATCTGTCCAGCTCTTTAGTAAACAGAAGATTACATGGGGATACCAATTTTATCCACTCACATTTTATCCCCACAAAGACAATTTATCAGCTCTCTCCTGATTGGATAAAATGTGTATATTTTTGTTTACTAAAGAGCTTGAGAGACTGTTACTGAACACACACTCTATGGCAATCTTTGCTATCATAATATAGAGCTATTTAACACTTATTTGAACATACACAAATAACATACATTCCCTTTAACTGGGGCCCAAATGGATTCATAAAGGTCCATTTGGACCCGAGTTAAGGGTCCATTTGGATTATTTTGAGTTACAAATGGGTACATTTAACACTGGGAACCACTGTGTACCAGCAAGACCAAACAAAACAAAACAAAACACTTTCAATGAAAATGAACTGGGGTGGAGATCAGATCTTTGAAAAAACACAATGTTAAAATCAAAGCAAAAGAGCTGTGTCTTGATCTCTTTCTGACTGTTGCCCTTAATCCCTCCATCGAGATTCTCTTGTCTTGCAAAAAGCATCCTCCTATTGTTCTCGCCAGCGCCCCGGCCATTGATGCCTGATGGGCTAAGGGTGGAAAGTTGCTTTAAAGTCCATTCTATTTTTACTGCGGTTCATAGCACAGAAAAACAAAAACAAGTCATAAAACCCTCACAGGCTCCAATTAGCACATCAGAAATCACATTTAACCTGCAGGGACAACACATGGGGACAGCACACAAAGCCATGGGCTGGGCCCCAATCACAGAAACAAAGCAGCAGCTGATACTGATAACTGACCAATCAGGCCAACTTCAATGAACTCACACAAAATCTCTTAATTACCTTTAACTGACCTGTCACCAAAGAAGCTCAAATGTAAAGCCAATGTTGCAAATCTGAATGCCCACTATAAAACCATGTGCTCCTACTACAGTCAAAGCCACGTAAATGCAATGTTGAGATTTCTTTTTTTCTTCTTATTTGAACTGAATGTTCACATGGTACTTTTTGCCTTGACAGATCTACAAGGCTATTGGGCTGAGGCTCATTATTTTAAAAAGAAATACACAGATGTCAGTGTAGCAGGGAAATAAAGATTGTATGCTAGATTCCTTACAACGTTTCTCCTCAACACCGGCAGGTCAGGTCTTCAGGTATTTATTTATCTTGCGAGGCAATGCCTTGAGGAGCTACTCTCAATGGTTCCTTAACCAGACCTTAGATTACCTTCTTAATCAGTATAATTACTGCAAGATAAACTATCAGGTGAGATAACTGCATGACTTTCCTGAAGAAAAAAGAAAGGTCCCCCATACAAACCCCCAGGCATGCCTCTCTTTGCCTTGGAGAAAAAGGTCACTCATAAGTCAAACCTTTGATATGGGAGGAGGCAGCAAGTTCTCAATGTGAGGTCCGGGGGGACCTCCAGGGGTCCTTAGGGGGGCTCCAGGGGGTCTCCAGCTAAATGATTGATAGTTAGGAACCAAATGGACCCTTACGGGTCTGTAACTCAATGAAATTTCATTTGTAACTCACAGTGTACAAATGAAACCAAATTAGAGCCTTACGGTTCCATTTGTACACTCATAGTTAAATCTAACAATGTGTAGATTGGGGTCCAGGAGATTAAGAAAAACCCTGGCATGGCTCTTTGCCGTGGCGAGGGAGTTCACTCATAAGTCAGACCTTTGATATGGAAGGAGGGAGAACACAGGAGGTACGGTGGGGTTTTGTCTCTCTTTTCACTCTTACCGAGTTCACTGCTGTTGTCTCCACTCTGGGAGACGTGTCCCCCACTGGACGGTCCCGGGGTGCCCACGGAGGGTGTGGAGTGAGTGTCATCCATATCCCGCCAGGAAGCAGGGTTCTGTGGGAGAGAGAGAGAGAGGGAGAGAGAGAGAGGGAGAGGTCAGAGGTTAGGGGTCAGGGAGAGGTCCGCACACACCAGGAGATACCAGATACAGGAAACAAGAGTGGAAGAGAAGGTGAGAGGAAGAGAGAGATGGGGGCAGAGGAGAGGACAGAGAAATGGAGAAGAAATGAAGAGAAGAGAAGAGAAGAGAAGAGAAGAGAAGAGAAGAGAAGAGAAGAGAAGAGAAGAGAAGAGAAGAGAAGAGAAGAGAAGAGAAGAGAAGAGAAGAGAAGAGAAGAGAAGAGAAGAGAAGAGAAGAAGGATTGGGTGAGAGGGAAAGAGAGAGAGTAGTGAAAATAGATGAACAACAGTCAATAATAGATGTTATAAAACCACACAGAGATCCATTGTACAGTTTCATAAAGCCACAAACAAGCATTAATCAATGCTTGCCAAATGGACAAGGTAAATATGAACATAGTAACAACATGAGAGGGATATCAAAAAAGAATAATTGAACAAATAACAGACAAAAAGCACCATTACCATTTTCTCTGAGGAAGAGCTTTAAACCAATAATACTCAAAGAGTGCAGTTTAGCGTTGCTAAAGCTTGATAAGCCAAAGTCCAGTTCTGATTTAGAAGCTATGTGTGAACCCTCCGATGTCCTGTCCTGTTCTGTGACCAAGGACTGTGGACGTCCCTCCCTATATATCGGTACCACCATCGTGCCAGGGCACTCAAACGGCCATAAGCCCCAAGCCAAACAAGCATCTCTCCCTCTTCAAGCTCTCCTGCGTCAGCTGTTTGCCGTATGGTCATCAAATGAAGAGCTCGGCAAATGACAGGAATAAGCACAGGGGACAATGGCACAGTGTGAATGGAGGCCTCTCGACCACAGTCCCTCCTTTTCTTCAGCCAGGCGCACAGTAATTACAACTTCTCTGTGTGCACGGTGCACGGCTATTCAAGGAGGTGCCATGTGTTTCCGCGTTTATCAAGCTAATGAAGGTCTTATTACCCAACGCCCCATCTGTTAGAATCCAATTACCTGGAATGTACGTGTATCGTCGACACTGTATACTGTATTTGTGTGGGTCTAGATGGGAGATTTTGTGTTGGGGAGGTGAAGAAATTAAGAAAATGACTTAGGTTAGTAACATTATACAGGCTGGCATTTAGCTGATGCTCTTTATATGAAAGTGGAATAAGCTTTAATTTGTGGATCACTAAAATTACATGCAGGCGCTGCTGCAGCAGACCACCAAGGAACGATGGCTATTCAAATGTGCACAACACGTATTTCCAATAACAAAGCAAATAGCCTAAATAAAAGGGAATGCCTTGGGTGCCATCAAATCAAAGCGGCTCTTATTACTCTAAGCTCTGGGGTATGTTATAATGGCACAGCAAGAGGACCATTACCTAGGTGCTAGATTCACTATTAACAATTTAGAGTTCCAATTACTGTACCATACAACAGGGGATGACCATAAAGTCTCATTTATATTCCGCAGAACAACAGTGTCCCTTGCCTAAAACATCAGTTGTTTTCGGCAAGCAACACTGACGTGCAATGGAGTATAATTCATTCAGCTTAAGAAGCTAGACTTTGTTATGGAGGGAAAACGCACATTATGAGACAATATTGTGTTGTTACAGTCACTTTTATACATTTAGCTGACAGTTTGCAGATATGGTGCAATGTACAAGGACTGAGTCTCACTCAAGGAAACTTTAGTGGACGTGTGACTGCTGATGGACATAAGTTGTGGGTATCGAATCTCTGACCTTGTACTTAGAGAATGGTCAATAACCAACTAGAGTAGACCAACCATGTTGTGATAATATCCAAGACCATGAATGAGGGCATAATATATCATCGTTCATAAAAAAGAGCCAAACAAGAAAATACTTTACAAAGAAAGTATTATATTTCATTATAATCATTATTCAACATAATTGGGATGTGTGCTTCATTGAGAGGTCGGCATAGACAATGGGAGACACTCTTGTCTACTACATAAAACAAGACTCTTCGCAGTCGTCACTGTTAACCCGCTGTTAGACCCCACAACCCCATCACCTATAGTACACTGGTTGTCATGGTCCAGGGACCCCCAGGGGGTTCTTGAGGGGGTTCCAACTAAATGATTGATAGTTAGGAACCAAATGGACCCATACTAGGCCTGAAACTCTGAGAGTATACAGAGAACCAAATGCCCTCATGTTCTATTCGGTTCCATTTGTACGCTCTCAGAGTCAAATGAACACTGAGGATTTCAGCGTGTAGATTGGTAACCCAAAGATAAAAAATAGCATCAAATGGGGGGTCCATGGGCTATATAAAACTGGGGGTCCTTGAAACGAAAAGGGTTGAGAATCACTGAGCGATACATCCAAATCCTATTGCACATGCAGCCAGCCGCTAACGTTCATGTCTTTGTACCCTGCAGAGTGCTGTGCATCCACAGCAGGTATAGGAGGAAAGCATCACAGGAGAACCAGCACACAGCACAATGGAGTGTTATTTTTAACTCGAAATTGACCCATGAGGTCCATAATGAGTTAAAGCAGCACTATGTGACTTTTTTTAATTAATAAAATCCCTCCCTCCGTACCCACAGGAGAGAGTATATTAATACAATATAACTTAATTGGGGTGGTTGTATTTTGTCTCCCTGCTCTGCTATTGAGACATTTAGATGGTGTCGAAGGTCATGTCTCACCATTACACAGGATCTGACTCGAATTTTGAACTGATGGTGAAGATTAAATTTATCCCCTGAGCAAGTAGGCAGGCTCTATTAGCTCAATGGTAAACATGTCAGCACCGAACCCAGAAACCAGGTTCAAATCCGGCGTAGAAGAGAAAAGTTACATAGTGCTGCTTTAAACTAAAGCCTGATTCATACTGCTATTGTGAGCTTGTAGGTCTGCTATGTTCTCTTGCTATTTCTAAGGCTCACATAGGCCTAGTCTACATAACAAATGTGTTTTGTAATTGGGAAATATATTTTGAAAGTTTAGTTTACCAGATTCTAATGTGGTTCTATAGGTTTTCTAAAATAAAGGTTCTCATATAACTGTGTTTTAAGAAGCCCTTTGTCAATGCGTCTTTTTTCTAACAGCTTATTTGGGAACAAATGTCTTCAATTAAATTATACAATTTGAACACAACAACAGTTGACAGTTCAACAGTTCAACAACCATTCTGAGTTCTGGCTTGCCAAATGGACAGCGGCTCATTGTATTAATATTTACATAACCCACCCTCACACTTCTGCACTGCAACAATGAATCAGCATCTCAATTTGCTACTTTGTTAATGAGTGGAGGTGCAGAAAAAAGGAAGAGCGTAATGTAAAAGACACAGCAGGGTGTAAGGAGCAGACAAAGACTCCCTCCTTACAAGCAATAATAATCCTATTGGCTTAACAGTTGAGTCAAACACAACAGTGACAGCTGCAGCTGCACTTTAAGGCCCTGACACACCAAGCCCACATCACTGAAATTAATCATCCTCATAGAGAGCTTAATTTTATACTCTGGCTCGCAGAAAATAGTCGCTCCACAAGCCTTAGATCAGCTATTTTTGCCGTGAGATGCCGTCATACAACAACAAAGTATACAAACAGGCCAAACACAACAATGACAGCTGCAGCTGCACTTTACACCGAGATGAATCATAACTTCTTCCTTTTCATCATCATCATCATCATCATCATCATCATCAACATCAACATCATAACGTCTATTATATTGTTTGTCCCCAACCTCATCCTCAACACAATCTTCCCTATCATCATCATCATCACCATCCTCAAAATCATTGAGATCATCATCATCACTACCCCCATCACTATGTCTGTCATGTTCATTGCCAATTTGCCATCATCGCCTTCACACTTGAAAACTTTACAATGCATATCAACGATTTAGAATTCCACACAAACTATTTACCATAGGTCGAAATATTCTTCTGTGTATTTTTTCCCATATAAAATATCATTTATACAATACTGAGGTGCCCATCTTTTGATTGCTCTCAAACAAAGAGCCAACATAGCGCCTAATGAAGGGTCTCATACGGTGGTCCAAGCAGGCTCTCAGCAAGACACACCAGCCATCAAACAGCAAACACAATTAGCCTGAGGCTACAACACCAACACGTCGCCATAAATCAATGGACTTTCACCAAACTTTCACCAGACTTTTGCAAGCCTACTGATTTGGCTAGACTAATGATGTATCATTTGTTTTTGTACGAGCGCGCATTGGCCGCTATTAAATTAAATTAAATATGGAAATTGTATGCGCGTGACCACGGGGGTCACGTCACGTGGGCTATTTCCATGCAGGGCAGAATTTGCGAATTCCTCATTATGCTAGAGTTAGGAATTTAATAGTCGCTCCACAACACAAGCCTAGTTACTTTTGTAAGGGGATTGAGAAAACAAAGTAGCCTATGGCTGATGGTGGGTAGAATATACGCAATAGGCTACTGTAGGATATAGGCCTACACATACAAACGGAATAATAAAACACCACGACAAGATTTATGAGACAGGCCCTTGGAAAGCCTCTGCAGGTGCACTAATACAGTGGTTCTCAACCTGTGGGTCGGGACACCCCACATGATTTTTTTTTGGGGGGGGGGGGGGGGGTCCCCAGATGACAGTAAAGTGACAATTTAAGGACTTTTAAGACCTTTTTAATACCTAATAAAACAAATGCATTGCTACATCATAAAACTATACTATTAAAAACTGGTCAAACATTGGACAAATTGTCAAATATGAAAGAGGCAAAAATTGTGACTACAAGGTTAACTACAAGGCAAGCTCACAATGCCTCGCATTGCATTGTGAGTTGTAGATCGGCTATTTTCACAATATGTATCTGTGGAACCAGGTGTGTGTGTGTGTGTGTGTGTGTGTGTGTGTGTGTGTGTGTGTGTGTGTGTGTGTGTGTGGGGGGGGGGGGGTCCTGTCCCCAGTTTGAAAAGGTTGAGAGCCACTGCACTATAAAACTAAAAGACAGTTAATGTTACCTGCGTTCGGTATAGGCCTGTTTTCCAAATTGCTCTGGTGTAGGCCTGGCTAGGCTACAAACGTTATATAAGCACTTCCCCCAATTCATTTTCCGATTGTTTTAATTTGGCCTAAATAAAAACCTATCGTCTACGCCTGATCAAACCAAGATACAGACCTATAGAAAAAGTGACATTCGAATAACTCGCTGTCAGAGTCAGACTGCTACTATGATAAGTATGATTGTCTCAGTTCGTTTATTTCCATCGGTCATATCACTGACAACAGGGCTACTCACGTGTTCTGCGAGGTTCGTGGAAGACCCGGAAAGGTCGTCGAAGTCTGACTTGCAGCCGTCCCGGTCGTCTATGACCAGATCGATGGGCATCTTGCCTTTCAAACAGCTGATATATCGATGGCAGAAGTTGTCGCAGAGCTCGTGCACCTGAGAAACATTCATGTATACCGTAAGCCAATGAGCGGTTCTCAAAGTGGGGTCCGGGGACCCCCAGGGGTCCTTGAGGGAGTTCCAGCTACATGATAGGTAGTTAGGAACCAAATGGACGGACCCTTATGGGTCTGTAACTCAGAGAGTGTAGGCCTACACATGTAACCAAATGGACCCTGACGGGTCCATTTGGTTACATGTGTACACTACACTCTCTGAGTTAAATTAACATTGATTGAATATAAACTGGGGTCTTGGAGATAGAAATGCCATTACATGGGGGTCCGTAGCCTAATGCATGTCAAACTGGGGGTCCCTGAAATTTAAATGGTTGAGAATCACTGCTAGAGCCGTAAAAATCTTCTCTTATGCGGGTCCCTGGAATATCTTTTCAAATGGGGGTCCACGGGCTAATAAGTGCAATTTGGGGGTCCTTGACATGAAAAAGTTTGAGAACCACTGCCGTAAAGCTGTGATTCACGGCCCGACCATGAACAAGTTAAGTAGGCCTATATAAATGTAAGTTTATAAATCTATTAAAGTTTATAGCCTGCAGCAATAAATGTCACAGGAATGATTGGTTGGAGATTTACAAAGTGCCACCAATAAAATATACAATTAACTGGCTAATAGGCCTATACGGTTGTATTTGTTTTAAATCATATTTACCTTTTCTAATTCCAGTAGATGAAATCGTAGGACTTGAATAGCTTGAATCATCTGAAAAAGAGAGGAGATAAGATGTCAGTCGGAAATTAATTTGCCCCTCAATCACACATTTAATAATGACGAAATGTCCCATAGATGTGATTTATCAGCATGATATAGATAATTACACTTTTCTTATTTGAATGTGGACATTCTCAGAATTGGAGGCTGCTTTGTGGGGAATAGGCATATGCCCCGCGGGCAAAGTGTGCATGTCGCATCCCGCCGCAGAGAGGCCAAAACGGGCTACATTTTAAGTCCCCCCCCCCTGTCTCTGCCGATTATGACATTATTATGCAAAATCACAGACAAAAAAACAAACAAAATATATATGACCATAAAGTCTAAATAATAAAAAATAATGCGATGACAACAAATCAAAAAGAACACTTACCAAGTTATCCAATTCTGGATTTGAAGAAAATAAAGGTTTTTCTGCGCGAATCTATAAAAGAGAGAGAAGCACAATTATAATGTGTTCGAGCCTCATCCACGTGACAATTTCATATTGTAGCCTAGATATAAAAATTAAAAAAGTGTTTTCACTTGCCAAAAAGAGCTGATATCAGCTCTTTTGGGCAAGCGACTCCGTCATATCCTATATATAGCAGTTTTCAAAGTGGATTCCAGGGACTCTCTCGGGGTCAAAATTAAGAAGTCGATGGATAAAATTAAGTCTAATGATGTACCGTGCGTGTTCATGTATACTCATCACTTTACATGACTTAACTAATATTTTATTTGTATACATTTTGAACAAAATAGCCAATTTTACATTGAGGTGCCCAGATGTCCCCAGTGCCCACCTATTCTGTATCCATTGACCCTTACAAGTCTTCTGTATACAAATGTTGTATTTGTTTAGTGTCAGAGTTAAAGGGAGACTTGACATTTATAAGTTTGAAACCATTGGCCTATTACAGCTATAGGCCATGTAGCTACTAATAAGTAGGCTTTAAATTAATAGGCTTAAAAAGTCCTATAGGCCAAACCTGTTTAGCAAAAACGGCTATGTCTTCGTTGAATGAGTCCGACGAACACACGTCCCCGCCCGCCACACCAGGCTCCCTGGGCGTGCACGTTGCCAGCTCGCACTTCTCAAACACCAGGGCGAGCAGAGGGAATAATGGATGGCTGGAAACACACAGGTGATAAGGGCCATTGTTAATGCCTATACACACATTAACCTGTAGGCTATCAGATAACATTTTAAAAAAAAATAAGCCCATTATTTTAAGATGTTCATTTATAAAAATCTGTCCCCTGAGTCTTAATGTAATCCTGCTCAAATTTTACTTTAAATTTACACTCAGGATTATTATTTTGTGTGTGTGTGTGTGTGTGTGTGTGTGTGTGTGTGTGTGTGTGTGTGTGTGTGTGTGTGTGTGTGTGTGTGTGTGTGTGTGTGTGTGTGTGTGTGTGTGTGTGTGTGTGTGTGTTTTGAGTTGGATGAAGCTAAAAAGCAGCAGTGTGGTTAATTTCCATATTTCTATTTGACTCAATTTCAACCACGATTATGATTCATTAATACCAAACTTCCTTTTGTTTAATATCATTTTATAAAGCAATAAATGTCCATAAAACCAGACGAATTAAAATCCTTTAAAAAGAAAGAGATAATTTGAATTAAAGTAACACTGACTATTTGATTGTGTTGCTGTTTATGTCAGTGGTTCTAAAAGTGCGGTCCAGGGACCCCCAGGGATCATTGAGGGCGGTTCCAGGGGGTTCCCAGAAAAATATGTCATCATCAAAATCAGTTTGACCATAACCCTATTTTATACCATAACCATAACCCTATTATATACAAGCTCACAACGCAAAGCGTTATGAGCTTATCTGCTATTTAAAAAAGAAACATCTTGAAAACATTTGAAACATTTTGAATAATTTAGATATTTCATTTTTTTTAACACACATTCTCTTGACATGAAAAAAGTTCACACACACACACACACACACACACACACACACACACACACACACACACACACACACACACACACACACCCGTAGATCTGGTCCTTGTCTCGCTTCAGGGCGTCGTTCACCGCGCTGCCCATGCCCGTGGGCATGATGCCGTGCGGGGCGTGGGCACCGTAGTGCTGCGTGGGGTGCGGCGGGGGTCCGTGGTTCAGGTGGTGGACCTGGGCCCGGGGCGCGTGCGGGTCTCCGTACATGGAACCGACACCGTCCATCACACCGCCGTAGTGGGCCAGCTCGTCATACTGCGGTCAAAACATTCAACATCTCATGTGACTTTTAAGTGCAGAGAGAGTAATAGGCCTATAACTATTACACACATATATATATATATATATATATATATATATATATATATATATATATATATATATATATATATATATATATATATATATATATATATATATATATATATATATATATATATACACACTTCAAAATGTATAAAAGATCTTTTGAAAATAGCCGATCTACAAGAGCCGAAATATATATTTAGGGCTGAAGTGGGTAATGTATGTTTTGTAATAATAATCAAAATCTATATCTATCTATAAATCTAAGTAACTATCAACTAAAGTTTTCAGATAATTGTAGTAGAGCAACATATGTATATATATCATTTTAAGGCATGAGGCATAAAATATTTGTTTATGAATGTTCAACTTTATCCTAATATTAATGTCACTGTCTTGTCGATAAAAACCCCAGTAGGCTAGTAGTATCTCATAAATGGACAAACTCCACACATACCCTTTGCGCCATCCCCGTGCGCGCAGTGTCCAACAACACTCTACGGTATAGATAAGTAGTTCAGCAGCGACGTGTCGCCCCCAAAAATACTTTTACATCCACCGGAGAAACAGCCTTAAAATCCTACAGTCTGTCCAAGTGGCATCAATCAGCAGCAGGCGACACTACAATAAGTCACCAGAGACACCAATTGAGTTGTGTTCCTTCCAGTAATAAAGCGCGTTGACAAGTTGCGTGAAGTTAATTGTCCTCTTTGCAGCGAGAAGACGAGCTTGTCACAGTAATAACTTTGTTGATATTAGTTCCGGGGGTGGAGAGAGTTGTCTGTCCTGTCTGTCTGTCCTGTCTTGTCTTGTCCTGTCTTGTCCTGCGGTGGTAAATCGATTAGTTAAAAACCCGTCGGTTCACTCCACGGCTCTCCTCGCGCGCTCCGACCCGGCGAATGATGATCAGGTTGAGTGTGAGGGGCGGTTATAGGACTGGTCCTCCTCTTGCTGTGATCAGCGATAGGTGCTGATGAGCCAATCCCCCCCACCCCGTAGCTACATCCCATAGCCCGTAGAGTCCCCACGGTGGTGGTCGCGCTGTGATTGGCTGGTTGGGTCTAATACAACAAGTTTCACTAGATGGAGTTTCATTAAAGGAGTAGTTCACCCAAAAAATGACTTATTTTCTATCAAATGTTCGCCTACTGACTCATCTCCTAAAGACCAATGACCTGGTCATCAAATGATTGACTCAGGAATGCGACAAAAAATAAAAACATCTCCATGAATTCAAGGCTTCATGGGGTGTGTAATTTATAGTCATTTTTAGGGTGAACTAGGTACTCCTTTAAGTAGAGCATTGAAGTTAGATGGTAAGCTAATTCTTAATTTTCTTAATTATAAGATCTCAGAGGGAAATTAAATATAAATAAACAAATAAATAAGGAGGAGGACATTCTGTCATAACTGATGTGTTATATATTTTATATAACAATAGCTTACCTCGAAGAGAGCATACATCTCTTTTCAATGTGAACCCTTCATTTATTTTTTGTTTTTATGATTGTGTGCAATTGCTATTGTTTAGGCCATGAGCACAACACAACAAAACAAAACAAATTCCAATTAATGTTTCATAGTAAACCTGAATGTGGTCATAGCCTATAGCCTACATGTTGTTGGATTCATCAACGTCATCATTATATTGTCGAATTCTGACTAAGCTATTGACAGTTTGCTATAAGCTGTCAATAGCGTATGCCTGGCAACCGACTGACCAATCAAAGCGCTACCATTCCTCCCGGTTATGGGATCAGATCGGGCACTGAAAACGGCTGCTTTTAATTGGATTGGCGCTTGGTGACGCAGAGGGACTGTCAGAGAGCTTGTATTAGGCTATTACTGCATCAATGTAGTGTATTACTGTATTACTACACACCAATAATACAACAAAACTAAGTATAGCAAGTTGACATTAAGCCATTTTTTTTGTTCAGCCACAGGAATGACACACCCCTTTTTACATCAGTAGGCCTGCTTGAGTTTGATATTTTGATATAGTCTACATAGATTTTTTCATGACTGACAAGTTAGTCAGAATGACCATAGATTACATTCACGAATAACACGAACCATATCTGTGTAAGCTATATTTATGCAATAAATCAATGTTTGAACTGTCCCCTTTGTTTCATGGTCCTTTGGTTGGGCCTATATTGTTGGGCCTATTTTAGGAACCTGACAGAAACTAAGTTCAGCCGCAGTGTGCATCATATGCACCGGTGAGCAAGAGCAAACTTCGTATAACAGCATAATTTCAAGTTATTTTACGGTCCAGTGAATGAGCTCCTATATGCAGACGAGCTGATGGAATAGCCACGGGCGTGCGTGTGATTGCATAGCCTATTAGACCTACGTTTGGAATGTTTTGCTATATGCTGGGGCTGGACGCTCATCAGCTGGACGGCGCAACCTTATTCCCAGCCTTGGACGCTAATTAATAAAGTTTCCTTCTAACCCGCGACTATCTACGTATTCTGACCTTATTGGAAAATCCATGTAAAATATCTATTTATGCTGTTTAGTTAAACAACAACAGCAAATATATTGAAGGCTCTATAAAAAAAAAAGTGTGCCATGCAAATGTGTGAAATGTAGTGACTATAACCAATTGAAACAGACAGCTGCGTTTTTAATAGATCAATGTTCTCTTATTCTGGCCTATGAACAAATAGTAGGACTATGGCCCAGGCCTATAGCTTGTCACTTAGACTTTGGGACATAACTTTAGGATATGCTGAAATCAAAAGTGGACAGCATGACAACATCAGCAGTCAAATAAAAACGACTATTTCATATGAAGTTAACTGACCTCTTCATAGCTTAGCCTAATATATGAATTCACAAAAAGAGTAAATCGTCAAAAAAAGAATAGCCTTATCTTTAGGGCAGATATAGGTCTAGGCAGAGGTGGAAGAAGTGTAGGCTACTCATGTTTTTTATTCAAGTAAAAGTATCAATATTACAGTACTCTGTTACAAGTACAAGTCCTGTATTCAGAATTTACTTGAGTAAAAGCACAAAAGTATTGGCATGGAAATATACTAGTACAACAGTAAAAGTACTCATTATGCCCCCCCCCCCCCCGACACACACACACACACACACATCCAGGATAGAAATTAAACCCTCTTCACTATCGATATTCCAATATCGGCTGTTGCTTCCGTTTCAAATAACTATTTAAATATGCCTGATACATTCCTGGAAGAACTCCAAAGGCTTAACAGGATGGAATCACATTGCTATGAATAACGTCACGGCATGATTTGGCAAAGCGATTAGCCTTGTGTTGGCATATTGCCTCAGTTCAATAGTTGAGTAAGTCACGCCTTGATAATAGCAGAACGCCTCTACATTGTGAACTTGACGTTTGAAAGGCAGTGTGAATTTTGTGTTGCCAAGTTGGTGTTGAGTCCAAGCATGGACTGCCTTTCATTGCCATCTAGTGGCTTCCATAATTACAAGCACACTTTCCAGAGCAGGGGTCTTCAACGTTTTTCAGGCCAAGGACCCCTTAGCTAAGAGAGAGATGAAGCAGGGGCCCCCGCCTACAACATATTGTATAAAATTGTGTTGCAGATTAAACTTTTCATAGATTTCATAGATAGCTTCATTGACTTGTTGTTTGACAGCACTATCATCAGTGTTGTGTAAATTCATGTTTTATTGTTTGTTTGTTTGTTTGTTTGTTTGTTTGTTTGTTTGTTTACACATCTTTTCTATTAATAGAAATAAAAAAGTTTGATTCTTGTTAATGTGTATTTTCAAACATTTAACCACTTAAACCCTCAACACTTAGTAAACTTGACCTTTGGCTCTATATACTGCTCTTTTTTCTTCTACACCAAACCTCTTTGCCGAAAATAGCAGATACAAGCCTTGTAGCTTGTAGATCTGCTATTTTCGGCTAATGTTTCCCTCAGAATATAGGGATGCTATAGGGTTGAAGTGGTTAATGTAAAAAAAAAAGAAGAAAAATCACTCAAAGATTTGGCGGCACCCTTGTAGTAACTCTGAGGACCCCTAGGGGTCCCAGACCTCCTGTTGAAGACCCCTGTCCCGGAAGCATCAAAGATGTCTAAATATTTAGGCCTTGGTTTGCAGGTTTGAGATTGAGTCAATGAGTTATACAAAAAGGCCTATGTCATTGTCAGTAGGCCTATGTCATAATGATCAAAAATAGAAACAAAAACAACAGCAGATCTACAAGCTCACAATGCTGCAGAGAATAGTCGCATTGTGAGCCCAAAACAGAGCTTAACTTAAAAGCTAACACACAACAACACGAACACGCTCAGTAACCTAAACATTTTTTTTTCTTCAGAAAAGTACATTTTGTTGGTTTATAGGCTACGCCATTCAACCAGTTTCATTTCAGTGTTCTGTAATATTCAGAGTTCATCAACTTTCTTCTTTCCCAGACACAGCATTTTCTGTTTAAATAAAAATAAAAACATGGAACATTTTCTCAAGAAAAAAGAAAATAGCATGTTTTTTTTTCAGATTAAAAATAAATAAAAAAGATACACACTTTCCTTTGATATGTACTACTCGTCAATTATTAAAGGCATATATTTGAATTATGAATACACTAACTATATGGAAACAGCCAAAAACATGCACCATGCCCTGAGGCAAAATTTCAACCATCGCATATTATTTCCGCGGACTCTCCTCTCCGGTTTACTCAGCTAGTGCTTCTCCTCCTTTGTGTTTACTTCCCTCCACCCCCACCTCGCCTCCCCCTCCCTCCCACCACCTCGGCCAACCAATGATCTGAATGTGGGCTGATTCAGGGTGTCAGCTTGGTCTTAAATGTAATAAATTACCATATACAGCCACGGCCGGTATAGGCATCATCATCATCGTTCCTTGTCCTCCAACACATCACCAGAGAGAGGGGGGGGGGGGGGGGCATCCTTGACCGTTTCAAGCCTCCACCAACAACGCCACCCTCCCAAGCCCCCAACCCACCCTATTCCTCATACCCCCCCCCCCCCCCCCCCCCCACACACACACACACACACACACACACACACACACACACACACAAACATACATATACATGATCATGCTCTCATACACACAGACACAAACATACACACTTGTACATTCTTACACAGAAAGAAACACTTTTTTGTGTGTGCGCACACACGCACCCATGCGCACCCATGCGCACCCATGCGCACACATACGCACACGCACACACACGTGCACCCCTCCCCCTATAGTCGTCCTCAGTGCTGGCCTGCTCTGGTCGCACTGTCACCCATCATCCAAT